>NC_136268.1:94297096-94512096 GCF_964187855.1 Myxine glutinosa
ATCGGATAACATCTGTGAGGCGTAGGTATTGGTAGTGCCAACTGACTGGCCATCTTATTAGTCTCCTACCGGTGTACACCGGAGGGGCCTATAGGTTTGCACGCCGTCCGTCAGTCCCTCAGTCCGTCAGTCCGTCACGCAAAGAACAGTTTTCCAGACTTTTTTTTCTAAACGCTTAACGCTAATGATTTCAAACTTGGCACATGGTTTCCTCATGATAAGTTACAGGTCAAGTTCGAAATTCACGACGTTTCGATCATTTTTGACAAAGTTATGGCACTTTGAACTTTGGGAATTCTGATAATTCTGATGATCCTTAACTCAGTGCCATTTTAAGTTTTAATTTCCTTTAAAAAAGATTTTCTCTGCAATAATTGGACCGATTGAGATCAAATTTTCACCGTAGGGGGGACTCGGTCTGTAGAATATTTTAATGGTAAATATGACATCACAGGTCACGTGGTTCGGCCGCCATATTGTTTTTCGTGAAAACACGAAAACCCCTTTTTCTCTGCAAAGGCTGAACAGATCGAGGCCAAACTTTGCAGGCAGAATCGCATACCCATGACGAACAAAAAAGTCAGCGAGCGTGACGTCATGCGTCACATGGTTTCAGAGTTATGGATTTTTTAAAGCATGAACCTTTAAAACCGAGCTCCTCCCTCATTTTTGATCCAATCGAGGGGAAACTTCACAGATCTGTACAGCACTAAAATGTCCTTTTGGAATTTGCAATTGGGCACATGGTTTGGCAGGTATCGTTCATTAAATGTAAATATTTAAAAAATGGATATCTCGTTTATTCTAGAGTTATCCTCAAGCCGCACCGCGCGCCCTCAGCCTCGTCTGCGAACGTCAACAGCGCGACACAGGGCGCGCTTTCGGGAGGGGCGGAGCCAAGCTGAGCAACATATATATACACATTGATCGTGAACCGGAAAATATAATAAATTACTGATATTTAGCGACTCGAAAGGTTCTTTATCAACAACTTATTTTCTCGTGCTTCTGCTGACCTGTCTGCAAGGTGTGTAAATCGAAGTCCCGAGTGCGAATCACAGGTGAGCCCGTCCTGAGGTAATTAGCGATTGGGAACGATTCATAACCTGTAGGTAAATAACCCTTGGTAATTTCCCCAACAGTTTTCCGGACGACAGACTACCGGTAGGGGACATGTATTGCAGCGCAATACTCAGAATGCTTGTTTGTCAAGCTATGTCTCCCGCCTATGTGCCCACTGTCTGGAATATTCCTCCTTATTCATGGATTTAATGTCACTCACTCCAGCCTGAGCCTGTTTTGTCTTAACTTGAGAAACTGAACTTCTAGGTGCATTGAATTTGCTTTTCTTTACACGGGGCAATATGTATGCGTGGGTGTGTTTCCTCCTTTGGCTCATAAGACTCTCTGCCATCCGGAAGTTGCCATGGGTTTGGCTGGTCTATACCCCGGAGGCCTGTGCCGTGATATGGGTGAGCAAGATGAGGTGGAGGGAGGGGGCTGCTCATTACAGTTCCCCGAAGGGACCAAACTCACTAACGAATCATACTGTGGTCTCCCTTTGCCTCTTTTCCTCCCAATTAGGTCACTGGGGTGTAAGATTTGTCGTTTCTAAAACGAACCTTTGTAATGAGGCAAAAGGAACTTGGTTGTGTCTGTTTTGTAGTTTTATTTCTTTAGGTGGAGCGGTCTTTCTTGCTTGTTAAAGATAAATTGTGAGGGGTGGGGGGTGGGGCGGGGGGGGGGACAAACAACCCAAAAACAAAAAATAGGTATTGTGAACGGTTAAAAAAAATAATTGAGGAATGAAAGTGTTCATATGAAATGAGTCAAAAAGCTTTTCCCTTAAAAAAAAATGTTTTGTAGACATAAACACCTTCTGTTCCAATGGCATCAGGAACCCTCTGGGAAGATTGTGAGACCCTGGCCCGAACGGTGGAGGAAAGGGTGCACCATCTGTGTCGAGTCTTCAAGGGTTCTTCCAGACTGTGTGGCCACGTAGATCCTACAACTACATACTATATGTTTACTGTAGTAATGGCCATACAATGCAGGTGGTAAAAGTGAAATTAAAATAAAACAAAGCAATGGAAGCCACTGATAAAATGAGAGTTCAACAAGGATTTAGGGCATCAATGGTACGAAGAGAGAAATACTTACATTTTGATGAACAAACGAAAGTTTACTGTACCTCCATGTAGTGTACAATAGAAAACAGTTTACTGTAACAATAGAAAATTAAAATTTCCCTTTTGGGTTTTCTTTATATTTTTCCTCGCGTTTCTTGCTTATAACCACGGCCGTCCCCAGTATACATTTTTTTTTTCCACTTCCGTCCACTTTTGTTCCACTTATTTGCTAAAATCCCCCTCAGCACAAACTCCTCTTTTGTAATGTAGACATCCTACTAAAATGAGCTTGCTTTTTTACACCAGGATGTCAGTATGGAATAATGGAGTATGATTGATTGAATGTTATGATTGATTGAATGTAGCTCAGTTTTGCAGTGTTCCACCGTGCCATCATTATTTAGTAGCAGGACCATGCATTTATTTTGCTTTTCAGGGCAACAGTCGAGTATGGAAAAAAGCTCAGGACTATGATGTAGCTTTGCAGTGGTCCAGCTTTAGCTTTGTTTGTTTTATTGGGGACCGATATTTTCCTTTGCTTGTGTAAGTCTTTTTGTACATTTTCACTTTGTGTATGGGGACCCATATTTTGCTTTTTGTGGGGTTTAGCTTTTGAGCTTCGTTTGTGGGGGCCTAACTTTTTTTAGCTTTGTTTGTGGTGGCCTAGCTTTTTAGCTTTTATGTGGGGACCCAGACTTTGCTTTGTTTGTGGGGGGGGGGGGGGGCTAACTCTTGCTTTGTTTATGTGTGTGGGCTGCTTTAGATTTGTTTGGGGGGGGGGAGGGGGGGGTAGCTTTTCTCATTGTATGTGGGGACCCATATTTTGTTTCATTTGTGGGGACCAGATTTTGCTTTGTTTGTGGGGACCAGATTTTGCTTTTTGTGGGGCTTAGCTTTTGAGCTTCGTTTGTGGGGGCCTAATTTTTTTTTTAGCTTTGTTTGAGGTGGCCTAGCTTTTTAGCTTTTTTGTGGGGACCCAGACTTTGCTTTGTTTGTGGGGGGGTGGGGGTGGTCTAACTCTTGCTTTGTTTATGGGGGGGGGCTGCTTTAGATTTGTTTGGGGGGGGAGGGGGGGGGTTAGCTTTTCTCATTGTATGTGGGGACCCAGATTTTGTTTCATTTGTGGGGACCAGATTTTGCTTTGTTTGTGGGGACCAGATTTTGCTTTTTGTGGGGCTTAGCTTTTGAGCTTCGTTTGTGGGGGGCCTAATTTTTTTTTTAGGTTTGTTTGTGGTGGCCCAGCTTTTTAGCTTTTTTGTGGGGACCCAGACTTTGCTTTGTTTGTGGGGTGAGGGGGGTCTAACTCTTGCTTTGTTTATGGGGGGGCTGCTTTAGATTTGTTTGGGGGGGGAGGGGGGGGTTAGCTTTTCTCATTGTATGTGGGGACCCAGATTTTGTTTCATTTGTGGGGACTAGATTTTGCTTTGTTTGTGGGGACCAGATTTTGCTTTTTGTGGGGCTTAGCTTTTGAGCTTCGTTTGTGGGGGGCCTAATTTTTTTTTTAGCTTTGTTTGAGGTGGCCTAGCTTTTTAGCTTTTTTGTGGGGACCCAGACTTTGCTTTGTTTGTGGGGGGTGGGGGTGGTCTAACTCTTGCTTTGTTTATGGGGGGGGCTGCTTTAGATTTGTTTGGGGGGGGAGGGGGGGTTAGCTTTTCTCATTGTATGTGGGGACCCAGATTTTGTTTCATTTGTGGGGACCAGATTTTGCTTTGTTTGTGGGGACCAGATTTTGCTTTTTGTGGGGCTTAGCTTTTGAGCTTCGTTTGTGGGGGGCCTAATTTTTTTTTTAGGTTTGTTTGTGGTGGCCCAGCTTTTTAGCTTTTTTGTGGGGACCCAGACTTTGCTTTGTTTGTGGGGTGAGGGGGGTCTAACTCTTGCTTTGTTTATGGGGGGGCTGCTTTAGATTTGTTTGGGGGGGGAGGGGGGGTTAGCTTTTCTCATTGTATGTGGGGACCCAGATTTTGTTTCATTTGTGGGGACTAGATTTTGCTTTGTTTGTGGGGACCAGATTTTGCTTTTTGTGGGGCTTAGCTTTTGAGCTTCGTTTGTGGGGGGCCTAATTTTTTTTTTAGCTTTGTTTGAGGTGGCCTAGCTTTTTAGCTTTTTTGTGGGGACCCAGACTTTGCTTTGTTTGTGGGGGGTGGGGGTGGTCTAACTCTTGCTTTGTTTATGGGGGGGGGCTGCTTTAGATTTGTTTGGGGGGGGAGGGGGGGGGTTAGCTTTTCTCATTGTATGTGGGGACCCAGATTTTGTTTCATTTGTGGGGACCAGATTTTGCTTTGTTTGTGGGGACCAGATTTTGCTTTTTGTGGGGCTTAGCTTTTGAGCTTCGTTTGTGGGGGGCCTAATTTTTTTTTTAGGTTTGTTTGTGGTGGCCCAGCTTTTTAGCTTTTTTGTGGGGACCCAGACTTTGCTTTGTTTGTGGGGTGAGGGGGGTCTAACTCTTGCTTTGTTTATGGGGGGGCTGCTTTAGATTTGTTTGGGGGGGGGAGGGGGGGGTTAGCTTTTCTCATTGTATGTGGGGACCCAGATTTTGTTTCATTTGTGGGGACTAGATTTTGCTTTGTTTGTGGGGACCAGATTTTGCTTTTTGTGGGGCTTAGCTTTTGAGCTTCGTTTGTGGGGGGCCTAATTTTTTTTTTAGCTTTGTTTGTGGTGGCCCAGCTTTTTAGCTTTTTTGTGGGGACCCAGACTTTGCTTTGTTTGTGGGGTGAGGGGGGGCTAACTCTTGCTTTGTTTATGGGGGGCTGCTTTAGCTTTGTTTGGGGGGGGCTGCTTTAGCTTTGTTTGGGGGGGGCTGCTTTAGCTTTGTTTGGGGGGGGGGGGTTAGCTTTTGTCATTGTATGTGGGGACCCAGATTTTGTTTCATTTGTGGGGACCAGATTTTGCTTTGTTTGTGGGGACCAGATTTTGCTTTGTTTGTGGGGGCCTAACTTTTATTTGTGTGTGTCTCAGTTCTGGTTGTGAATGCTAAAAGGAAACTAAATTCAAACTTCAAAACGGAATTTTTCACTTTACATAATTTATAAACAAAAACAAGCACACCACTAAGGTGTAAATGCTGCCTTTTGAATTTCCCAGTAATTTCTATTCAGGTTTCTATTTTTTGTGATTGGGTTTTTGATTGACGCAGGTGGAGACTATTGAAGACCCAACATGGCTGAACTGTATCTTCACATGAATGCAAATTATGAACACACTTATCCATGTGCTAACCCCATTCCTACCATTAACTACATGTAACAACATCCACGTCCATTTTGTAATTAATTTCCAAATCTCATTTAACGTTCTAGGTATGGAATTTTTACGAGTCTTAAAGGATAGCTCCTGAGAGGTAAAGCGCGAGCATTTGAGCTGTCTAGTCTTGGTTCGATTTCCGACTTGGCTGGTACTCTGGTACCTCCAGGTAGGGCGTTGCATCAATGAGTATGCTGTCCGTCACACCGGACTTTAAACTGATGTCCCGTCTCTTAGCCTCAGGTGCTGCTGGTCGATGTTAAACATCCCTTTGTGTCTTTTTGCAAAAAGTAGGCGATTGGCCTCAGCACCCTGGCCAAATCCCAAATTCCTGACCTAATGGGAAGGCAATGGCAAACCACCCGGTATATCCTTTCCTAGTCATAATCCTATGTATGTTATCATTTCAGAAAATTTGAATCTAATTTGATACATTAAATATGATTATCTTCTGCAGCTGTTTTATTTTATTTTATTTTATTTTATTTTATTTTATTTTACCTTTGAGTTGATTCATTGAAGTCTCATTTTAATGCAAATTTATGGCTTAATTGTGGCATTTATAACTTGATATTTTGTATCTTATGTAAATAGAAATATTTCCATGTCAACACAGCAGATTCGATTCAAACAGATTTAATACCATGGACCCAAAACTGCCACCCCAATCAGATGGAAACTTACAGCCCCAATAAATCCCAAAACACGACCTCGATCAGAATTCCTAATGTACCTTATATATCGCATCCAAACCACTGCCCCGTTCAGATTTCATCATGGACCCGGGGAATCCCAAATCGATCACCCCAATCAGATTTCATAATGGACCATGGACATCCCAATGCAACACCCTAATGATTTTTCATCACGGACGTTATACATACCAACCCACCACCGAGTCAGATTTCATCATGGACCCGGGGAATCCCAAATCGATCACCCCAATCAGATTTCATAATGGACCATGGACATCCCAATGCAACACCCTAATGATATTTCATCACGGACGTTATACATACCAACCCACCACCGAGTCAGATTTCATCATGGACCCGGGGAATCCCAAATCGATCACCCCAATCAGATTTCATAATGGACCATGGACATCCCAATGCAACACCCTAATGATTTTTCATCACGGACGTTATACATACCAACCCACCACCGAGTCAGATTTCATCATGGACCCGGGGAATCCCAAATCGATCACCCCAATCAGATTTCATAATGGACCATGGACATCCCAATGCAACACCCTAATGATATTTCATCACGGACGTTATACATACCAACCCACCACCGAGTCAGATTTCATCATGGACCCGGGGAATCCCAAATCGATCACCCCAATCAGATTTCATAATGGACCATGGACATCCCAATGCAACACCCTAATGATTTTTCATCACGGACGTTATACATACCAACCCACCACCGAGTCAGATTTCATCATGGACCCAGGGAATCCCAAATCGATCACCCCAATCAGATTTCATAATGGACCATGGACATCCCAATGCAACACCCTAATGATTTTTCATCACGGACGTTATACATACCAACCCACCACCGAGTCAGATTTCATCATGGACCCGGGGAATCCCAAATCGATCACCCCAATCAGATTTCATAATGGACCATGGACATCCCAATGCAACACCCTAATGATATTTCATCACGGACGTTATACATACCAACCCACCACCGAGTCAGATTTCATCATGGACCCGGGGAATCCCAAATCGATCACCCCAATCAGATTTCATAATGGACCATGGACATCCCAATGCAACACCCTAATGATATTTCATCACGGACGTTATACATACCAACCCACCACCGAGTCAGATTTCATCATGGACCCGGGGAATCCCAAATCGATCACCCCAATCGGATTTCATAATGGACCATGGACATCCCAATGCAACACCCTAATGATATTTCATCACGGACGTTATACATACCAACCCACCACCGAGTCAGATTTCATCATGGACCCAGGGAATCCCAAATCGATCACCCCAATCAGATTTCATAATGGACCATGGACATCCCAATGCAACACCCTAATGATATTTCATCACGGACGTTATACATACCAACCCACCACCGAGTCAGATTTCATCATGGACCCGGGGAATCCCAAATCGATCACCCCAATCGGATTTCATAATGGACCATGGACATCCCAATGCAACACCCTAATGATATTTCATCACGGACGTTATACATACCAACCCACCACCGAGTCAGATTTCATCATGGACCCGGGGAATCCCAAATCGATCACCCCAATCAGATTTCATAATGGACCATGGACATCCCAATGCAACACCCCAATGATATTTCATCACGGACGTTATACATACCAACCCACCACCGAGTCAGATTTCATCATGGACCCTGTACATAGTAATCTACAAGCTCTTTACATCCCAATCAACTACCCAAGAATCATCAGAATTTTTTTCTTCTAATGATGTCACGTGAATTACAAGGACATTAGTAGAAAATGAACAAACATATATGATTTGAACTTGGGTTTGATCATGAGGTGGGAATTCAGATTTTTTTTTTTTTTTGTATACTTAGTCTAGGCTCGTATGAGTGCTAACTCCAATATTCCAAATCACCACCCCAATCAGATTTCACGTACTTCCCAACCAACGATCTCAATCAGATTTCATAATGGAGGCTATACATCCTATCCCATCACCTACATCGGATTTCATCAATTTCATGGATCTTAAACAACCCAATCCATCAGATCTCATCATGAAGCAACCCACCGTCGGCATCGTCATCATCATGTACCATGCTCTATACAGAGTGTCTGTTCTCCTGAATCAGTTTCTTGGATCGCGTTACAATCCTGGATGGCTCATCACTCTGACACAGGAAGTCAGGGTAAGAATTTGTAATTTGTTCAGGATGCCGGCAATAGCTCACCTACTCTTCACGTTGGACAGAGTGGGATCTTTAACGTCCACCAACTAATGTCGGCAGATGGGATGCTCATTTGGTGACCATCCGAGGGATGGCACACACACTGATGAATCGTCCTGTCCGTGAAACGCCAGGATGACGGTTTATAGGTTGGCTGAGATTCTAACCAAGGCAGCTATGAGGCGAGTGTGAACCCACTACATCTCTCAGATTTCATCAAAGACTAAACAACTCAACCCACCACCTCTATCAGATTTCATAATTAATGGACCCTATATATACTCTTCTGACGGCCCGATGAGATTTTATCATGGACTCTATACATTCAAGGCAAACAACAGAATCCTATTTGGTAATGGACCCAATATAGCCCAAACCACCTTCCCAATCATTTTTGATAATGGACGAAATACAGGCCAAACCACCATCGCAATCATACTTGGTAATGGACCCAATACATCCCAACTCGCTGCCACATTTATGGTTTCTGATGAAATGCACATTTGTCTGGGCTATGGGTGTATGTATGCATTTGTCCATGTCTTTGCATCGGATGCTTTAAAGTTAAACAGCAACAGTTAAACATTTTCACACATTCTTTCCAGGAGCTTGGCTGTGCATTCCCTGCTTTGTTTTTATTGTGGCTAATTACATGCTCCTGCCATCTGCCATCAGCAGTGCAAGGTTGTGACATGTCGGGTCATCCAACCCTGCGGCTTTTTTCACCCGCTGACGCAGAAACGCATTCATGTATTGTGTGACTCTCAATCACTATTTAGACATTTTGGGATTTGTGTGGAAAAATAATTTCTCCTATATGTACTTTAGCATATAGTATGCACTGTAATTTGTGTTGCACAGCGTTGAAAGAGATAGAACAGCTGTCGATTGAATGTCAGTATTGTAACGTCGAAACAGCCAAGTACAAAGTAGTCGGGTCAATTCTGTTAATTGGCCTACCTACTAGCTGGTTCATGTAATTAGGTAATCGCGTTAATCGTTAATTGGCCTACCTACTAGGCTGGTTCATGTAACTAGGTAATCTGCAAAAAGCGTTCTCCAGTGATGTGACAAAAAACGATGAAGCTGCCATTGTAATTCATTGCATGATTTTTTTCTAACCTTAACCCTTGGATGCAGTGATTGGGCCTCGGAGGCCCACAAGGTTTTTTTCGTTGCAAAAACTATGCTGTACAATTTTTTTTTTTGAATGAGCCTCATTTTCACCGACTTTCATGTTGTTACACAAACTTCAGTGACATAAATAAATAAAAATTTCATTCAGGCTCGTGGGAAAAATCTTCATTCTTCACTTATAACCCGAAAATCCGACACGAATGCAGGCCTGGGGTCTTCGAGGCCCCGTATAAATGTTGTACTACTATGTTATATCATTATTTTCTTGATATGAGCCTCATTATATGCTCCTATAACTTGGTTACAAATAATTCAGTGACAAAAATATGAAAATTAAAAAACTTTACATGAATACATTTGTGGGGCCTCCGAGGCCCGATGGCTGCATAGGTGTAGGATTTTTGACAGTTGTGGACATATACATTCTAAATAAAAGGATTTGTGAATCATATTTTTTGAACAAATACTCCTCCATGAGCCTAAACGTTTTAGAGGAAAAAAGTTGAAAAACCAAGAACAAAATTTTTTTTTGCAAAAAAAACAAAAACGATTCATTACTTGTATGGGATTCTTCCAACTAATAGGATCAATGATTTAGATTTTCTGACCAAATACACATCCATGAGCATCGACCTAGATTGAAAAAGGATATGAAAGAAAAATTTATATTAAAAAAAAACAAAAAACATTACACGAATACATCCGTTGGGCCTCCGAGGCCCAATGGCTGTGTTTATGTAGGATTTTTGACGCCTGCATCTAAGAGTTAAATAAGAAAAAATGGTTTGATACCATTGAGGTTAATACACTTAGGTCTGGCATTACACAGATGTATTTGGTTCACCATTTCGAAGGGCTTTGAAGACCCCTGCACAATGTTGTTGTTTTTGAAATCAACCTAACATGGAATGTGAATGAAAAGAGATGCCATTGTGGCAGACTGGTCAGGGGAATTAGGGTTGAAAAAATTTCCATGGCAAATGACGAGACGTGTAAATAAACGCAATAATTGAGGAGAGAAATTTAGTGCAGGAAGTGGCAGCAGTCAGTGCCATGGGACAAAGGCGAATCTGTGAGTGGATAAAGACAGACAGGCAGATCAAGAGAAGCAAGCAAACAAAGGAACAAATGCAGGCACGTACCACAGACCTCCCTGTCTCAGGCCACAGCAAACCGAATAAGTCGGTATTAGAAATTCCGAGAGCACAGCGAGTTCGAAAAGCAAGGTCATCCAGCCTTTCCGTCAGACCATTGTGCACGGCTCAGGAGTGCCTTCTGCACCATTTTGTTAACATAAAAGTATTGGAACTGCACCATCCAGGATTTGGCCTTGTTTGGATGAACAGCAAGATCACATGTATTTGTGTTGTTTGTTATGCCATCCTCTGTCTCTTATTTGTAAGATCTGCAGGACACCAGTCACTTGTCAGTCTCCTGATCGTCCCCTTGTTCTGGCCACAACCTTATTTTTCTGTTATTTTCTCTAAATCTTCATCTTTCAGAACATTGTTGTGGCCCTTGCTAATGTGTGCGGTTCCCCCTATTTGTGCTCTTGTATTCCTGTCGCTGTACAAACCGATGTACCTGAACGCACAAGCGAAAGGACCACGTGTTTTTAGGCATAAATGCAGTGTGGCGGTGCGTGGTGCTAACCGGGACATGATTAATCGTGGCTTCAAGTATTGGTCGGCATGCAGCTCCCACACACCTTGCCCATTTCGGTTCTGTGTAAAGAGCGAGCAGTTTTGCTTCCATAGCTCTGCCTCATTATTGTGTTTTGCCTTCGTCCTTCAGACAATCCCAGTTCCTTGGGAGCCTTTTGTTGTTCTGTCTCATTCTGTTTCTTGCTTTCATTTCTCTTGCTTTTCATCTGTCATCTTCTGGTTATGCTCCACCCTCTCCCTCAAAATCGCATTCCACTTTTCTCTGTTCAACATACAATACAGTTTTATTCTGAATGAGAGGCAGATAATTTCGGCAAACACTTGATTCCACTATGTCATATTACACTTGAACCTTATCCTGACAGGATTGCACAAAAAGTGATGCACTTATCTTTGAACCATCAAGTTTGCAATTGCTTCCCAACCCGACACTAAACTGTCGTATTTGTACTTCGCAGGCAGGGTATGTGTTCCATCACAAAGTTTGCTGTCCCTCGGATGAACATTAAGCTAGGTGACCTGTCGATGTATTTGCCGAAGCATGTCAAAGATCCCATGGTGTCCTTCACTAAGAGAAGGCAAACTATCACTGACGCCCTGAACAAAGTGCAAATTCCTGCCAGGACTGCAGTAAGCAAGTGGTCCCGTCTTCTTGGAGGTTCCTCAACACTAGGTTATACTGCTTTCTATCTGGGCAGCAACGTCAGCACTATGAACAAATTTAGTTGTCCTGGCGGTTCACATGTCACATGTTCACATTACAGCCTTAGTCAAATAGGAAGAGCAACCAATAATGTGTCTTGTTGGTTGTTATCTCCAAATGCGGGTTTCAGAAGGTGGAATGGAGCCCTCCCAAGTCTTGATGTATCCACCTTCGTGTGTGTGTTTGTTTGTTTGTTTGTGTGTGTGTGTTTGTTTGTGTGTATGCATGTAAGTTGTTTTTGCCTGCTATCCCCTCGCGAGGGTGGGCCTCAGGAGATGGAACGGAGGACTACTGGGTCTCAAAATATCCACCTCCTCTAGTATCCAAAGTATCCACTACCTGGTCATGTTGCATGCGTGCTTGCACGTACATATATCCAGACTTTGTGACATAATGGTTAGAGGGTCCGCTCAAAGTCTTGGAGGTAAGTGGTTCAAACCCCATCCGAGTCGTACCAAAGACTTTGTAAAAATAAGTAAATAAATAATAGTACGTGCTACTTCCTTGGTTGATGTTCAGCATTTGAAAGGATAGAGCATGGACATACAATGCTGGAAAGGCAATGGCAAACCACCCAGTATAACCCTCAGCAACAAACTGCTTCAGCACCACTGACGCTCTGTAAATAGTATGGTACATCAAAAAAAATAAATAAAAAAAATAAAAAATATATGTATATATATTCGTGTGTGAGTATGTACATATACAAGCTATGTATGTAAGCTATGTTCTGTCTGGTTGTGTCCGACTTCTGGTGACATCCATGGTCAGATTTCTCCAAACTCTGTGAGTGTGTGTGTGTGTGTGTGTGTGTGTGTGTGTGTGTGTGTTTGTGTGTGTATATATATATATATATATATACACTATATACACTATATACACTATATACACTATATTAGGTTTGCCGAACATCCAGCAAAAGAGCACAATTCGACAAGCCCGCACACAATTCTATTGAGACATTGTTATTAACTACTCAATCATCAAATGTCAAAAAATATATTAATTAAAAGAGCAGCAACAAAAGCCTTAAAGGCGAGATGATATTAAAGACAGAAAGATTCCTGAAATGTACCGCAAGTAGCATTTTAATGTCACTGTTAATACAGTAATTATTGTACGTTTCATTGTTTGAAAGAGAGTTCAACAGGATGCGTACAATAACATTTGTGCTTCCTGGAAAGCTACATTCATCTGTACAGCCAGAAGACTCGGTTATGTTTCCTCACAACACTGACAGATATCACTTATTCACATCTTGGGACTTTATTGCTTGCTCGAGATGAACAATTGCAATATTTCGGTTTGTACTTTGTATGAAAGTTGAAGTGAAAATTCGAGTGTTCTGCTGATGGCAGTTTCCTTCTGAAGGCACAAACGTGTTTAGGATGGATTAGACTGATGTTTTGAAGTTGAAGTAAGCACAGCGCCATCGAATGAGGGAGAAATTGGAAAATAACTTTTGTCAAAAAGAGTTCAAAACGAGTAAAAACGTTTTTTGTCTGTGTATGGCATATGTTGCTTGCTCTGAGGAAAGCGATGTTAGTTTTGGGGGTCAAGACGACCAAGTCATTTTAGAATCCTCCTTCAACTCCTTCCCTGACCTTTTCACTCACCGGTGAGAATGGCATGGAGAGTCGAGGGTCACGGGCCGAGGACCGTCTTGTCCGCTGACAGCTGCTGTCCGTGTGGTGTTTGTCCGCTTTCAGCCAGACCTTTAACTTTGTGGGTGATGTGTTGTCTTTATATATATATGATCATTCGTGCTTTTTTACTCTATGGAAATAACAGAACGTATAAATCGACCCATGTACCTTTTGGTCATGCTCTGTGTCTGGGCAGTGGCAAGTGAGCAGTACCAGTGTCGAGCTGATGACATATTTTAAGCATTCTCCCAGATATACCCTATCAAGTACATTACAATGCACCATGGTGATTCCTCTTGATGATGATGATCCCAGTTGAAGGCTCAATGTGGTTTTCTACTCGGATCACAAGGTTCTCAGTCAAACTATAGCAATGTTTTGTTTCTCTTTCTGAAAAGAAAAACCCCTTTGCAATTCTGAAGCTTCAATAACGAACCACCTTTAGAGGCCATTTTTCTCCGCAGAGTAGGGGTTGGCCTTTTTTTGGCACCATGGTCTCCTTTTTGAAGCGATGTTTTATGGCCGGATGCCCTTCCTGCCGCCAACCCTATTAGTCGCCCCTTGCGACACACAGGGAATTACCAATGAACTGGTACTCAATTTGCCGACCTCGGAAGGATGACAGGCTGAGTCAACCCCCCTGACGTTAATTCAGCGATCGACTGGGATTCGAACCCAGGATCCTAGGATCCCAAGCCGGCACCCTAACCGCTAAGCCAACACCAGGCTTGAAGCTTCAATAACGTGACGTCATTTTTGTTAAACAAAATTTCCTGATATTGCGACATGCAGTTTTTATACTACTGTGGCCATGCACCCTAAGAGTCCTTCCGTACTAGTCAGGTTCACTATGTTAACAAATATAATTTCGTTCAAAATTTTGGTAGATTAGCAAAACTATACATTTTTGGAATATTCAGAGCATGAGGAATCCAAAAATTAATGTTGACATTTGCGTAGACACCTTTGCGAAAATGACACTCAGGACAGTGAAGAAGATAGTCAGGTTCACTATGTTAACAAATATAATTTCTTTCAAAATTTTGGGATTAGCAAACCTGTACATTTTTGGAATCTTCAGAGCATGGAGAATCTGAAAATCAATGTTGGCATTTGCACAGACACCTGCATGGCCGCCATTTTGGATTTTGAAAATGGCCGCCATAAAATACATATTTTGCGCGATCTCGGCTTCTAGTCAACCTAGAGACTTAATTAAATATGCTAATCCTATGTTTTCTGGGTCAAGGAATCCAATAAAGGCCTCAAAATAGTGCTCAGGATTATAGAAAAGCAACAAACAAAGGTAATTGAAAACCATTGTCTTTATATTTGTGATATAACTGTATTACATAATACATGATATTGCAAGTCCTTTGAAGTTATAGGTTGTTATAGGAAGTTATAGGTAGTATCAGATTGAACTATAAGTCCTATACACAGGATCTACGAGGTCTATACCGTTCAGGAATATGCTTTTACAGATCTTCATCACTTTCCTGAGTGTCATTTTCGCAAAGGTGTCTACGCAAATGTAAACATTAATTTTTGGATTCCTCATGCTCTGAATATTCCAAAAATGCATAGTTTTGCTAATCTCCAAAAATTTTGAACGAAAAAACATAGTGAACCTGACTATACAGTCCTTTCATCTATCTATAATTCCAGCAATCTCTGTGTGTGTGTGTGTCTGTATGCGACCGCTGTTTCTCGACAACTACCGGTCCGATATACTTGAAACTTGCCAGGTATATTGCTGGGGACCCGAGGATGTGCCTTTTCTAGGTTTTAAATTAATCGGAGAAGTAGTTACCGAGCTATGTCCAAAAAACGATTCAACCAATCAGAGAGCAGCGAGCTATCACGTGTGCCGAACGTGGCGAACAGACTCTGCCTCGGACGGCACATTTGAGAGCGTATTCATTTATTTCCCGTCGGCAAACTATGTTGGCGTTAAACTATGTTTTAAAACTAATTAAAACTAATTTGCGATTCTTTCGCTTTGCGATGCGATTTGCGATTGCGTTAAACTCGCTCGGGCGTTAAACTATGTTTTAAAACTAATTAAAACTAATTTGCGATTCTTTCGCTTTCCTGCGCCTTTGTGCACGCGATGGCGATTTCTTTACCAAACTCCGCAAGCCGTTAGCTTTGGACCAAACCATTTCATGTAAATAGAGGGGGGGGATTGTCACCGTACTCGCAAGCCGTTCGCTTTGGACCAAACCATTTCATGTAAATAGAGGGGGGGGATTGTCACCGTACTCGCAAGCCGTTCGCTTTGGCTTTGCGAATGGACCAAACCATTTCATGTAAATAGAGGGGGGGGGGGATATACTTTTAGATATATATATAGTACGGGCATGCCCTAGTTAAATTTAAATGAAGCAATATCAGGAAAACACTTTTTACATTGATCTCGGGCTCGTGGAGGGCTTTTTACGCAAGCCGCTTGCAGGACGAAGACATTAGTTGACATTGGTACATTTAAAATTTCATGACGAGGACATTAATAGACATTGAGCAAACACATTTGGTACACAGGGGTTCAAATGGTAGCATCAAACAGGCCAAGTTCAATAAAAGGATGTAAGGTTTTTTTGTTTAAAAAAAAAATGAAACATCGCAATCACAAATGGTTTTTAGTTGAGTGAATGGATCAAAACAATGTTCGACTCTGTGTGAGTTTGGAGATGGCCTTGTGACCCGAGGATGACGTGGGATTTCAACTGACTGAAGGCAAGCTTTGTATTTACTCGATATGTTTTACGACGCAATATCTAGAATAGTGGACGTGTTTATATGCTTTTCACGCGTGCAGATGATAGTTTTTCCATTGGATGTTCGTTCCAGGCTCCGTTCTGCCTTTTCAAAGTGTAAGCATGTCTTAAAGTCTCGTCGCTTTGCCTTTCTCACCCCGCTCAGTCTCATTTATCCCTGTAAAACTCAGATCAAAATACAGACTTTGTGTGTGCTGGGTCTAGTCATGATGTAAGCACTATGTCTGTTGCCTCGCTTGATCACTTCTGTCCTAAACAACTGCTAATGTGAACCTTTTATTTGACATTTAGTGTGGTTCAGTGCTTGCAGTGAGGTATGTGCTAAATACAGTAACTTGCTTTTTAATAGACCTGCCAGACTTTTGAGAATATTTCTGAAAATTCTCATTGAGTTGAATTATAACCCTTTAGGCCTTTTAATGAGGTCAAGTCCTTTTATTCCTGGTATGTGAAACACCGTGCATCCCATACCTGCAGAAAGCAGATTTTTGGGGAATGCCAGCCGCATTTGCCATTCGATCATCATGTAACTGTGTTAAAAAAAAAAAAAAAGTCTATGGGTAGGCACTGCAATGTAGAAAGTTTCATGTCAAATTTTTTTTTTTTGTGTGTACATAGTCGAGGCTCGTGGAACAGCTAGTACACTGAACAATTGCGGAAAACAAATTTAAAAGTGAATACAGGTGAAACTATTAGCTGATGCTCTGGGTCTATGTCTTCTGCCTTTTGGATGGCATGAGGGATAGATCTGCATAATAAGGAAGCAAAATGTTGATTAGTTTTTTAAATATTGGGTACACAAGGCAAGTTGCCATGGCAACATAATTCAGCCAATCGCAGCCATGATCTATTCAGATTGAGATAGTGTCATGAAGAATGGATATCTGCAATATGAAAGTTAAATGTTCAACGGTTTTTGAAATATCGCGTACACAAAAGTACATGGACAGATCATCGGTCGGTTGGTTGGTCGGTTGGTTGGTCGGTTGGTTGGTCAGTTGGTTGGTCGGTCGGAGGAGTTCATTTTTATGTCCTGTCTCAGACCTTGGTGGAGGTGCGTGGGAGAAAAAAGTGAGGGCTTTGGCCGACGTTCCACAACATGGTCAAGGATGCTTATTACTACCAGTTACCTCGTGTTATTAGTAGTATTACTAGTAGTCACCTAGTGTTTAAGTAGTATTACTAGTCATGACCTCGTGTTATTAGTAGTATTACTAGTAGTCACCTAGTGTTACAACTAGTTTTACGAGTAGTCACCTAGTGTTATTAGTAGTATAACTAGTAGTCACCTAGTGTTATAAGTAGTATTACTAGTAGTCACCTAGTGTTATTAGTAGTGTTACTAGTAGTCACCTAGTGTTATTAATAGTATAACTAGTAGTCACCTAGTGTTATTAGTAGTATTGCTAGTAGTCACCTAGTGCTATTAGTAGTATTACTAGTAGTCACCGACTGTTATAAGTAGTATTACTAGTCATGACCTAGTGTTATTAGTAGTCACCTAGTGTTATAAGTAGTATTACTAGCCATGATCTAGTGTTATTGGTAGTACTAGGGCATGCCCGTACTATATATAAGCTAGGACGTGCCCGTACGTGGGTGCCCGTTCCTTGCAAAAAAAAAAAAACTGCAAAAAAAAAAAAAAATGCAAAAAAAAAAACAATGGTTTGGTCCATTCGCAACGACCACAGAACCCCCCCCCCCTCTATTTACATGAATGGTTTGGTCCATTCGCAAAGCCAAAGCGAACGACCACAGAACCCCCCCCTCTATTTACATGAATGGTTTGGTCCATTCGCAAAGCCAAAGCGAACGACCACAGAACCCCCCCCCCTCTATTTACATGAATGGTTTGGTCCATTCGCAACGGCAAAGCGAACGGCGAACGGCTAAATCGCCATAGCTCGGTAAGTACTTGTCCGATTAATTTCAAACCTTGAAAAGGCACATCCTCGGGTCCCCAGCAATATACCTGGCAAGTTTCAAGTATATCGGACCGGTAGTTGTCGAGAAACAGCGGTCACAGACAAACGTACAGACGTACAGACGTACAGACGTACAAACGTACAAACGTACAAACGTACAGAGATTACTGGAATTATAGATAGACTAGGGCATGCCCGTACTATATATATGCCCGTACTATATATCTATCTAAAATTATATCCCCCCCCTCTATTTACATGAAATGGTTTGGTTCATTCGCAACGCCAAAGCGAACGGCGAACGGCTTGCGAGTACAGTGACAACCCCCCCCCTCTATTTACATGAATGGTTTGGTCCATTCGCAACGACCACAGAACCCCCCCCTCTATTTACATGCAATGGTTTGGTCCAAAGCGAACGGCTTCCGGAGTTTGGTAAAGCAATCGCCATCGCGTGCACAAACGCGTGGTTGCCCGTTCCTTGCCAAAAAAAAAAAAAACGCTACCCGTACGCTCTACCCCGCCCGTACGCCCGTAAACAAAAAATACAACGCTCTTCGCTTCCGCCCTTCGCTCTGACTGAATTGGGAGAAATAATGCGCATAAGAAATCGAATTACGTACCGTAATGGCGGTCAGCTCGTAACGCGCTCAGCTCCGCTCGTCTCACATCGGCCACGCCTACGCAACAAAGCGTTCTGTGATTGGCTGCCGGAAAGCGTGCTGCCGGACAGTCTTCACTGTCCGGAAGTTCGCAAATCGCAGTTAGGATGAATCGTTTTAATTTAATCGCAGTTTGAATTCGTTTTAAAACATAGTTTAACGGCAACATAGTTTTCCAACGTGAAATAAATGAATACGCTGTCAAATGTGCCGTCCGAGGCAGAGTCTGATCGCCACGTTCGGCACACGTGATAGCTCGCTGCTCTCTGATTGGTTGAATCGTTTTTTGGACATAGCTCGGTAAGTAATTGTCCGATTAATATGAAACCTTGAAAAGGCACATCCTCGGGTCCCCAGCAATATACCTGGCAAGTTTCAAGTATATCGGACCCGTGGTTGTCGAGAAACAGCGGTCACAGACAAACACACAGACACACAGACACACAGACACACAGACACACAGACATACACACAGAGATTGCTGGAATTATAGATAGATTACTCGTAGTCACCTAGTGTTATTAGTAGTATTACTAGTAATCACCTAGTGTTATTAGTAGTATTACTAGTAGTCAGCTAGTGTTATTAGTAGTATTACTAGTGGTCACCTAGTGTTATTAGTAATATTACTAGTAGTCACCTAGTGTTATTAGTAGTATTACTAGTGGTCACCTAGTGTTATTAGTAGTATTACTAGTAGTCACCTAGTGTTATTAGTAGTATTACTAGTAGTCACCTAGTGTTATTAGTAGTATTACTAGTGGTCACCTAGTGTTATTAGTAGTATTACTAGTGGTCACCTAGTGTTATTAGTAGTATTACTAGTAGTCACCTAGTGTTATTAGTAGTATTACTAGTGGTCACCTAGTGTTATTAGTAATATTACTAGTAGTCACCTAGTGTTATTAGTAGTATTACTAGTGGTCACCTAGTGTTATTAGTAGTATTACTAGTAGTCACCTAGTGTTATTAGTAGTATTACTAGTAGTCACCTAGTGTTATTAGTAGTATTACTAGTAGTCACCTAGTGTTATTAGTAGTATTACTAGTAGTCACCTAGTGTTATTAGTAGTATTACTAGTGGTCACCTAGTGTTATTAGTAGTATTACTAGTGGTCACCTAGTGTTATTAGTAATATTACTAGTAGTCACCTAGTGTTATTAGTAGTATTACTAGTGGTCACCTAGTGTTATTAGTAGTATTCCTAGTAGTCGCCTCGTGTTATTAGTAGTATTACTAGTAGTCACCTAGTGTTATTAGTAGTATTACTAGTAGTCACCTAGTGTTATTAGTAGTATTACTAGTAGTCACCTGGTGTTATTAGTAGTAATACTAGTCATCACAGTGTTATTAGTAGTGATACTAGTAGGCACTAGTACTCAAGGATGGACGCCCGTTACTAGGAGTCACCTCCTCACATCTCATCTCGTAACACCACTAAGGGTGGTTGATTTCATTAATTGCAGGCGACGATGTGAATGCTGGAGCCCAAAGTTAAAATGTTTGACGTGAAATGGTTAGAGCATGTGAATGCATTATCCTCCATGTTTGCTGCTTCATAAAGATGCAATTCGATTGTTTATGAAATCGTTATCGAAACACCGGTTATTACAACCATGTGCTTTCTACTTGAGTTGAGACATCTGTTTGATGAGGGAACTATGCCTATGGTCGTATTTTCCTGTGACAGAATACATCGATTTATCTGTGACCGGCGCGTCCAGAGCCAGCCCGGGCCCTGAGGCAAACACCGCCACCCCCACCCTTTCTCTCTTTTATAACTTTTAAAGGAACTTTCTTTTATGAAAAACAAAAAAACTTCTAAAAAACAAATGTTCACTTTTATTTAGCTGTATGATCGAAAATAAAGGAGATAGCGGGACGTTTGGACCGATCGAGTCACTTCGCACCCTCGACTGTTGGCACAAAAATACGTGAGGAGATGGTTAATAATTTTTTTTGGACAAAGAGGATACAAACCTATTTCTTTGTAACTCATATTTCTGGTTAATAACCATTTTCTGTGAAGTTTGAAACTTTACCATAAACAGTGGTAAATGTTGTTGGTTTAAATGTGACGATGAGGAAATGAGGATGAGCCAATGAGGATGAGCCGATGAGGGGTTTCACTGTATAGTTTAAAAACATTGTAGGAGAAGCTCGGACCCCTCAACGGATCCCGGGCCCCGACGCAGCGATCCTCCTCCTCCACCCCCCCCCCCGACCCTTCCTCTCGACGCCCCTGAGTCTGTGAGCCTCTAATAGTAATATCAGGGGAAATGTTACATTTGTTATTTGTACAGAGTTTTGGAACTCATTCCATCTTCCAGCATTATTTCTTGTTCCATTTTGAATAGCTGACAATTCCACAAAAGTGGGGCTGAAGCACTTGCATTGTTCAAGTTGTTAATTGATGGGAAGACCATATTATAGGTTGTTAGTTGTCATGCGTATTCCATTTCCTGTTGTGGTGATTGCACGATACATGACAGCCTTCCTTGGTGCCCTGCATATGCCAGAGCATTCTTTGATGCACTGTACATGCCGTGGATCCTTCCCTGGTGCTCTGCACATCATAAGGAACATTCCTTGGTGCACTGTACATGCCGTGGATCCTTCCCTGGTGCTCTGCACATCATAAGGAACATTCCTTGGTGCACTGTACATGACATGGATCCTTCCCTGGTGCTCTGCACATCATAAGGAACATTCCTTGGTGCACTGTACATGACATGGATCCTTCCCTGGTGCTCTGCACATCATAAGGAACATTCTTTGGTACACTGTACATGACATGGATCCTTCCCTGGTGCTCTGCACATCATAAGGAACATTCTTTGGTACACTGTACATGACATGGATCCTTCCCTGGTGCTCTGCACATCACAAGGAACATTCTTTGGTGCACTGTACATGTCATGGATCCTGCCCGGGTGCTCTGCACATCATAAGGAACATTCCTTGGTGCACTGTACATGCCGTGGATCCTTCCCTGGTGCTCTGCACATCATAAGGAACATTCCTTGGTGCACTGTACATGACATGGATCCTTCCCTGGTGCTCTGCACATCATAAGGAACATTCCTTGGTGCACTGTACATGACATGGATCCTTCCCTGGTGCTCTGCACATCATAAGGAACATTCTTTGGTGCACTGTACATGTCATGGATCCTGCCCGGGTGCTCTGCACATCATAAGGAACATTCTTTGGTGCACTGTACATGACATGGATCCTGCCCGGGTGCTCTGCACATCATAAGGAACATTCTTTGGTGCACTGTACATGTCATGGATCCTGCCCGGGTGCTCTGCACATCATAAGGAACATTCTTTGGTGCACTGTACATGACATGGATCCTTCCCTGGTGCTCTGCACATCATACGGAACATTCTTTGGTGTCGCTGTACATGACAAAAGGCCTTCCGTGGTACAGTGTTGATAACAAAGAGGCAGCTCTCCTTAGTACATTGTACATTAGAGCTTTCCTTGGTGCACTGTACATGATAAAACCTTCATTAGTGCACTGTGGATGATAAAGAGCCTTCCTTGGTGCACTGTACATTACAAAGAGCTTATTGTGGTGTTTGCTAAACCAGAACATTTCTGTGAAAGGCAAACTTTTGATAAATAATATAACCGTCATTCTTGACTTTGCAAATACATCGGAAGAAAACATGGTATGAGACAAAAGACCCATGGCACATGTTTAATGTATAAGTAACAGCGTTGATGTCCTTGTTTGGTCTCACGTTTTGGACAATAAATGGCAGCATATTGATGGACTTGGCCACAGCAACACATGGCGCCATCTCTCGGCGACTTCTCGAATGCTCGAGCATTCGTTGTGGATCTTTAGTTTCTCCTTCGTTGTTGTTTCGTGGTAAAATGAATTTTCAGAACCCGGTGTTTGAAGTACTACCTTGAGAAGTATGTTCGTAGTTTTTTTTGTACAAGTTTGTTCTCATCAATCCTTCAAGGGAATTATGTTGCAGATATCATACATGTGTGAGTGCGTGAAAGATTACAAAAGAAACTGATGATTATACAATAGTAATGACACTGATCAACCAACAATTACCCAGAATAACGCTTCCACAAAATAACTAATGATTACATTGTTTAATTATTGCTTGCACAGATTAAATAACGATTACACAGATTGACTATTGATTACACTGATTTACCGATGCACCGAATAACCGTTACTTTTGCGCTTGTGCTTCCATCTGCTGCATCCTTCCAGTGCTCAGCATCCGTGGTGCTCAGGACGACGACCCCCCAGACCCACAGCTCATGCGCCTGGACAACATGCTGCTCGCCGAAGGTGTGGCCGGCCCAGAAAAAGGCGGGGGCTCTGCAGCGGCCGCTGCGGCCGCTGCCGTGGCCGGCGGGGTCAATGCGGACAGTTCCTCCGAACACTCTGACTACCGTGCAAAGTTGGCACAGATACGGCAAATCTACCACACGGAGCTGGAAAAATACGAACAGGTTTGTAAAATGCACATTTTTCACCGAATGCCTGATTGTCCACTTGCCAGGCCATCTTGCTTGTTTGACCGTTTTTTGTTATCACGTTTTTAGCTCACCTGGAACGTAGTTAGGGTTAGGGTTAGGGTCCTTGTGGGATGGTGCGTCGTCAGTCCATCAGTCCATCAGTCCGTAAACACTTGCAACTTCTTCTCTGAAACTGCTGATGGTTTTGTGACCAAACTTGGCTAAAATTTTATTTGGTATGTTGCAACTCAAGTTTGTTCACGGCATTTAAAAAAATCGTGTGTCCAGGTTTGATCCCCTCCTTACCCCCCCAAAATAGGTATTTGCTTTCTTCTCTGAAATGACACAAACAATTTCCCTGAAATTTGACCACAACCTTAATCACCCATGATGTACCAAAGTTTGTTCACGTCATTAGAAGAGTTTAAGGGGTTCTTCGGGGAGGGGGTTGGGGGTTTCCCCAAAAAGTTGGTATTTTTTTCTGTTTGTTTAAAGTCTTTTGATTACGTTGGTATGATTCTACATGCTGCCCTGTCTCCTAGCAACCATTGTAATTGGTTCAAAATACCGTGATACTGTTTTACATAGCTTAGTCTGTGTAGTGTATTGCTGTTTTCCACCAGGCGAGCGCCCAGGAGTATTGTCCCTATTTTTAAAAATTTTCTCTTGCACGATAAAAAACGCCATTATAGACCAAGTCCAGAGTAATTACTATTGACAGTAGATGCCAGAATGAGTCATAATGCACAGGACCATACGAGAAAGATATGAGCAATATTATTGCGCGTGTGGAGCAGATCTTGCTCTGTGCTTCGCAATATGCGTCAGGAATTAGTGCATCTCACTGTGGCACGAGATTTCATTATATCCATCAGATTTGTGACTTTACCTTGGGTTCACCCACCTGCAGCAGACAATTAATGACACCGGATGTGAGGTCAGAGACCCATGGTGTGTGGACTCAAATCGATGTGGGCAGACATGTCCGCAAATGTCCAGGTAGAAATGATTCAATATACGAACCGTCATTCACAAGAATCGAATGTCTATCTTATGAGTTTCAAGCAATATGTTTCTCTGCCAAAAATCCACTACGTGCAAATGATCAACGGAAAGATTTGTTTTGGTCCAACCGCTTGGCTCAGTTCTTCTGTTGGGATTTGAGACTTGTTCATTCAAAACGTAAGAGCATTACAACTTGATAAGGCACGGTCAGGTAGAAATAAAACACAAACTCTTAATATTGGCATTATTACCTTTGCCACTGAATGTGGATGGAGGTTATGTTTTCACCACTGTCTGTCTGTGAGCAGGATATCTCAAAAAGCTATGAAAAGATTCCGACGATATTTCCTGTCCAGGTTGGGTGTGTGACGACTAATTGTTTAGATTTTGGTGATGATCCAGATCCGGGTAGGAGAATTTTTAGTGATTCTTCACCATTGAGAAATAGTGCCAAAAACGATATGTAGCACGATACCTCACAAAGTTGTGGACAGATTATGACAACATTTGGTGGATGCATTGATTAGGTTGCCCTGTTTAATGTTCATCTGAGGGATGGCACACACATTGATTCCTCACGTTGCCTGCAAAACTGCAGGATGACATTTTATAGCTTCGCTGAGATTTGAGCACGGGCTAGACAGCTCAGAGGTGGTGTGCATACCTTTAGGCCATTCTGTCAGCTTAAGGAAGATTATAAGGGAGAAGGCAGTTTTAGACGGACATTGGAAGAAGTGAACCTTACTTTATGGTGATGAAACAGAAAGACCCACAAAATACTCACGCACTGTATATACCCAGAGTCGAGCATTATACACGAATGATGCCGTATCTACTCTTGCATTTAATCTCCAAGTACTCGTACAATACTTTCCTTTGGTGCGTCCCTTCTACCACTTCATAACCACCTTTCCTGGTGCATTTCTATAAACTTAAGACTTTGTATAGTATGAGATAACCACCCTGTCTTATCTGTTTCCTTTCTATATTTTGCCATTACCTCCGCCACCGAAGGTGGAACATTTAGCCGAAATTTGGCAAGAGGTAGCGTATGTGACAAGGATGAAATGATTAGCTTTTGGTGAAGATCCGGAACCGGATACTAGAAATTTTAAAGTGATTCTTCATCATTGAGTGATAGGACTAAAACCGATTATATAGCACAATATCTCAAAAAGTTGCGGACGGATTTGGACGAAACTTGGTGGACAGATTGTGTGTGTGAGACAAGGACATATCGATTCGATTTTGGTGAAGATCTGAATTTGGATTTGGATACGAGAGTTATTTAATTTCAAAGTGATTCTTCACCATTGAGAGATCAGGCGAAAAACGATATATAACATGATATTTAAAATAGATGTGGATGAATTATGACGAAATTTGGGGATGAGTTAGGTGACAAAAACAAGCCGCTTAGATTTTGGCTCAGGTCCGAATCCAGATGCTGCCTGAGTATCAAGTTGTTTTCCGGCCTGATCAGTGAGATACAAAATATAAACTGTTCAGCCTGGCGGAGGTATGTGCGTTTTCAAACTGTGCTAACTGTGTGGTACTTTCCTTATCTTCAAACCTTTCCAAACGTACTTTATATATGAGCTACTGTACTTGATACTGTCACACTCATCTCACTGTACTTTATATATGAGCTACTGTACTTGATACTGTCACACTCATCTCATTGTACTTTATATATGAGCTACTGTACTTGATACTGTCACACTCATCTCACTGTACTTTATATATGAGCTACTGTACTTGATACTGTCACACTCATCTCATTGTACTTTATATATAAGATACTGTATTTGCTGGCTTAACTCTTGTCTCACTGTACTTCATATACGAGCTACTGTACTTACTGTCTTCACACTCATCCCACTGTACTTTATATACAAGATACTATATTTGCTGGCTTCACACTTGTCTCACTGTACTTCATATACGAGCTACTGTACTTGCTGTCTTCACACTCATCTCACTGTACTTTATATACAAGATACTGTATTTGCTGGCTTCACACTTGTCTCACTGTACTTCATATACGAGCTACTGTACTTACTGTCTTCACACTCATCCCACTGTACTTTATATACAAGATACTATATTTGCTGGCTTCACACTTGTCTCACTGTACTTCATATACGAGCTACTGTACTTGCTGTCTTCACACTCATCTCACTGTACTTTATATACAAGATACTGTATTTGCTGGCTTCACACTTGTCTCACTGTACTTCATATACGAGCTACTGTACTTGCTGTCTTCACACTCATCTCACTGTACTTTATCTCTGTATTGTGTCTATTACCTTTAAATTATCTCCCTACTTACTGTTTCTTTTATTTTCAAACAATGCTTAGTCTTTGTTGTCTTAACTGTGAATTGATTTCTCATTTATTTTTGGTAAACTTTCGGAAATCTTACACTGGTGCAATCCGTTCAGATTTTTTTTGTTATCAAGAAGGGGCACTACATAAAACATTAATTGGTTGAAGATTGTAAAAAATCTTTTTGAAAGTTAAAATAATGTTGAGGAAATGGTGGAAAGTCGTCTGAAGTGATGAATGAAATGATTTTGAATCAGAAGGATGACCAGTTTACCTGTGATGTGCAGGCATGCAATGAATTCACAACACACGTGATGAACCTGCTGCGGGAGCAGTCGCGCACTCGGCCTATTTCACCCAAGGAGATCGAGCGCATGGTCTCCATTATCCACCGCAAATTTTCGTCCATACAAATGCAACTCAAACAGAGCACATGTGAAGCCGTCATGATCCTGCGCTCGCGATTCCTTGATGCGCGGTAAGTTACGTTGCTAATTGTGGTCCCTATGCTGTCACCCTCAGAGGTAATTGACAGAGACTTATGTTGAGCCTTAAAGCCTATTAGGACTGTAAAATTTTCATGAGCCGTTGTTTAATCCTGCACCTGTTTTGTTTGGCCACAGTCGCAAGCGTCGCAACTTCAGTAAGCAAGCCACCGAGATCCTCAACGAATATTTTTACTCTCACCTGAGTAATCCATATCCAAGTGAGGAGGCCAAGGAAGAGCTTGCCAAGAAGTGTGGTATCACTGTTTCACAGGTACTCCTCACTACCCATAGTACGTAATCATACCGGCTTCCAGTCTCGACCAGCTGTTTACCTTTCTGAGATGGTGTCCAGCCAGGTGTCCTGCCTTCTTCTGAATATTAAAACACCCTTGTTACCCACATGTTCAAATGCTTCATTTAAATTCTTATTTATCCATGATGCTTTTCATTCTTAGAATCTAGTGAATCCAGGGGAATGATTTATAATGAAACGTGTACTGTAGATTCTTCAGGATTCATAGAAGCATTTGCCCAGTATTGATGATTTTAAGCCAATGAAACATAATCAGATGGGTGTAATTATTGAAAAGCATTGGGAAAACAACCATTGTCTTTTTCCACCTCTAACCCCATCCCAACCCCGACTGCTCCTATAAGGTCTCCAATTGGTTTGGAAACAAGCGCATCCGCTACAAGAAGAACATTGGCAAGTTTCAGGAGGAAGCTAATCTCTATGCTGCCCGTACGGCTGTCTCTGCTACTAGCGGCGTGCACCACGGCAGTCAGGCCAACTCGCCCAACACCCCGACTTCCACGGGTTCGCTTGCCCCAGGACCACTCCCGCCGCCCTGTCCCTCCCCACTTCAACCCCTTTTGCTGTCCTTTCTCCACCGGGTATCCACACGTCGCGACTCGCTTTACTGGCGTTGTACAGGGGGTAGTTTTAATGGTACTGCAGGGCTTTTGGGTAATGCAGCACCAGCAGCTTGAGGAATTCACAATGACTCATGTAACTGGTTAAATAAGTTCTACACTTTACAGGACCAAGCAAGATGTGTTTTCTTTAGGCTGCACCTTGAAAGCCTGCATCGTTTATACTATTTTACATTAGTTGGTTTTGTGTGACCCTTATGGTGGTTTACCTTGTGCATTTCAAGAAGCTACCATTTTAGACGGTGGGTTAGTTCATAACCCCGGTTCCCGCTTATCCTCCTGGATGAATTGGCTTTAACTCCTTTGCAACGGCTGGATTCGGTTTTTTGGCGGAATAAATCAGTTTCTGTGAAATTTTAAAGAGCAATCGCTATGATGAATGTTATAAAAAGCAAACTCAAAACGACTTTTGGCAAAACTCGAAGCATTGCCTAAACACCTTTTATGTTTGAATGACACACTCCCATGGAATCCCTGTGACGTATGCATTTTGAGCAGACTCTTTTGCACCTGTTTGTTGAGGGCCACATACATTGGGTGTTTGTTGGCATTTTTAGTGATATTACTAACCTTTACCTTTGATGCCTCCTCCATCACACAGGTTCTTCCGGTTCCTTTTCAATGCCCAACCCAAATGACATGTTCTTGGGCATTTCCAACATGAATGGGGATTCGTATACAGGCTCGAGCATGACGCCCAACATTCAGTCACAGGTGAGGGGTTCAACTTTGTGGAAACTACACATGCAGCATGACTTGAAGGGTCTTGTATGCTTTATATTATGACTGTTAGTCTTCTTGCTCTTTTTAAGTTTGAGTTGCAGTTAACGCATTAAAAAACAATTTGAGTCTTAATTTCAGATCGTTTCATATTCTGTTGATAATTAATTATTTTTTTATTGTTTATAAATATTTACACAGTATTGTGAAGTTTCTGGTACACACTTTTTTCAGATACTCCGATGTTTTTGACTTTATTGGAAATGCCACCATGTAATAATTTTTACAACGATGTTTGGAAGATAAAATACTCGTGCAGTTTGGGACATTATTTAACATGAAAACCAAATACCGCTCTCACCAAACTGTACCACATTATCTGCACCAAACTAGATGGATTTAAAACCACAAAGTAAAAACGATTTGGAATTTAAAATGTAGGACCTGGAAAAAAATGTCTGGGGAGGGGGGGAAACCTGGAAAATAATGTATGATCTATCATGCTTTATGTCAAGCAAATAGTAACATCAATAAACGACGAGTGTCTGAGATCTTGGAATTGGCAAACTCGGACAGTATTTTTTTATCTGGTGGCGGAGGCATTATGTTTTTGGGTTGTCTGTCCGTCCTTCCGTACGTACGCCCGTTTTTCTCAGCAACCATATGTCCAATTGAGACGAAACTTTCAGGGTAGGAGTGACGCCCATGCAGAATGTTTTTATGATAATTGTGATGTCATAGGTCACGTGGTATGGCAGCCATCTTGGATTAAACGCAAATAATTAAAAAAATATTCCTTGGAAACCGCTCAATGGAAAAATTTGAGACTTGGCACATTGTCAAGTACTCCCAATTGGGAACAAAAGCATGATAATGATGACATCATAGGCGAAGTGGTATCCCAGCCAAAAATGTTTTAATCAAATTCCTTATCCTAAAAATCTGAAATTGCATGCACATGATCCATGACCCATTTGTATTGAAATATTAAATTTATGACATCATTGGTCACATGATGTGTTCATATTGGGGCAGCCATATTGGATTTAACCTAAAACCTTAAAAAAAACATTTTCTCCCAAACCACCAAATCGATTGACTCGAAACTTTACGTGTGTCATTGACTAGGCATGCCGATTAAAAGATTATTACAAAAACATAATTGGTCACATGGTTTGGCAGCCATATTGTATTGAAGGAAAATATTAAATAATTATATCTCTGAAACCGCTTACCCTGTTGATGCGAAATTTTACAAATATCATCTACCACCACTGTTGCATATAGTTTGAAAATGATGATGTCGTAGGTCACGTGGTTTGGCAGCCATCTTGAATAGAAAAACGAACCTTATCGATGAACACCAAACTTCACAAACGTGATCCTCTACCCATACATATGCAGAGTGTATACTTTTAAAGGTCATATGTCATGTGGAATGCAGTCATAACAGCTCGAAAGCTGATATTTTATAAATTCCCTTCTCTGAAACTGCTTCGCCGATCGATGTGAAACCTGTCATGGCTGGTGAAAATGTGATACTTGAAAACAGCTGAAGGGATTTAAATCAAACTTGTTTATTTTTAGGACAGTGGTCAATGGCATCTACCTGTTGTGGGACTTTGCGGAGGCATACTGGCGACACAGTCGCGTTGTTCTAGTTTTATTATCAATGTCTAAGGATTGTGAAGGAGCTTGTACATACATCCATGTAGATTGTAGGACAAGGATACTAGGAGACGTCAGTGTACTTTACATGACTTCCATGGACCTTTGTAGACAATAAAAATAAACAGTATATGGGATTTAAAACTGTGATCCTATGATCGTGGTTTTAAATCCCATATACGGTGTTCCCATATACATTTCCCATATACATGAAATCCCATATGCATGAACTCGCATATACATTAACTCACATACACATTAACCATTTACATGAACTCCCATACACATGAACTCACATATACATGAACTTGCATACACATTAACCATGTACATGCACTCCCATATACATGAGCCCCCATATACATGAACTCTGCTCAGTTGGGAACAACAATGGGCGATTGCAAATTATTGCTTGGAGCTCACGACATGGTTTTTAAATACACAAAAATTCTTCACATTATACACAATCAGGGTGTTAATAATGATTTTTTTTTTGTAAACAGTTTCCTGCTGGTTCAGTGAAAGATTTTGTCCCTTTTATTTTCTCCATGATATGACGTGACCACCTTTCATTCTTGTTGAATTTTCTTTTTAATGAGACATTCACCTTCAGCAAAACCGTCTTATTCCTTGTTCCAGCACCTTGATACCTTTTGTTTTGTATTCTCTGCATGCATGCTTGTAGTATCATTGCTGGGGAGTCTGACTGTGCAATGCCCCCTGTAGATGTGTCCAGTAAGTGCTCCTTTGTGTGCTGCTGATGCATTGCCTCCTGCAGGTGCCTCCAGTAGGTGCTCCTAACCCTTGAAGGCTAGGGCAGGAATGTTTTTAATATGTCCCGGAGGTTGGTGATGACACGCCTACTCTTCATCAAAATTCACCATCAGCAGACGGAACATGCCTTGCGAGCAGACAGAACACCCTGCTTAATGTCTGTCTGAGGGGCAGCCCACTTTGCGATGTAAAGCCCCACCTGTGTAAGAATGATCTGACAGTTTATAGTTGGGATGAAAATCCAACCCAGGTAAGACAGCTCAAATGTATGTGCACTACCTGTGTGCCATCCTGTTAGGTCACATTTACTTTGTTTCTATGCTCCACTCAAACATGCGTTGATTGAAAGCTGCGCTTCCCCAATCTGGATTCTCCTGCAGCCTGCTATCTGACCTATGATTGTCTATCTGACATGACTGACAAGCTTGCGTTTCTACTCTTTGGCGTTTTTGTTGGATGTAGCCGGTTCATTTTCAGCAACCCTCGATTAAACATTGAAATAATGGATGCCATTTATTGGCCTACAACAATCCTAATTATTATTTGGCACCTTTCAAAACATGAAGGTTGCAGAAGAGAAGAGAGAGGTTGAATAGAATGAAGAAGATGAGATGTGAGCTCTTCGAAAGGAGGTGATACACATTCTTGGTACATACTCCTTACATATGCATGCATGTTCTTGGGCCTTGCCGCACATGTCAGAACATAGGCTCGACTAGCCCACCCTTAGCTTGCTAGTTGAGTCCATGGTCTGAGATGCGCTGCTCAGACCGAGAGAAATGCTGCGTCTGAGCAATTTCAAACCTTTATTGTGTACAGTGTTACGTGCTCCTCCCCAAACCCCGGTCACGGTGTACTTCCGAGCCCCGAGAGGAGTCACGGCAGAAAGATGTGTTATTCTGTATGTCAAAGATCAATGGTGAAACCACACCAATTGTTACCAACAAACAAGTATTGTATTAAGATCACACAAGAATAACAGCACAACAACAATAGTAATCAATTGTACAACCAATATATATTTCCTATGATGGTACCATCAGGTTCATACAATATAACTCACTGTGCTCCAAGTGAGTGAAACAAGAACATTCCCAATGTCTCTATCCCGGCATCAAGCCAAAGTCGATGTTGAAGCGATCGTCAGATCGATGTTGTATCAAGACCAGAATCCCGCTCGGTTGACAGTCACACTGCGAAAGATAGGCAAAGGTACCCTCAAGGCGACTGGGAAATCACACCCTCGGGTGTGGACGTTCCACGGCTCCCAATCGGCGAACCGCAGATTTCCCACTCAAAAGCCACGTTACACACACACACACCAGATTAACGTCTGAATGCGGTGACAATGGTTAAAGTGAGGTGAAAAACCTTGAGCGATGCGCAAATCCTGCGCGAGGTAAAAATGGCCGACGGCCCGTTCTCGTGGCGTAACGGCACTCCGATGATTCTCTCCGGAATCGACCGCAAAACCTGTCACGCAGGTTTATCTGTCACAGCGATAACAAGTCTGTCGCAGGAATCCCTTTCCCAGGAAACCCAAAGTTCACACGTGACCCTCGTTCGCCAACGTTCGCTCAGGACCTTGAAGCAGCTCGGCTTCTTGTCTGACTCACTCGCTCCGCCTTCTCTTCCTCCTCTTCCTCTTTGTCGTCGTCCGGTTCCCGTTTCATTAAAAACATTAACTTTTTTTACCTTTTGAAAATAGTACTCTTTATTTCCCTTAAACGACAACAATAATAGTACGTGGAATCAAAAATGTTTACAGTGGATGAAAACCACAACAATGGATGTGCCGAATCCGTAACACTTCCCCCCCTCAAGAAAGAAAGTTTGAACATTGTGAAAACTTTCTTTGCATGCAAAAACTCTTTTGACAAACGAAAGTAAATCTCACACACAAATCATCAATTCACGTGAGCCACAATAATTAATATTCCCCAAAATAAAACAACAAAACTTCCAAACCACCTACAGGAATTTCCAAAGTTAGTTCACTCTGGATAAAGCATCGGCAACGACATTGTCCCTGCCCTTTACATGCTCAATTTACAAAAAAAAATTTTTTTGTTTTTTTGTATACTGAATCGAGGCTCGTGAAAGAGCTGACATTTACCTCACAAACAAATCAACCAGACAAACAAGATATGTAAAAAGTTGAAGTTGAACTCCTGCAAAGCCAAACTCCATCTCATCAACCTCTGATTTTTATTTTTCATTTTTTGAATGAAGGTTAAGGGGTTGTGATCAGTAATCCAAAACAAAGCACATCTATAGCACTTTTTGAAGGAGGCCGAGCTGAGAGCCAGGTTTCATGGTGGTTGGGTGGTGAGGCCTGGAAGTATTCACTGCATGGACGCATTTAGGAACGTGGAGTTCACGAGTTAAATCTGTGTAGGAATTTTGGCTCGGCTGATCCTGAGCACTCAGTGCTTCCAACTCTTCTCTTGATCATAAAAATCATAATCACGGTTGTAGAGTCGGGTGCTGTAGTTACGTTAGTAGCGGTCCCCAACTCGTCTACCACCGTGATAGTCATCCCGTCGAGAGTTGCCAAAACTGCGCTGCTGATCCTGGGAGCCTCCGTAGTAATCACGACTGCAGCCACCACCAAAACTACTACTCCCACCCCGGGAGCCACAGCCACCCCTGAAACTACCTCCACGTTTTCCTCATCTGTAGCCCCCTCGACGCCCATGGCCTGCCTTCTCTACTGTTATGGTCCGACCATCCAAATCCTTGCCATTCAAATCCTTTTCTGCATCTTTGGCGTCCTTTGCGTTTTCAAACGTAACAAAGCCAAACCCTCTCGACTTTTGCGTCTCCCTGTCTTTTATCAGCAGCACTTCCAAGTGTGGTCCATATTTGCCAAAGATAGAGTCCAGAACATCTTCACTTGTGTCAAAGTTCAGTCCACCTACAACAAGCTTGCCAACATTGCCTCCATCCATGACTTGTGTGTGCAAGCGTGACGTCAGTACCTTCTCCTTCTCTTCAGAGCGCTTCCTACTCATAGTACGAGTCGCGGCACAGGATGGAAAGATACCCGGAATCTCCTGCTCTAACTGTGCGTTGTTATTTTCCATACTAGGCTTTTCAACAAACATCGGATTACCAGAAACTCGACCACCGGCCAAATCATTCCCGATAACAAAAGAGATTCCCTCTACAGGAAGAGTGGCTTGTAAACCTACGTTGACCGGTCCTGACACCAAATCAGACTTCAAATGGATGACATGAAGTGGAGCTTTAACATAGCCACCAACCCCCTGTAAAAGAACACTAACACCAGTTGCCGTCTTCTCTGACAATGGCAAAATGCCCTCAAGCATCAAAGATTGATGTGCTCCTGTGTCCCTCAATACCCTAACAGGTCTCTGGTTCGTTAAGTCTCCATCCAGTGACACAAACCCCTCTGAAATAAAAGGTTTGTAACCCTCTTGAACAAGGTAGTTCTGTGATGCCGTAACTTTGGCATGGGAACCTTTACAAGGCACTGTCCTCCAAGGCCGATTTCGTGCATTGGCCAATGCATTCGGTGTTGTACTAGTCTGACTCCGCTCCTGATTTTTCCTTTTCAGGGCGTAACATTGGGACATCAAATGCCCAGGTTTCTTGCAAAAAGTGCAAGTAGGCCCGGAGGAAAAACTCGTGGTCTGCCTCGGGCCCCCCGGAAGATAAGTCTGTCTTGGAACTGTAGTCTTCTGATCCCTAAGAGTCGCGGTATCAGATTTGTCCCAATAGTCATCTCTAGGCCACCTCCATGAATATTTGTTCTCCGCACCTGATTTACCATAACTCCCCTGGCTAACTCTGGGTGGGAAGTTAGGTTTGTGGAACCCCATCCTGTGTGTCAAGGCACAGTCATCTGCCACGGTTGCTGCCTCATACAACTCTGGTACTTTATTTTCATTCAAATGTACTTTAATGTCCGCGTGGACACACTGTTTGAATTCCTCCACCAAGATCAATTGTCGCAACAGGTTGAAGTCTTTCCCAATCCCCTTCGAGTCACACCACCGAGCAAACATGGTTTCCTTCATTCTGGCAAACTCCACATGGGTTTCACTCTCCGTCTTCCTGGCATTCCTGAATTTTTGTCGGTAAGTCTCAGGGACCAATTCATAGGCTTTGAGAATGGCTTTCTTCACTTTCTCATAATCTGCACATGGGTCAATCGGTAAAGCCGGAAACATATCTTGAGCTTTACCCATCAGAACACTTTGCACTAACATAGTCCAGGACCCCACAGGCCATTTTAGCATTTGAGCCACGGTGTACCTCCGAGCCCCGAGAGGAGTCTCAACAGAAAGATGTGTTATTCTGTATGTCAAAGATCAATGGTGAAACCACACCAATTGTTACCAACAAACAAGTATTGTATTAAGATCACACAAGAATAACAGCACAACAACAATAGTAATCAATTGTACAACCAATATATATTTCCTATGATGGTACCATCAGGTTCGTACAATATAACACTTTGCTCCAAGTGAGTGAAACAAGAACATTCCCAATGTCTCTATCCCGGCATCAAGCCAAAGTCGATGTTGAAGCGATCGTCAGAACGATGTTGTATCGAGACCAGAATCCCGCTCGGTTGACAGTCACACTGCCAAAGATAGGCAAAGGTACCCTCAAGGCGACTGGGATATCACACCCTCGGGTATGGATGTTCCACGGCTCCCAATCGGCGAACCGCAGATTTCCCACTCAAAAGCCACATTACACACACACACCAGATTAACGTCTGAATGCGGTGACAATGGTTAAAGCGAGGTGAAAAACCTTGAGCGATGCGCAAATCCTGCGCGAGGTAAAAATGGCCGACGGCCCGTTCTCGTGGCGTAACGGCACTCCGATGATTCTCTCCGGAATCGACCGCAAAACCTGTCATGCAGGTTTATCTGTCACAGTGATAACAACACTGTCGCAGGAATTCCCTTTCCCAGGAATCCCAAAGTTCACATGTGACCCTCGTTAGCCAACGTTCGCTCAGGACCTTGAAGCAGCTCGGCCTCTTGTCCGACTCACTCGCTCCGCCTTCTCTTCCTCCTCTACCTCTTCGTCGTCGGCCAGTTCCGGTTTCATTTAAAACATTAACTTTTTTACCTTTTGAAAATAGTAATCTCGATTTCCCTTAAACGACAACAACAATAGTACATGGAATCAAAAATGTTTACAGTGGATGAAAACCACAACAACGGACGTGACGAGTCCGTAACAGTAGTCTCATAGTGACAAGCTCACATCTTATCTTCATCTTTTGCAACCTCTCACGTCCGTCTCATCAGTACTTTATAAAGTTGCCAAAGAATACTTAGGATAATTGTAAACCAATAAATGGTGGCCTTCCTGTTTGGTTTGACTCAAAATGTATGTGCCCACTCACCACATGATTTTTTGCCCCTCATTCCATTGTAAATCCTGATTCTTCTTCCGGTCCCTCGAGCAACAGGGCTTGCTTCGATCTCTCCACGGCATCAAAGTTTGAGTGTTTTCCCGTTCGTTTCTTTGTCAAATTTCCGCTGCGTATTTTGTTGTGTATGTGTTATTGTGTGTTTCTATTTGGTTTTGGTTTTGTAGTTGTTGCAAATTTGTGTGTAATTAGTCGTTTCTTTGTTCGCGCCTCGTGCGCCTCGTGCGGCCTGGTGTCTCGTGCGGCCTCCTCGTCTCGACTTGTGCCCCGCCCCCTATATCTCGTTTTTCTTTCACCTCCGCTCCTGCTTTCTCAAATCCACGTTCTCACTTAGAGACTTTTCCCAGATTGTTTTTTCATGGTTTTGTTTAAATATTTATTTAAATATGTTTAAACCGCAGCCGTGATGCTGACGCCGCCCCCCCCCCCACCCCCCAGAATTTCCATGTTTTAAACGTTTCCCAGTGTGTACCCTGGATAAGAATAGGTACGCCGTATCCCTGCGTGTCGTCAGAGGAAACTAAGAGGGTTGGCGTCAGGAAGGGCATCCGGCCATAAAAACATTGCCTCAAAAAGAGAACCATGACAATTACAACTACATGTGGGCAGGGTACAGCCCGAAGTGGAGATCGGTTTCTGAGGTTTGGGACATGGAATGTAGGGACAATGACAGGGAGATCAGGAGAAGTGGTGGAAGTATTGGTCAGAAGAAGAGTGGACATATGTTGTGTGCAAGAGACGAGATGGAAGGGAAGTGGTGTGAGAATGGTGAAGGGTAGGCAGGGACAGAAATACAAGTTTGTGTGGCAAAGGTGCCTGGAGGGCGTGAGTGGTGTTGGTGTCCTGTTTTCTGAGGAGTTTGTAGACAGTGTGGTGAGTGTGACTAGAGTGTGTGATAGGTTGATGATTGTGAAAATGACGATTGGAAAGCTCTTGGTGAACGTCATCTTGGGATATGCTCTGCAGGTTGGTCGAAGCGATGAAGAGAAGGACAAGTTCTGGTGTGCGATAGAGTAGCTGATGGAAAACGTGAAAGATGAGGAAGTTGTTGTGGTAGGAGGAGACCTAAATGGACATGTGGGAAGGAGTATGGATGGTTTTGATGGAGTTCATGGGGGTTACGGATATGGTGTGAGAAATGGAGAAGGTGAAAGGATTTTGGAGTTTGCTGATGGAGCTGATTTGTTGATTTGTAATACTCAATTCCAGAAAGAGGATAATAAGCTTGTTACATACACGTCAGGTGAGTCGACGACAACCGTTGACTACCTGATGGTGCGTAGGCGAGATAGGGGGCACCTCCGGGACACAAAGGTGATCCCGGGGGAGGAGGCTGTTTCACAGCACCACTTGGTTGTCTGCGACGTAAGGGTGAAAGGTGCGAGGAGAGCTCGGCGGGTGAAGTACCAACCGAGAATGAAGGTGTGGAGGTTGAAAGAGGTGACAGTAAGGGAGGCATTAAAAGAGAGGCTGAGTAGGGTCGAGGATGATGTGGTTGAGCTTGAAAGTGGTTGGATGTCAATGAAAGCTAGTCTGTTGGGAGCCATTGGTGAGGTATGTAGATGGACAAAAGGACCACCAAGGCACTCGGAAACATGGTGGTGGGATGATGAAGTTGGAAAGAGGATTGACGAGAAGAGGAAGAGGTTCAAGGAGTGGCAGAAGGCGAAGGGTACGGGAGCAGAAACAGCAGAGCATGAAAGTTATAAGGCAGCCAGGAAGGCTGCAAAGAAAGAGGTATCAAAGGTGCAGGAGGCATGTAGGAAAATGTTCGGAGAACGCTTGGATTCGGAAGAGGGTCAGAAAGCAGTATTCAGGATTGCAAAGCAGATAGCGAAAGAGAGGGGTGATGTGATGGGGGTGAGTTGTTTGAAGGATGAAGTGGGACAAATCGTTGTCGACCCAGATGGAATTAAAGGAAGATGGAAAAGATATATGGAAATGCTGTTGAATACAGAGAATGAATGGGATTGCAACATAGAGAGTAACCCAGTTTTAGGACCGGCAGAGAAGATAACTGAGAAGGAAGTTGAGGAAGCGATAAAAGCAATGAAGGGTAGAAAAGCGGGAGGGCCGACGGGAGTTGTGGGAGATATGTTGAAGGCAGCAGGAAGTTGGGGTGTGAAGAGAATGACAGAGATCTGTAATCTGGTGGTGAAAGAAGGCCGCATCCCAGTGGATTGGGAACTGAGTACCCTCGTCCCTCTATACAAGGGGAAAGGTGACCCTCTGGAGTGTGGCTCGTACCGAGCGATAAAGTTATTGGAGCATGGAATGAAGGTATTGGAAAGGGTGTTGGAGAGGAGGATAAGGAAGAAAGTGAAGATCGATGAAATGCAGTTTGGATTCATTCCAGGAAGAGGAACGACAGATGCACTTTTCATTGTGAGGCAGTTGAAGGAGAAGTACATGGAGAAGAGGAAGAAGTTGTTTCTTGGGTTTGTTGATCTGGAGAAAGCATTCTATCGGGTTCCACGCAAAGTATTGACATGGGCATTGAGGAAGTTAGGAGTGGAGGAATGGTTGATCAGAGTAGTGATGGCAATGTACAAAAGAGCGCGCACAGCTGTAAGGACGAAGGACGGGAACAGTGGTGAGTTTGAGGTGAAGGTGGGAGTGCATCAGGGTGGCCTTTTGTAGCTGTGATGGAGGTGCTGGCTCAGAACGTAAAGGAGGGTTTACCGTGGGAGTTGTTGTATGCAGATGATCTGGTGTTGATTGCGGAAAGCATGGATGGACTGAAGGAAAAGCTGAACACGTGGAAGGAATGTATGGAGACAAAAGGTCTGAAGGTGAATATCGGAAAGACGAAGGTGATGGCAAGTGGTAAAGCATGTGGTGAGGTGGAAAGAACTGGGAAGTGGCCCTGTGCTGTGTGTAGGAAGGGTGTCGGAGTGAACTCCATTCAGTGTACAATGTGCGCTGAGTGGGTTCATCAAAAATGTAGTGGTCTGAGAGGGTCATTAACCAGTGTGGCAGCTACATTCAAATGTAAGGTGTGCACAGAGGGAGCTGCAGATGGAGGAAATGTTGAGTTGGATCTTGGAGACGGCGTGAAGCTGGAAGGTGTGAAAACATTTTGCTACCTCGGAGACATGCTGAATGGAGAAGGTGGATCAGACTCGGCAACGGTTGCTCGAGTGAGATGTGCATGGAAGAAGTTTCGGGAATTGAGTGGCGTGCTGATGATGAGGGGAGTGTCGTTGAAGCTGAAGGGAAAGGTGTATGCTGCATGTGTGAGAAGTGTTATGATTTATGGGAGCGAGACATGGGTAATGAACGTAAAGCAGCAACGAAGGTTGGAAAGGGTGGAAATGCGAATGGTTCGACGGATGTGCGGAGTATCGTTGAGAGAGAGGAAGACAAATGATGAATTGCGAAAGATGATGGGAATAGAGCCTGTGATTGATGCTGTGAAGAGGAACAGGTTGAGATGGTTTGGTCATGTGTTGAGGAAGGATGAAAGTGACTGGTTGAGAAGAGTGATGGAAATGAATGTAGAAGGAAGTTGAAGACGGGGAAGACCGAGAAAGACTTGGCTAAAGATGGTGGAAGAAGAAATGCGGGCAAGGGGGTTAACAAGGAGAGATGCAGAAAATAGGGCAAAATGGAGAAGATTGTCATGGGGACCGCAAGGCTAACCCCCGCTCTAGCAGGGAAAATGGCCTTTAAAATGCATGTTGTTGTTGTTGTATTCCATTGTAAATCCCCATGTTTTGGGAAAGGACCAGGTTAAAATGCGGGTGAGTTCGCTTTGGCAGGCCAAGCCAGGATGTCTTAAGTTGCACGGAAATGCAGTATCAGGGGTAGCACCTTTTCAACAATTGGTGCTGGTACATTCAAACAGGTAGGTTTTTTGTTTTTGAAATATAGTCTTGGAGAACTCCATTCTTCAGTTCTCGACAGCTTGTAGATAAAAAAAATTAAACTTTTTTGTTTGCCATTTTGACCATCTTTATGTCATGTCTTATCATTCGAAAAAAACAAAAAAAACAAGTAGAGCAACACTACCGGTCAAAAGTTTTAGAACGCCTCAATTTTTCCAGTTTTTATTGAAATTTATGCAGTTTAATTTCCAGTGAATAACCTGGAATGGTACAAAGATAAGCAGGAAACTGCTCGAGGATTAAAAAAAAAAGTTTAGGTTAGCAAAAACGGGTAAATAATGTAAATTGCACAGTTATATTGTAAAAAAAAAAGGCCTTCTTCAGGGAACAAGTAATGGGTTAACAACTTACAGTTGTTCTGCAGCAATGTAAGTAAATTAAGCCTTGAAAGGTGATGCAAACAATTCGTACAGGTGTCCCAACCTCTGCTGATTACTTGATTAAAAACACCCTGTCTGTATAAAAGCAGTATTGGAACAGACTGTTACTACACCCTCTGAAGCATTATTTGGACAATATTGCACTGCAGGAAGTAGTATATTGGAAACTGGCGGAAACTCTGACAGGAAGAGGTCTGGCAGACCCAAAGATGCAACAGAATCAGAAGACAAGTTTCTGAGAGTCAACAGCTTGCATGATAGGTGGCTCACAGGACAACAGCTTCAAGCACAGCTTAACACTGGTCGAAGTAAGCAAGTCTCAGTTTCAACTGTGAAGAGAAGACTTCGAGCTGCAGGTTTGACAGGTCGAGTGGCAGTAAGAAAGCCATTGCTAAGATGGCAAAATAAGAAAAAGAGGCTTGCCTGGGCCATGAAGCACCGCCAGTGGACGACTGAAGACTAGAAGAAGGTCTTATGGACCGATGAATCAAAATTTGAAATCTTTGGTTCATCACGCAGGGTTTTGTACGCCGTAAAGTAGGCGAAAGGATGGTTCCTCAGTGTGTGACACCAACTGTCAAACATGGAGGAGGAAGCGTGATGGTCTGGGGCTCTTTTGCTGGATCCAGAGTCGGCGACTTGCAAAGAGTGACTGGCACCCTGAACCAAAAGGGCTGCCACAGCATTTTGCAGCGCCATGCAATACCCTCTGGTATACGCCTAGTTGGTCAGGGGTTTATCCTACAGCTAGATAATGACCCTAAACACACCTCCAGGCTATGGCAAAACTACCTTCGAGGAAAAAAAACAAGACTGTCGGCTTCAAATCATGGAATGGCCAGCACAATCTCCAGACTTAAACCCCATCGAGCTGGTTTGGGATGAACTGGACAGAAGGATGAAAGCAAAGCAACCGACAAGTGCAACACATTTGTGGGAACTTCTGCAACAGTGTTGGGAAGAACTTCCCGAACTATATTTGATTTCCATTGTTGAAAGAATGCCACGAGTGTGTTCGGTGGTTATACTTGCAAAAGGTGACTACTTTGCCGAGTAAAAAAATTTGAATTAAATTTTGTTAAACAAAATGATTCTATGATTTATTTTTTTATCTCCAATTGTTTATTTGTTCTATGCTTAATTTCAGAGTATATTGAGACATTAAACTGCGTACATTTCAATAAAAACTGAAAAAACAGGTGTTCTAAAACTTTTGACCGGTAGTGTACATTCAAAGTACACCACTCCCATTCCAAATAAATAAACAATAACAATCAGAGATTGCAGACCCATGCCAGGATGTGGTTTCAGTGGTTTTTAAGGCTTTGTGTTAAAAACAAATATGGCGGCCGAACCACGTGACCAATGATGTCATAATTATTTATTTTTCCTCCAGCAATTTATCTCTAGATGCTCAAGAAATTTCATCTTGATCGGATGAAGTTTTGTACTTGTCGAATTATGACGTCATAATGGAGGCACCCATGACATCATTAACATATTTTATTCCCCATGGAGAGTTCTTTACAATGAGCCATGTCTCAATTTTTTCTATGGAGCACTTTCAGCGATATAGAGGTGCAAAGCTTTTCGTTTTTTTCTAGATGGCGGCCGAACCACGTGACCTATGACGTCATAATTCTTTTTTTTCTCCAACAATTTATCCCTAGATGACGCTCAATAAATTTCATCTTTATCGGATGAAGTTTTGTACTTGTCAAATTACGATGTCATAATGGAGGCACCCATGACATCATTAACATATTTTATTCCACATGGAGAGTTCTTTACAATGAGCCATGTCTCCATTTTTTTCAATGCGGTGCTTTCGAAGATATAGAGGTGCAAAGTGTTTCGGTTTTTCCAAGATGGCGCCCATAACATGACCTATGACGTCATTTATTGTCATAAAAAATTATACAGGTGGACTGCACCTATGGTGGAAATTTCCTTTCAATCGGACCAACGGTTGCCGAGAAAATCATATTTATTCTGTGCGGACAAACAAACAAACAAGAAGACGTCATGCATTGCACGATACTTGCAAAATCCACCCCTCTCCCGCCCCCCCAAAAGGATGCCATTGATCCATCAAATTGTCCATTTCATCCAGATTAAAATTGACGATTCCGATTAAAGCTTGGGTTAATAGGATGAAAAGTGACGATTTTTCAAATGAAAATTTATGATTTTAGAAGTTTCACCTTGGGTTGACCTTTGACATTTTGACCTCAAAAATAGTTGGTTTCCCAATTCAGTGATGGTCTATGCAATTGCTGTTAAATTTTCATGTCAATTGGATGAAAATTTATGATTTTTCAGATGAAAATTGATGAGTTTGGAAGATTGATCTGGAGTTGACCTTTGACCTATTGACCTAAAAATAGTACATTTCCCAATTCATTGAGGCAATATGCAAATGCTGTTAAATTTTCAAGTCAATCGGATGAAAATTGATGATTTTTCAGGTGAAAATTTATGATTTTGGAAGATTGACCTGGAGTTGACCTTTGACCTATTGTCGTCAAAAATAGTATGTCCCCAAATTCATTGAGGCAATATGCAAATGCTGTTAAATTTTCAAGTCAATCGGATGAAAATTGATGATTTTTCAGGTGAAAATTGATGATTTTGGAAGATTGACCTGGAGTTGACCTTTGACCTATTGACTTCAAAAATAGTTGGTTTCCCTATTTAGTGACTCAATGTGCAAATGCTGTTCAATTTTCAATTCAATCAGATAAACATTGACGGTTTGTCAGCTGAAAATTTATGATTTTGGAAGTTTGACCTTGAGTTGACCTTTGACCTATTGTCATCAAAAATAGTATGTTCCCCAATTCATTGAGGCAATATGCAAATGCTGTTCTATTTTCAAGTCAATCAGTTGAAAATTGATGGTTTTTCAGATGAAAATTGATGACTGGAAATTTGACCTTGAGTTGACCTTTGCCCTTGTGACCTCAAAAATAGTTAGTTTCCCAATTTATTGACTCGATGTGCAAATGTTGTTCAATCACCAAGTACGTCAAAGGGATGAAAATTTACAGTTTTTCAGATGAAAATGGATGATTTTGGAAATTTGACCTTGAGTAGACCTTTGACCTTTTCACCTCAAAAATAGTTAGTTTCCCAATTTAGTGATTCAATATACAAGTACTGTCCAATTTTCAAGTCAATCGGATTAAAAATGGCGATTTTTGAAATTTGACCTCCAGATGACCTTTGACCTTTGAAATCAAAATAAATAGGCGTCTCATTTGTGACGACCCTTACCACTTGGTGAAGTTTCATTACGATCAGTTTAGAATTGTGACCTGTGGGCCGGTGACAAACAAACAGACAAACAAACAAGAAGACAATAACAAACGCAACCGACCAATACACTTGAAAAATCTTTGATTTTGCAAGTAACAAACAAACAGACAAACGGACCCAAATGCAATACCCTCTCCTCCTGCGAGGGTAATAATATATCCTCCAGCAAGCAACATTGCCAGGGTGCTTTTGTTGCCCGGCAATGCCGCAGTGCAGCACATGGAGACGGAATTTGGAGGGAGAGGTGTACAATAATTCATTGATTAATTGCTAATTAAAATAAAGAAGGATAATCGTGAACTAATTAATTTATTAATCAATTGGCTCAGAGCATACCTAAACCACCACCATTTCATCTGAATCTGTAATCTTTTTGAAAATTAATTAATTGATTAATCGAAAATTTATCTAATTAATTGATTAATTGATGAAACCATTAAATCAAAAATACCCTTTATAGCCAAATCACTTGGTCACTGAAGTGTCTAAATATCAGTTTCCTAGCTCAAAAGGTACCTGAGATATTGCCCAGATGAGAAAGAAAGTAAATAAAGAATTAATAAATCGATAATAATTAAGTAATCAATCAATTAAAGGGTTAATCATAAAATAAAGAATACCATTTTTGCCAAAGTACTTGTTCGCTATTGTGCCCATATCTCATCTTCCTAGCTCAAAGAATGGCTGAGAAATTGCCCGGTAAAAACAAACTAGCAAACAAGAAAACTAGCGGAGTGAAAACTGAGTACGCTCTTTCGGCGCCTGGCGATGACGTCGTGCAGTGCCTGGAGATTGAATAGGAAGGGGGCAGAGTAAAACAAACGGAGTGAAAACTGAGTATGCTCTTTCGGCGCCTGGCGATGACGTCGTGCAGCGCCTGGGGATGGAATAGGAAGGGGGCAGAGTAAAACAAACGGAGTGAAAACTGAGTATGCTCTTTCGGCGCCTGGCGATGACGTCGTGCAGCGCCTGGAGATGGAATAGGAAGGGGGCAGAGTAAAACAAACGGAGTGAAAACTGAGTATGCTCTTTCGGCGCCTGGCGATGACGTCGTGCAGCGCCTGGGGATGGAATAGGAAGGGGGCAGAGTAAAACAAACGGAGTGAAAACTGAGTATGCCCTTTAGGCGCACAGCACTGGGCTCCGAAGTCCTTCTGCACCCGGTGATGACATCGTGCAGCGTCTGGAGATGGAATAGGGAGGGGAGGAGTACAACAATAAAAAAGCAAATGGAGGGAAAACTGAGTACGCCCTATTGGCATGCGTCATCGCCAGGCGGTGACGTCGTGCAGCGTCTGGAGATGAAATAGGGAGGGGCGGTGTACAAACGGCCTCCCAGATGTTCTTTGAATGGCCCAAGACTAAATTACAAGATGGCAAGTCTGTACTGTATGGTGGCTGACTGTCTTGTGACTATTTGGCTATCTTTTTATTTTCCCTTTGAATGCCATATCACTTGTATGCGTATGTGTATGCGTATGCATGTGCGTGTTGAATTGACAGATTTTGAGTTATTTTTTTTTCCAAACAACTCTTTTTTTAAAATCTGTTTTTTTCCCCCGTCGCACTGCGGAGCGAAAGGGGGACTATGGTTTTCCCCTCCGTCTGTGTGTGCGTCTGTCCGTGCGTGCAGACGTGCGTACGTACGTGCGTGCGTACGTACGTGCGTGCCTGCGTGCGTAAGCGAAGGACCGAATTCTAATTTGGTGTGTGGGTGCAACCCACGTCAAAATCCAAGATGGCCGCCACCATGTATGTCTGAACCTTGTGAGCGGAATATCTTGAAAAAATAAGCGAAGTACCAACTTCTAATTTGGTGTGTGGGTGCAACTAGAGTCCCTTTATATACAGAGTTGCGACATAGAGGGTCTGGAAAAATCTAGTCACGTGATTGCGTGGAGCCATTTTGAGTCCATCGCGGACAGGATCATGATCGGACGCATATCGGTCAGCGTTTTAACGTTCCTGCTGTATGCAGCGTTCTCATTCGTGTTTTACATCGATTTTACGACAAAATGACAGGTTGTAGTGCCTGTGGGTGCACAAATAGAACGGAGAAGGGATTCAAGATGTATAGATTTCCATCAGATGCTAAAAGACGGAAAATCTGGGAGAACAGAGTCAGTCGTGTTGGATGGAAAGTAACGTCTTCGTCAGTTCTCTGCCAGGTCAGTGTGATGGTGGTAATGGTTTGTTTTGTTTCTGTTTCTGTTTCTGTAACTCTGTTTTGAGGTACATGAATCAAAACTTACAAATTGTTGTTTATATACATGTACCAATGCCCTCTGCTAAAGGCACTTTCCTGCCTGTGGTAGTTAGTACTCCAACAAGTGAATGACATGCTTTGTTTTTAACAAAATTATGTAATTTGCTATAAAAGTGGAAGGTTACAGGTTCACGGTTTGAGTATTAATCGCAAATGAGTTCAAAGCCTTTCACAATGGTCTCTGAGACCTTCGTAAAACAAATAATAAAATAAGTTTTATTTTTTGTACTTTCACATGGAAGATAGGATTATTGTCATTCAAAATTTTCAATGATGCTTCAGAAAGAATTTGCTAGAAACCAATTCATGCCAGTGATACAGTTGTATGCCACAACTGAGAAAGGGGGGGGGGGGGGGGCATGCATTGAATGTATGTATTTGTCTCTGTTGATTTGAATGTGTGAGGACATTAACTTGTGTTTGTGTGTGTGACTTTCAATTTATAATTTGTATGTGTGTGCATTAGCACATGCGTGTATGTGTGATTGTAAATATGTAATTTGTATATGTATTCGAGATTGTGTGTGTGTGTGTGTGTGTGTGTGTGTGTGTGTGTGTGTGTGTGTGTGTGTGTGTGTGTGTGTGTGTGTGTGTGTGTGTGTGGAGAGAGATATATAGAGAGAGAGGGAAAGAGGGGGCCAGGGGGTAGGGGGGCTAATCTATTTTTGGTGGGATTAATATATGATCGGCAACATGCAGCAAAGTTTAGATTAATAATTTAAATATGAAAATTAAACAAACACAAATATATACCCACACACGATAAACAAGGTCAAACAACTGCAGAAATACAAAGATAACTCTTAACATTGTATTGTACATGTACATGTATAAGCAGGGAGGTGAGAGTTCGAGTCTCGCTCTCGCCTCCCTGAAATTAAAATGAGGCTGAAATAAGCAGCAGACAACATTTGCAGACAGCGTACCTGTCTAGTTCATTCCTTCTTTGTCATGGTTCTAAATGTCTGTGACTGTTAAATCACAACCAGCTCTGTGATTTTCTTCTTTATCATATGGCTCTTAGTTGTCATAAATCTTCTATTTTGTCATCTTCACATAATTTGTTCATTATCAACATGGAAAAGACCATTCCCATCTCTCATACATAGAGAACATAATGGAATACACGGTTCAATGCACTAGCGCCATACGGCGGCTCCGCACTGAATGGACTCAAAATGGCGTCAAATCGTTAGTTGTCGCTACTCTCTCTATAAAGGGACTCTAGGTGCAACTAGGCATAAGGAAGAACGCTATTGAAAATTGGGTCGCCACGTCAAAATCCAAGATGGCCGCCACCATATATATGTCTGAACCTTGTGAGCGAAATATCTTGAAAAATAAACGAACTACTAACTTCTAATCTGGTGTGTGGGTGTATCTATGCATACGGGAGAACGCTATTGAAAATTGGGTCGCCATGTCAAAATCTAAGAACAGGCCTTGCGTCTTCCACTTTGTCAACTCACATCATTTCACCGACGGGGGACCTAGGCATAACGCTTGTTTAAAGTGCTTACTGTCAGAGATTTGAGCTTCAATAATGTGCCATGATGTCCTGTGTTGTGTGCAATTAGAAGAATGAGGAAATACTCTGAATCTTTTCAAACTCAGTATTTTAGGTGTGTTTAAACAGGAAAGCTTATAACAGTTAATTTGCCATGAACAGTCGTGGTATGAACAATACATAGTTGAGGTAAAACTGCAGTCAAATGAGTTCCTAACAAGTTTGTCGATGAAGTTGTTTGCTACGTTATCCCATTTAATGAAACTTGTAACTGTTTGATTTTTTCAATAAATGCTTTGATGAAAACAGTTGTATTTTTTCAGGGTTTACAAAATGTGATAATAGTAGTGTGTTTAATAATAGTAGAACTGAAGGTGAATAGCATAGAAACACAAGGCTCAGGTTGCTTCTTTCTTCTCCTCTCCTCCTCTTCCTCATCCACCTCTTCCCTTTATGAGAGGTGATGTCCAATGGCACCAAACCTCTGCCCTTTATAAGCATGGTTGCTGTTAGAGTATTATAAAAAAAAATAAAAAAAACCACCTTTAGAGGTCATTTTCCCCCGCAAAGCGGGGGTTGGCCTTTTTCGGGAACCATGGTTGTTGTTGTTTTTTGGTCCCCTTTTTGAAGCAATGTTTTACGGCCGGATGCCCTTCCTGACGCCAACCCTTTTTGCCGCCTTTAACGACAAACAGGGAATTACCAGTGAACTGGTACTCAATTAGCCGACCTCGGAAGGATGACAGGCTGAGTCAACCCCCCTGGCGTTAATTCAGCGATTGACCGGGATTCGAACCCAGGATCCAAGGATCCTAAGCCGGCACCCTAGCCGCTAGCCCAACACCAGGGTTTGTTAGAGTATTATACAAACAATATATTTATTTCCAATGTTATTCATTATGGCACAATCCCATTTGAAGGACATATTTATTGGATAATATGATATAGTTCAAGTTTCTGTCTCTTCTTCTTTTGAATAAAAGGTGGGTTGTAAATTTAAAAAAACTAATAAAATGCTATATATAGTGTTGATGTCACTTCATGTATAACTTGCTGCGGGTAGACAATATCATTGCACAAAATTTCAGCTTTAATTTAAAAAAAATAATCTCCAACAAAAAGTCCACATCAACCTTGAACCACCCTCATAACCAGCTTAATAACATAATTATTTCTCACTTATAAAGAATGGGCGTCGTGAATCTCAAATGACAGGCCAGGGTAGTCTTTCTAGAGGTTTCCTGATTGACTGTCTGGCACCCAGCTGTGCTCATTATAACTTTCCTGCAATGGAATTTAGGGTCTTCTCCTCGTCTGGCAAGCGGATTTCCTCCATATAATAAACAAGCAGCACATTGTCCTGGATGAAAATCTTCTCAATGTAAGCAAACCAATTTTAAAAGCTTTGAGGAGACTTCAAGGAAACCTATCTCATAACACCTTCACAGATGAGGTTGCCGAAGCACTCTTCTTCATTCAGCACCTGTTAACAAAAATTAATTAAAACAAAGCAAACTAGAGTTCATGTAACACCTTACCCCACACAGTCTTGAAAAAAAGGACATGAGAAAGGTCTTTTCAACTTCCTTTGTATTTCCAAGCACAATCAATATTTCCTACAAGCCACAATTTTGTCTGAATCTTGCTATTCCACAATGCTGAGAGCGTAAGCAGAAAATTTGATTGTTCAAGATGGCGTAAAATGGTGTAATATTTTGTCCAAGTACTGCTAAACTAAGTTTTTGGAGGTGCCAACAAGGTGATTTGTGTTTTAGTGTTCAAGTACAGTATGTAATTAAATTGAAATAAAATAAAGGTTTTAAATGCTGGAGGAAAAAATTTAAAATCTTTTTCTTAAAGTTTACCGCTGTTAATCTTTTACACCGCCTTTGTTAAGTTTTTTACACCACCTTTTTAAACACATTAAATTAGTTATTTGTGCCTGTTATTTGTGTGTGTCCTTCATGACATCCATAAAAATTGTAAGTTCCCTGTCTGGAATGATTTTCAGTTTAGTTTGATTGCCAGACAGGATGACAGACTAAAAGAATTACCTTACTCCTCTGTGCATGCGTGCTCGGGACGACATTCCATACAATTTGCCAAGTTCAGAGCCAAAGTACTGCTAATTTGTGCTCCGATTCATGTTCTGATTCGTATTTTACAGTTGGAAAGGTAAGATTCAATTGAAATCAAATAGTTCCTCGATCATAGACTACAGACAGACAGACAAACAGAGCGAACCAATTGCTTAAACCCCCCTTTGTGTTTTATGCGCGGGGTAACAAACTGCATGACAGTCCCTGAACTTTTCAGTTTTCCCTCCACCATTTTCATTCGAGGTGTCATATGAAGGAAGCATTCCAGACATTTTTTTCTGTTGTAAATAAATTGGATTATTTTTCGTTTGCTGGAGAGCCAATTTGAATAACAATCTAATAAAAAACTGTTTGTCCAGTTTTTTTTAATGAGTATTTGAGTATTTGTATTATCAGATACTGTTTCTGATAACATAATAAAAGTCTTTATTTTCACAGTTAGACATTTAAACCTGTTACCAATGTCAGTGGCTAACGTTGGATCATTGGCAGTTTTAAACACTTTTGTCCTTTATTCATGATAAATATGTTGTAACAATTGCCTCGCAGACAGGTAGGTAGTCTCTCTGTCTTTTAGTCTCCTTTGTGGCCTTGCGTCTTCTGCCCCTTCCATGCTCTGTCTCCCCCAGGTTTCTACAGTGCGCACAGGCTCGGCTAGTAACCGACTTCTTGTGAAACTCCCAAATTCCAGGCTCTCTGCTCACCTCCCGCTCATTTGCTCTTTCTTTTATCTCACCTGTGGAATAAAGTTCCACATGCTCTTCAATCTCATTCTTCCCTCCAGTGCTTCAAGACAGTTGTGTACCACCATCTCAGGTCATCCCCCCCATTCATACCCATGATGTTTTTCTACCCTTCTTAACCCTCCCCAAGCCCACTTCTTTCCGTGTTTCCAGTTTATCGGGGTTTTCCCCCACTCGCTCACCCTCGTCCTCGATTTTTGTTTTTGTGTTCCGTTTCTACCGCCCCAGTTTTCCTTCCCCCTTCTGTGATTGAGAGTTTGTGCCTGTATCCATACGTGCCCCCTCAACCCTCCCCCCACTTATTCTCATACTTTCTTGTCCTTTCTTGCTGCAGGCCTCCTTCTTTTTTTTCTCCCTCTACCCTGCTGTTGGTGTGTTCTCACCACCTCCCCCCCCCCCCATTTTCTGTAAATAAAAGACCCTGTATATAAAAGAAAAAAAATTAACGAATAGAACTAATACCCTGCACTTTAAATATGCCTGCTCTTATTAGTTGTCCTTTTAATAAAGGTTATTTGCACATAGGTTCCGTCCAATTTGATAAGGGATAACTACGTGACGTTGCTGCCCTTCACATCAATAATCTAATACGACAACCAAAGGAGCAGTGTATCGCACACGCCGGTACTCTGCCATTCTCACCTTTTGACCTCATGGTTAATCTTCATTCTTACTTGTTGGTGACAACACAGGTGCTCTGACTCCTTTATATTTTAATATGGCAACGTTATGGAGCCAGGGAATAGCAATATAAAATGCTTTTTATTGCATAATTTCACTCACCTGACACGTGTTTAGTACACACAGTGGACTGAAGGATTCCAGAGGCCCAATGGTAGTTTCAAATGTTCTTTGTAAGAAAACACATTAACTGATGTTCCGATGGAACCATAAACCAGACTCAGTGGCATTATGGTTAAAAGGTGTGCTCTGAGTCTGGGAGCTTGTTGGTTTGAACCATGGCCGAGTCAAAGCAGACTTTACAACTGCTACGTGCTGCTCCTTGCTTGACACTCGGCATTTAAAAAGTTATAGAATACGGACAAACAACCTGAATTTGCCAACGATTGCACATGCTTGATGGCCTCCTCCTGCAGTGAAGTTCCTTGTGAGGGCACATGTATTATAAACTTGCCAATCTTTTGCATCACCCATACAAGCACCATACATACTATGTAGACATACACATAAGACATACATAAGACATACACATAAATAAGGAAATGGTTGATTACCCGAGTTTGGAACATGCCATCTCAGTTGTGCTAAATTTTTGCCATGAATCACCTGCATTAACTTCAATTCAACCAAATGATTTATATTCTGAAAAATGAACTCGTTAGCTTTCGTGTCATTGCAAAGCCTCAGCACCCACCACATGGTGTTTCACATCAAGCTGTCAGAGTAACCCTTCATATCCTTTCATTTCTCTGCATGTGCACGATGTGGAAGGCCTGTGTTTCCATTTAAAAAAAAACGATATAATGCTTGTAATGGAGCACGCACGCACGCGCACACACACACACACACACACACATACACACACACACTCACTCACACACACACACACACACACACACACACACACACACACACACACACACACACACACACACTCTCTCACACACACACACACACACACACACACACACACACACACACACACACACACACACACACACACCACGACAAACGCTTTCCACAGCCACTGAGCTTGGAGGAAGTGCCGTCACTTCCCAGGATACTCTGAGTACCAGCGATGTCATAACAATGGCGCCACTTTTCTCACCGCACTCAGCAGGCCATTTCATCAAAGAGGAATTTCTTTCTGCCAATGGATTCCAACCAATGGGGAATTTCCATGCTCTATCCTTTCAAATGCTGAATGTCAAGCAAGGAAGCAGCACATACCATTTTAAAAGTATTTGGAATGACTCAAACTGGTCCAATCTGGATGGCTGTTTTTTTTATGAGATAGCATCTCCTTACTGGATGGCCGTTGTCTCCCTTCGGGAGCTCATCTGCCCTTTATCAGGTGTTGTTTTTAGTCCTGGCAGGGTGTCACAGTCACCCTCCCCTCTAGCAAAGTCAGTGAGTGGTGTCGGTTTAGTCACAAGGATTGGAGACAATTAGTTAAGATCATAACATCCACGTACAATGGTGTGATCTTTCCCAAATACAGGTGCCAGAATTTGTGCAAATTTTTGTTTCATTTGTAAATTGGTGTGACAGACGCTTATGTCACTGTCTGGGAGGTTACAGTTCTGTACAGCGATAATTGTTTGGAGATAACACTCGTAGCCTTGGCTAACACGAGACACCCAAAGCCTGAGGAGAATGAATGAATGAATGAATATGAATGATCGTTTTAAGGCCATTTTCCCCTCTGGAGCGGGGGTTAGCCTTGCAATCTCTGGAGCGGGGCCCCATGACAATCATGGTTCCCTGTTTGAGGCAATGTTTTTATGGCCGGATGCCCTTCCTGGCGCCAACCCTTGGTCACGCTCTTACGATGCGCAGGGATACGGTGTACCTATTCTAAATCGGGGTACACACCGTGATCATTCATCCCAGCAAGCTGGTACTCAATTTGCCGACTTCGGAAGGATGACAGGCTGAATCAACCCCCTTGGCGTTAATTCAGCGATCGACCGGGATTCGAACCCAGGATCCTAGGATCCCAAGCCGGCACCCTAACCGCTAAGCCAACACCAGGATTCAACACTCAAAGCCTGAGGAGCAAAGTGGAAAATCTTTCTTGGACAAAGGAATTTACCAAAGTGAAGTTTGAATAGAGAAAGATGTTACTCATTTTAATAGAGAAGGGGCGCCCTACATATATAGGTTAAAACCCGTCAGTACCTACATTTATTTTGTGCACCTTGAAAACGAAAACACGTAAGATAATGTGCAAGTGTGTGTGATTAATTTGTTTAAAAAATGAATAAAGTCGGTTGAAACCAAGTGACTGTGACTGTAACTGGATTGAAAATACTGTTACGGAACCCAACGTCGGCCTATGGTTCCCCTTTGAGGGGGGATTAGTCCCCTCGATTATTGCTGACCGACGTGGTCCCTGAAGCTGCACCGCGGCCTCCGGAAAGGCCGGTGCACAGCCCCGTTCGTGACCGCGGATAAGATGTTACTGGATTGCCGAGCGGATGGCAGCCACGGCCCGAACCGTTAACAAAGACTACCCCGATTCTGAAACGTTGGCCAAATCGTGCCACAGATATTCAATGAGGGAAAAGACAAAGACGACACGGATGTGAAGAAGAGGAAGACGAAGGCAAAAAGGTTTGAAATACGAATATGATTTATTACTATTTACAGGACCAAAAGAAACCAAGGAAGAAGGAAGGATAATAAAATAAAGACAGAAAGTGGGATGGACCAGAAGGACACAGTGAAAATTCTAGCTTATCTATTACAGTCTTAATTAACCCAGGGACAGAACAAACAAAGACAGACTCACACGGGGAATTGCAGAGTGGATTGGCTGGAAGGAGGAATGGGAAGGCCCGGGCCACTGCAGGCGTCGAGGTCCCGCTCCAGGAGTCGACTCGCGTTCTTGGCGGGAAAGCCTTGGTGTGCAGCGGCGCGTATTGATTGTTCACCACGAGCGGATGGGTGCTTCGTGCTGGACTCCGGGCTCTTCAGCTCCACTTTAATGCCACTTAACGCCACACTCAACTCGTCCTCCTCCAACGCCACTCTCTTTCTTCATCCACCCTTCCTCCTTCAGCAACAACTGTACTTTCATCCACCAACCACCGTCCTGACGCATGTGCACGCGTTTTTATAGCGCGCCTCGACCTCTCCCCGCGAGCTCTCTGGGCACGCCTACCGGGTCGCTTACTGCAGTGCCGGTTGGCTCGCACGGCCTCCTTTGGCTTCGCCCTTGATGATGAGGGGCGGCCAACGCCCTGGATTTGGCGGCTCCTCCCCCCTCTTCTCCGCGCCCACCTCGTGGCTAATGGAGTCGCGGTGAAAACCGCCCAGCAGCTGCGGCGAAAACCCAAGCCCGAAGAAACAGCGGACTGCAGCAAACCGCGCAGAGGAATTTGTAATGCGGCTGCCAAAAGGGGATTCCCATGAAGGTTCTGGGGAAATTGAAAGGGGATACTACCTTGTTTCACTTCGGTGCAATGGAGTGTCAGTTAATGGACGACATAGCCTTAACCTAATACACACAATAAGGAAATAACTACCAACAAGCAGGAAATCTATGATTGGCTAACGTGATTGTATATGACCTAATTAAGGGACGCCCTTTTGACCTTTATACACAACGGGAGGAAGGAGGGTGATATTTTACATAAAAAAAACACAATTCTCATATCCACAACAATACATTTACTTTCTTGTGCAGCTGTATGAATCAAATTGGTGCCCCTTCATATGAACTTTTCTAGAGCATTACTTGGTTCCTCCTAAGAACAATAGGGTAGTCCAGCATGTACACGATATTTTTTGAATGTCCCTTATTTTCTATTGTTTGGCATTTTATACAAGCTATGGAATGTCCCTTCTTTTCTATAGTTTACCACATGCCACATACCATATACAGTTGCCTTTTCTATGCCCCTGGCATTTTCCCCAAGGAATACTATGTAGTTAATAGACATTCTCACACTTCAATAGTATGTAATTAATAGACATACGGTACTCCCATTTCGATAATACATCCAAATAGATCCACAGACAATTGGATCCTCATTCAATACCCTCACCACTGGTGAGGGTAACAAGAAAACAAACAAACGGATACTTTAGATTACTGGAAGGGGCTGGTGGGGGGAGGTGGAGGTGGAGTGGGAGTGAGTTTTTCCCGGCGGTGGTTTCAGGACGTGTTGGACATTGAAAAGCTATGGAGTTATTGGTTTCATGGTGGTTACCTTTTGTCTGTGGGCCGGCGGCAGCACTGCCTGCCCCCACATCGAAATATACACTTTATAGTGTATATTTCGCTTGCCTCAAATTGCCAAATTTTGCTTGCCTCAAAACGGCCGTGAAGGCCAATGTTTGGTAGCTTAAAACCTTGCCCATGTTCTGAAGTTCCTACATCCAAAATTTGGGGTTTCTCGGTGCTACAATTCAGCCTTGAAAGAATAATGTATGGTACAAATGCACAAACACACAAACAAACACACAAACAAACACACAAAATGTGAATATAGATAGCAGGTTAACAGTTTCCCTTCTTCATAACCAAACTACTGGATAGTATTTACTTGTGAAAAGTTATTGCGTTACATTGATCTCAGGCCCATGGAGGAGCATGTCCATATTTCACATGCAGGCCAAGAATATTTGTTGTCACTGGGCAAATCAGTAGAGGATGGATGTGCACTGGATTTTAGTCTGGGATTCCAGCACAATAGGCTATGTGCTCAGATGAGAATACCAAATCGACCAACTTGAATCCAAAGGCTATGGATTCAATTTACATTGAATCCATAGCCTTTAAAAGAATCCATTTCATGTAATTTTTGTTGCCCAGCTTATGCAGCTATCCTCTTGGGTAACTGACGAGGGTGTGCAGTGCCTTCAGAAAGTATTCACACCCCTTTACTTTTTTCTCATTTTGGTGTGTAACAGCCTCAATTTAAAATGGAATATATTGAGATTTTTTTTGTCACTGATCTACACATAATACCCCATAATGTCATTGGTCTTAATTTTTTTAAATTTTTACAAAATAATTAAAAATGAAAAGCTGAAATATCTAATTTACATAAGTAATCAACCCTATCAGTCAATACTTCATAGTAGCACTTTCGGCAGTGATTGCAGCTTTGAGTCTTCTCGGGTATGTTTGTATCAGATTTGCACATCTGGATTTGGGTAGTTTTTCCCATTCTTCTTTGCAGATTTGCTCAAGCTCTGCCAAGTTGGATGGGGAGCGTTGGTGAACAGCAATCTTCAAGTCTTTCCACAGATTCTCAATGGGATACAAGTCTAGGCTTTGGCTGGGCCATTGAAGGACTTTCACATTCTTGTTGTGAAGCAGTGTTGCTTTGGCTGTATGTTTGGGGTCATTGTCCTGTTGGAACATAAATCTTCACCACAGTCTAAGGTCTTTTTGCAGGTTTTCCTTTCTGAAGCAGGTTCTCCTCAATGATCTCCTCAAGCACATGTCTCCATTAATTGTTCCCTCTATCCTTCCAATTCTCCCAGTCCCTGCCACTGAAAAGCATCCCCATAGCATGATGCTGCCACCATCATGCTTGGGATGATGTTGGACGGGTGATTAGCTGTGCTCGGTTTCTGCCAGACTAATGCTTTGCGTTCAGGCTAAAGAGTTCAATTTTCATCATCAGACTGCAGAATCTTTTGTCTCATGCTCTCAGTCTTTCATGTGCCTTTTTGCAAACTCCAGGTGTGCTATCATGTGTTTTTTTCTCAGGATTGGCTTCCGTCTGACCACTCTCCCATAAAGTCTAGATTTGTGAAGTGCCGCAGAGCTGTTGTTCTTCCCCCAGGTTCTCTCATCTCAACCAAGGAACTCTGTAGTTCTGTCAGAGTGGTCAGTGGGTTCTTGGTCACCTCCCTGACCAAGGTCCTTCTTGCCTAGTTCCTCAGTTTGGTCGGACAGCCAGCTCTAGGGAGAGTCTGGGTAGTTCCATGTTGTTTCCATTTCCTAATGATGGAGCTCACTGTGCTCTTGGGAACTTTCAACACAAGAAATTGTTTAATTCCCTTTCCAGATGTATGCCTCCTCATAATTCTATCTCAGAGTTATACAGACAGTTGCTTGGACTTAATGGTAGAGTTTCTGCCCTGATATACACCTCAACTGTGGGACCTTGTATAGAAAGGTGTGTTTCTTTCTAAATCATGTCCAATCAAGTGAAATGGCTGCAGATGGACTCCATTCAAGTTGTAGAGACATCTTGAGGATGATCAAAGTAAATTGGACGCACCTGAGCTCAATTTGTTGTGTCATGGCAAAGGGGTTGAATACTTATTGAGTGAAGACAATTCAGCTTTTCATTTTTTATTATTTTGTAAAAGAAAAAAAAAGAAAAATTCCACTTTGACATTATGGGGTATTATGTGTAGATCAGTGACAAAAAAAACTCAATTAAATCCATTTTGAATTTGGGCTGTAACACAACAAAATGTGAAAAACGTCAAGGGGTGTGAATACTTTCTGAAGGCACTGTATTTCCTTGTACGCATAGCTCTAGCCCACAGATGTCACATTAAGCTCTCATAGTATGGCAGCTGATCGATTGGATTATGCTTGTAGTTTAGCTTGAGTTGAACACCCCAGGTGGTGAGTACTTATACAATGCATGCGGAAGGTTTTTGCTCAGTTAAATATTTTGTACATCTTAGTCTAGCTTAATTTTTTTCCCATTTTATATTGATGGACTGGATTTGTAGGACATTGTCATTAGCGATATCATTTTGTCGGTTGTATTCTTGAAGGAATATAATTTGACTCTAACAATGCTGTTGAACTGTACAGGTAATGGATTACATCATAGAGCAACATGCCATTATTCAGAGCCTGCAATAATCTGGCTATCCTATTCGATAGCACTCTTGTGGATGTTAAAGATGTATCGTGTTCATTTATTGTCAGTGGATCTCTGAGTCGCTCACTATTCTAGAGGATTATCAAACAGCTCCTTACTATTCTATGACCAGACATGTGTGGTTGTCGTGAGCACTTTGGGGTGCGCAATGTCATTCGAGAAGTCTCGACCTTCATTCAGATCGCTTTGGTCCATTTGCTTCTGATGTGGTATTAATAATTCAGTTTACTGAACCCTTCTGCCGGCACATTTACTAATCCTGATCCTCTACGTAATGATAACCACGACAAGATGTTCAATATCATAAGGACCACATGTTGTTCTTTCACAGCCTCTTTGCCTTCATCACGGTGTTTTGTTTTCCACTGAAATCTCCTTTATAAAGCCTCTTCTGATATTCTCAATACGTTAACAATCTCAGGGAAAAACCAATATTTCGGAAAGTGTCCTTTGGTAACAACACGAGGTAAACATTGTACATCATAGGTACAACATCATGGTACAACATCATGTACAAGGACAGTAGTTGCATGCTTCACACTGAGCTTGTTTAACAAGATCAGGAGGAGAAAGTTTGCTTTTTCTGAATCCACTTTGCACAGAAACAAAAAAAAGTTTGTTTGTGCAGAATGTTGTGTTTCGAATATCCAAAGTTACACTTTGTGTTTAACCTTAACTGAAGTACGGTGCAGCTACTCGGCTGACCAACACGAAACGGTAACGGTGCCAATACTGGTGCGTGCACCGAACTAAAACGAGCAAGATGATGTGTGATGAGCATTCCTGGCACTTGGCTTTGCTCTACTTACCCGCAGGTGGACTCTCTGCGCCATGTGATGAACCAGGCCGGAGGCTACGGGGACGGCATGGCGGCTAACCAGCTATACAGCCCACCTGCCATGAGTGTAAGTGCAAGAACAGAATAAGAGAAGTCTAATTGTTCTGTTTGTAGATGAAAGGCATGATGGGGCAAATCGCTTCCTCGTATGTCCAAGTTGTTTGTATTTCCATGTTTGTTGTTTGGGGAAATCAGGTTTTTCACCGTGTAGGTGAGTTTGGCTAGCCAGTTGGGTTTTACGTCGTCTGAAAACAAAAATCAGACAAGTTTGACATGGAATATTTTTGGGACAAACAGCATGACAACAACCTCCATATTATGATTAAAAGAACCATCATTCATCTTTCTCCCTATTTCATACCTTTAACGATCTCCTTAAGGAAAACCTCAAGAACTTTGTCCCACTTCAAACAACTGCTAATAATTTAGACAAAAAATGTTGAAGATTAATCACTGGAGTTAATGGAATATTTTCCTTCCTTGCCTCCTGGAGGAGCTTGTACTGTTGTAGTTGAAATGTTCATTACTGAAACGCTCAGAGATGTGGACATTTTATTAAATTACACGGTGGCATGAAATGGATGTACTTTGTTCCACAATCTTCATCACACGCCCTGTGTTTGCTTTAAAAAAAAAATTTCACCAGATATTAAGTTTTTCATACAGATAATTTGGGTTTATTATAACAACATCGTGAAACGCCATTGTAATTCTAGGTAGCTTCCATGCGCCATAAACGCAGCTTTGTGTACAGCGCGTGAGGTTTGACAGGTATATTGAAAATGGTGTGATGAAATTTTCATAATGCTGGCGTTGCGACCACAAGAGCCGCTTCCCAGATGGTAGCTTCCTTCATCCATGTTTAAACCACCACAACAGCCTCTCCCCAGATCGTAGCTTCCTTTCTCCATGTTTAACCCACCAATACAGCCTCTCCCCAGATCATAGCTTCCTTACTCCATGTTTAACCCACCACTACAGCCTCTCCCCAGATCGTAGCTTCCTTACTCCATGTTCAAACCACCACATCAGCCTCTCCCCAGATCGTAGCTTCTTTTCTCCATGTTTAAACCACCACTACAGCCTCTCCCCAGATTGTAGCTTCCTTTCTCCATGTTTAAACCACCACAACAGCCTCTCCCCAGATCGTAGCTTCCTTTCTCCATGGTTAACCCACCACTACAGCCTCTCCCCACATCATAGCTTCCTCCCTCCATGTTTAACCCACCACTACAGCCTCTCCCCAGATCGTAGCTTCCTTTCTCCATGTTTAACCCACCACTACAGCCTCTCCCCAGATCATAACTTCCTTCCTCCATGTTTAACCCACCACTACAGCCTCTCCCCAGATCGTAGCTTCCTTTCTCCATGTTAAACCCACCACTACAGCCTCTCCCCACATCATAGCTTCCTCCCTCCATGTTTAACCCACCACAACAGCCTCTCCCCAGATCGTAGCTTCCTTTCTCCATGTTTAACCCACCACTACAGCCTCTCCCCAGATCGTAGCTTCCTTACTCCATGTTTAACCCACCACTACAGCCTCTCCCCACATCATAGCTTTCTTACTCCATGTTTATCCCACCACTACAGCCTCTCTCCAGATTGTAGCTTCCTTTCTCCATGTTTAAACCACCACAACAGCCTCTCCCCAGATCGTAGCTTCCTTTCTCCATGTTTAACCCACCACGACCGCCTCTCTCCAGATCATAGCTTCCTTTCTCCATGTTTAACCCACCACTACAGCCTCTCCCCACATCATAGCTTCCTTTCTCCATGTTTAACCCACCACTACAGCCTCTCCCCAGATCATAGCTTCCTTTCTCCATGTTTAACCCACCACGACAGCTTCTCCCCACATCATAGCTTCCTTTCTCCATGTTTAACCCACCACAACAGCCTCTCCCCAGATCATAGCTTCCTTTCTCCATGTTTAACCCACCAGTACAGCCTCTCCCCACATCATAGCTTCCTTTCTCCATGTTTAACCCACCACGACAGCCTCTCCCCAGATCATAGCTTCCTTTCTCCATGTTTAACCCACCACTACAGCCTCTCCCCAGATTGTAGCTTCCTTACTCCATGTTTAACCCACCACTACAGCCTCTCCCCAGATCGTAGCTTCCTTACTCCATGTTTAACCCACCACAACAGCCTCTCCCCACACCATAGCTTCCTTACTCCATGTTTAACCCACTACAACAGCCTCTCACCAGATCGTAGCTTCCTTTCTCCATGTTTAACCCACCACTACAGCCTCTCCCCACATCATAGCTTCCTTACTCCATGTTTAACCCACTACAACGGCCTCTCCCCAGATCGTAGCTTCCTTTCTCCATGTTTAACCCACCACTACAGCCTCTCCCCACACCATAGCTTCCTTACTCCATGTTTAACCCACTACAACAGCCTCTCCCCAGATCGTAGCTTCTTTTCTCCATGTTTAACCCACCAATACAGCCTCTCCCCAGATTGTAGCTTCCTTTCTCCATGTTTAACCCACCACTACAGCCTCTCCCCAGATCATAGCTTCCTTACTCCATGTTTAACCCACCACTCCAGCCTCTCCCCACATCATAGCTTCCTTACTCCATGTTTAACCCACTACAACAGCCTCTCCCCAGATCGTAGCTTCCTTTCTCCATGTTTAACCCACCACGACAGCCTCTCCCCAGATCATAGCTTCCTTACTCCATGTTTAACCCACCACTACAGCCTCTCCCCAGATCATAGCTTCCTTTCTCCATGTTTAACCCACCACTACAGCCTCTCCCCAGATCATAGCTTCCTTACTCCATGTTTAACCCACCACTACAGCCTCTCCCCAGATTATAGCTTCCTTCATCCATGTTTAAACCACCACTATATCCTCTCCCCAGATGGAAGCTTTCTTCATCCATGTTTAAACCACCACTAGATCCTCTCCCCAGATGGTAGCTTCCTTCATCCATGTTTAAACCACCACTTGATCCTCTCCCCAGATGGTAGCTTCCTTCATCCATGTTTAAACCACCACTAGATCCTCTCCCCAGATGGTAGCTTCCTTCCTCCATGTTTAACCCACCACTAGATCCTCTTCCCAGATCGTAGCTTCCTTACTCCATGTTTAACCCACCACTGCAGCCTCTCCCCAGATCATAGCTTCCTTCCTCCATGTTTAACCCACCACTACAGCCTCTCCCCAGATCATAGCTTCTTTACTCCATGTTTAACCCACCACTACAGCCTCTCCCCAGATCATAGCTTCCTTCCTCCATGTTTAACCCACCACTACAGCCTCTCCCCAGATCATAGCTTCCTTCCTCCATGTTTAACCCACCCCTACAGCCTCTCCCCAGATCATAGCTACTTTACTCCATGTTTAACCCACCACTACAGCCTCTCCCCAGATCGTAGCTTCCTTACTCCATGTTTAACCCACCACTACAGCCTCTCCCCAGATCATAGCTTCTTTACTCCATGTTTAACCCACCACTAGATCCTCTCCCCAGATCGTAGCTTCCTTACTCCATGTTTAACCCACCACTACAGCCTCTCCCCAGATCATAGCTTCCTTCCTCCATGTTTAACCCACCACTACAGCCTCTCCCCAGATCATAGCTTCTTTACTCCATGTTTAACCCACCACTACAGCCTCTCCCCAGATCGTAGCTTCTTTACTCCATGTTTAACCCACCACTAGATCTCCCCAGATCGTAGCTTCCTTACTCCATGTTTAACCCACCACTACAGCCTCTCCCCAGATCATAGCTTCCTTCCTCCATGTTTAACCCACCACTGGATCCTCTCCCCAGATCGTAGCTTCCTTACTCCATGTTTAACCCACCACAACAGCCTCTCCCCCAGATCTCAGCTTTGGGGAGAAGGTGGGAGTTCGGAGTGAAGTTGAGAGAGTTAGAAATCAGTGTTCTTTTGCATAATTGTAGCTCTAGACATGAAGTCTTTGTGGTGTATTTTTATTGCATTGTTAACAATGTGGAAGAACAGTGGAGCGGACAGGTCTGAGAAAAAAAATAACATTTTTTTCGTGTAAATAATGTTATTTTTTTCTATTAAATGACATTTTAAAAATAGTTATGTTATCGATTACACCTCAGCTAGCTTTGTTAACACAGATGTAAGTGAGTTAAACATTGTTAAGGTTTTTCTCTCATTCCTCCATTAGTAATATTTGATGAAATGACCTCCTTTTATTGTCCATTTGAGTCTATTGTGACCTTTGCTTATGCTGTTTTAATTTGAATAGACAAAAGTAGTTGTCAAAATTGCATTGTCGAACATTGATAAACTGGTGTATCGAGAGTGAGAAGTTACATCTTGAAGCCATTTCTTCGAAGCCACTTAACCAACAAGACTCGGTTCCATCAGCTGGTTTATCCATGTCTTTTGCCCCACCACCGCCATCCCCACCCCAACCCATCTGACAAGTTTGGAGACGATGACATTAAAATGACCTCCGACCGACCGACCGATCATCTGTCCATGTACTTTTTGGTACACAATATTTAAAAAACCGTTGAACATTCAGCGTGCACCAACATAATATTGCAGATATCTGTTCCTCATGACATTTTCTCAACCTGATTAGATCACTACTTGGCGACTGGCTGAATTAGGTTGCTATGGCAACCATCTCAGTAGCTTGGCTTGTGTGCATGATATTTCAAAAAAAACGTTCAAGATTTAGCTTTCATATTACACAGATCTATTCCTCATAGCACCCAAAAGGTGGGGGACCTGGAGTATCAGCTCCTTGTTACCTTGACCATAATTTGAATGGGAATTGAAGGATAGGTAGCCCTGTTAATTTACAGGATGTATTTGGTAGCTTAGCAATGCATTCAACAGTCCCAGACTTCTGCGATTTGGTGGATTTCCACTTATAGTCACTTGGATAACAGTTGAATTGTTGTTTATTTTCCTCCTGATAATAGCATGATGATAATATCTGGGGTTCTATCTCGGTGGCTTCATGGAAACAGTGAATTGAAATTTAATTATTTGAAGATTTATATAATTTAATTTTATTTTCCTTTGCAAAAGGAAACACACCAATATTTTGTTGAGCTCACACGTAATCCAATTTAAGACGCTCTTAAGTAAATGTTGCAGTAAAATGAGAAATCGATTTGAAAAATATCACGGGTATGTTTTACATGTGCGGACACATTGTTTTTCATCTTCGGACATCCAGAGCTTTTTTTTTTGCTGAGATAGGCTCAGCATTTCATGACTATATTGGACAGCATGCCCACAAGTAGAATTGCACATTTTAAATGCCAAAGTGACCATTTAATTTCCTACCCGCCGGACATTTTTACAAAGTGCTTTTTCCATGCGACTTCATGCGTAAAAAAAGGCAACAAATGCAGACATTTGACCGATGAAATGTTCCACCGATTGTAATTATAGTGCACTCGTAAAGGCAGCGACCTGCCTGTTATTTTGTTCTCTTCCTTCTCGCTCTCACCTGTCTGACGTCTACTCAAGATCAGGGAATCTATTCCGCAGCCCAAATCGCTACATGCCTCCATTGCGGCCCGCCGCATTTATTTAAGCCTCTTGCTGCCACCTCTCATGGCACGTTAATTCTGGCCTTTGCGTATTCCATAACATGCATTCCTTTGCCGACTGTTCCCTTACGTGTCTCCAAGATTAGAGGCTGTTTGCACTTTGAGAGTCGTGGGCCATTGGAAACGTTGAGCTTTGGCATTGGCCAAAAAGGTTTTCCGATTGTTTCACCGCCATCTTTTATTTTGAGCCGAATCGAGAAAAAGATGGAAATGGAACAATTTGAGAAGAATCGTGAAATACATCTCAGAGACTTGCAACATGCAACATTTGTAAAGTATAATTTAAACAGGACAATTAAATAGAAAAAGCATTGCAGTCATAACAGCCTTTTATTTATCTTTACAAAATTGTCCGATTCATCAATGCATTATTTGTACAAAGAAGAAGAAGAACCACCTTTAGAGGCCATTTTCCCCCACAGAGCAGGAGTTGGCCTTTTTCGGGCACCATGGTCCCCTTTTTGAAGCAATGTTTTATGGCTGGATGCCCTTCCTGCCGCCAACCCTGTTCGTCGCCTCTTACGACACACAGGGAACTAGAACGCCACTCAGTAGAGCGCATACTCCCACCGTGGGTGGCCGCTGCTGAGCCCTGTCTTCCAATGGTAAAAAATCCTTCAAAAAATTCCTGGATCAGGAATAATATCCTGAGCTTCACCAAAAACTAATGAATTCTTCCTTATCCCAAGGGCAATCATCCCACCAACTTTCATCCAAATCCGTTCAGAACTTTTCCAGATATCTTGTTCACAAACACACGAACACACACACGGACGGACACGATCGAATGCATTATTCCCTCACCGGAGTAATTACCAGTGAACTGGGACTCAATTTACCGACCTCGGAAGGATGACAGGCTGAGTCAACCCCCTTGGTGTTAATTCAGTGATCAACCGGGATTCGAACTCAGGATCCTAGGATCCCAAGCCGGCACCCTAACAGCTATTTATTTTCTTGTGGTAAAAAAATACCAAAAACAAAACATTAACAATTACATAAAATGGGTTTGATTCCTGTTGATTCTCATGCAGTGGAAAGTTTTATGAATAAGGGATTACAAAGGTTATGATCAAACATGCCATCTTTATAATAAACAGTTGATATGCCAAGTCACCGCAATTAAGCATGTCAGTAGAAACCCATAATGAACAACAAAGGCTGAAGTTTCCCTTCTCAAAAAGAGAGGAAAAAATACTTTGTGATTACAAGGAAACATTTGACTTTCCTGTGACGAAAAAGAACAGACGATAATTATGGAGCACGATTGAGCTTTTAATAAAATCCCGTATCACCTCGGGCCTGGTTATATGTATCCTGAATGTCCGTCCCAAAGGGCTCTCCAGCTGTCGGTTTCGCGGGGAATTTCGAACAAAAAATGTTCAGTGTACTGAACAGGAGGACCGAAGAGGTGAACACTACCGTACACTCAGTATATCTATATTGATTATTTGTGTTTTTCATAGTCGCATGAATGTTTCGACCATGATGGTTATACGTTTTCATTCGCTGCTGGTTGAACAACCCTGAAGGATAGATGTGTATTAAAAAAAAAAAAAAAAAAAAAATATATAATTATTATATTGTGTTAGTCTACCTATCAATATTTGTTTGTCATTATGCCCCTTTTCACAATGGTCTACCGTTTGTCTTCACAGCAAATCCACTTTATGTTTGTGTACACTGTACAGTGTACATCCATGTCATACCTCCATTACATCTCTCTTGTTGGTTGTCTTTTAATCGTTTCTATGCAAGAAATCTGGATTATTGAGGACATGTGGCCAATTCGCTGTATCTCGTCATATTCACATTCCTCACAAAATAATTTCCCACAAACTCCTTTTTTTTTTTTTTACTTCTCCCTTCTATCCTCAGCCAATTCTCTCCACTCTCCAACCACTCCCACCTTGCTGATATCCCTCTTCACACATCACTCCCATTTCAACCACGGTCTACCTCTTTTAAATATTATGGTCTAACTCACAGACCGTTCCTTATTTTCCATGCCTGGCTCGACTGGGGTAATTGCAAACCCAAAATTAACAAGACTAGCAACGGTACCCGCCCTATGGCCGGGGCTTCAATTGGGAGGCCCAAATGAAAAGGCAAAATATCAGAAATTGAAGGCTTTTCTTATTTTAAACGATTCATATAAACATCCGTTGAATCATATCGCGAATCATCAAAATCTAAACAGTACATGGCGCCCATTTTGAAAAATGATTGAATTCTGCAAAACAAAAGCGGCCACTACACGTCTTTCTCAGTCGCACGTTTATGTGTGAAGAGTGCGCGCCGAATCTGTAACACAGAAGCGGCCGCTACACCTGTTTCTCAGTCGCTTTGCACACGCTGCCGTGTTACTTCGGAGCCGCACGTTTATATAGGAAGAGTTCATCAGGAGTCGATATACTCTCTCCTGGTACGTATAATTTCAACAAAAGCCACATCACTGTTCATATCCGTAAATATTATTCCATCGTGTTTGGGAAAATTGGAAAACTTGGAAAAATTGGAAAAACAATGGAGCCTATTTTACTCCCAGGGGTCCCAGGAATACCCACCCAAAATATCATTGCGACCGGTTGAGCCGTTCTTGCGGTACCTTCGAACGGACGGACGGACATTTTGTGAATTATAGTAAGATATCCTACCTTTCCTTTTTACGTTGCACCAATTACTCATTTCCAAGGTATTTTAATGGCTTGATAGGTTTCCAAGGTAAAAATCAACTTGAATGTAACTACTGGAAAATAGAATGACACGCACTCCTCAAGTAAAACCTTGTGTTTAAATTTTTTTTGTGATGATTGAAAAATGTTAATTGACTTGGATTATTTCAACTTCGCCAATAATTGTAAATTATATCACGACCTATATATGTTAAAAGAAAATGCATCTCAAAAGCCAATATTTGAAGTTATACATTTCATTTCAACATCAAAATACAAATACATTATTTAAATCTCCTTCCTCATTCCTTTCTTGCATGCATACGCAGGCCGCAATCACCAGGTCAGCTTACAGGCTGCACATGTGTGGTTTAAACTCAATCATGTTGGTGACAAATGTTCCAAAAGCGATCTTGTTCGGATTTAAACATTTTGAGAATTGAGCCACAAAAAGAAGCGCTGTTTACCTAAATTGTGGCATAAAAATACCCGATGACTCTTCTACATCGAATTTCATTCTTCACCTGAAAACTCACTCAGAGAAATAAGTTTATCCTTTCATTCTTGTTAAAAAGTAAAGGCCCAACTATACCCTGCTGTGGTGTTAAAGGCACAAGCAAGCGGAAGGCCAGCTCCAGCCCGAAGAACACGTGAAAACTTTCGTCCAGAGCTGTGAAGTTCTGTAAGTTGTAAGTTAATTAATTAGTTGTAAGTTCTGTAAAGTATGAAGGAGTTCAGAAATGATATTTTCACACGTGTTTGCATCTGATAAGCTTTAACTGATTTTAATAAATGGCACAAACAGGAAAAAGCATATGACTAAAATTTACAACTGAAAAAGCTGGACTTTAGGCGAGAATCCACTTGCCTTGGTCACGGCAGGTGCTGAAGTGAAGAAAAAAACCCCCCCAAAAAACCACCTTTCGAGGCCATTTTTCCCCGCAAAGCGGGGGTTGGCCTTTTTCGGGGACCGTGGTTGTTGTTGCTTGAAGTGAAGAAGAAGCTTGAAAATTGCCACGTGACCCCAGTCATTGGAAGGCCACATACTGTCTGGGAAAGTGAGAAGATCCTTCTCCAAGTTTGCCATTGTTACATCAGATAAACCACACAGAATTCTGCGCAGCCAGTTGGTTCATGTTGAGAACAAGATCCGGAATGATATGAAACGGGACTTTGTGTATGGCATCAGGTGCGGAGACCCATCATGCCTACATCCGAGACCTACATAGGAGAAACTCGGCAACCTCATGAATCAACATCGTCGTGCAGCTTATGAAGAGGCTTTGAACTCTGCTGTGCATACACACCTGCACCTGCATGGTCACAACTTTGATGACAGTCAAGTAGTCATCTTAGACAGGGGAAAAAGTGCTTTGCTCGTGGTGTCAAGGAATCCATTTGTGAAAGAGCTGAATCACCATCTCTCAACAAAAGGGACGATGTCCGGTTTAATCTGTCATGGACGTGGGGTAAGGCATTTACATCTCTCCCACATCGTATGCAATCGTCACGGGGCGCCCAGATTGGTCAACAGACCAATTCACCCGACCAACGGATGAAGTCACGTGGCTGTTTTTAAAGCTTCTTCTTCACTTCAACATCTGCCTTGACCAAGACGAGTGGATTCTTGCCGAAACGTCGGCTCTACCGACTTGTAAATCCAGCTTTTTCGATTAGAAACTTTTACTGATTTAATTCGACTGGATGAATCATAACAACTTGCATCGATTTAGGAAAAAGTATAGCTAATAGAATAGCTAATGTTTAAGAACTTTGAGACTTTCCCTCAGACTTGACCCTAGGGAATTGAGATGTGACCATAGGGACTTGAGATTTGACCATAGGGACTTGAGATTTGACCATAGGGACTTGAGATTTGACCATAGGGACTTGAGATTTGACCATAGGGACTTGAGATTTCACCATAGGGACTTGAGATTTGACCAAGGGACTTGAGATTTGACCATAGGGACTTGGGATTTGACCATAGGGACTTGAGATTTGACCATAGGGACTTGAGATTTGACCAAGGGACTTGAGATTTGACCATAGGGACTTGAGATTTGACCATAGGGACTTGAGATTTGACCATAGGGACTTGAGATTTGACCATAGGGACTTGAGATTTGACCATAGGGACTTGAGATTTGACCATAGGGACTTGAGATATGACCCTAGGGACTTGAGATATGACCCTAGGGACTTGAGATATGAGCCTAGGGACTTGAGATATGACCATAGGGACTTGAGATATGACCATAGGGACTTGAGATATGACCATAGGGACTTGAGATATGACCATAGGGACTTGAGATATGACCATAGGGACTTGAGATTTGACCCTAGGGACTTGATATTTGACCATAGGGACTTGAGGTTTGACCATAGGGACTTGAGGTTTGACCATAGGGACTTGAGGTTTGACCATAGGGACTTGAGGTTTGACCATAGGGACTTGAGGTTTGACCATAGGGACTTGAGGTTTGACCATAGGGACTTGAGATTTGACCATAGGGACTTGAGATTTGACCATAGGGACTTGAGATTTGACCATAGGGACTTGAGATTTGACCATATGGACTTGAGATATGACCATAGGGATTGAGATATGACCCTAGAGATTGAGATATGACCCTAGGGATTGAGATATGACCCTAGGGATTTAGATATGACCCTAGGGATTGAGATATGACCCTAGGGATTGAGATATGACCCTAGGGATTGAGATATGACCCTAGGGATTGAGATATGACCCTAGGGATTGAGATATGACCCTAGGGATTGAGATATGACCCTAGGGATTGAGATATGACCCTAGGGATTGAGATATGACCCGAGGGATTGAGATATGACCCTAGGGATTGAGATATGACCCTAGGGATTGAGATATGACCCTAGGGATTGAGATATGACCCTAGGGATTGAGATATGACCCTAGGGATTGAGATATGACCCTAGGGATTGAGATATGACCCTAGGGATTGAGATATGACCCTAGGGATTGAGATATGACCCTAGGGATTGAGATATGACCCTAGGGATTGAGATATGAGCCTAGGGATTGAGATATGACCCTCGGGACTTGATATTTGACTCTAGTGACTTGACATTTGACCCTCGGGACTTGGCTCATGTGACTTCATGACAATTCTGGCTTGTGCTCACCTCCAGAGTACGTAAGATTCCTTGCACTCTGGTTATTGTTTGAACCTATCTACCATATTATTCCTAAATCCTCCCTACATAAACGCTTCATGAACCTCGTCATCCTGAGCATCACCCATGTTATTATTCTTTTTTTCAACACCCAAAAGCTAATGCTTAGCATCATTACCACTTACTTGTCGTAACTAAGCGGTGGTTGTTACAGTAACTAGGGGGTTTGCATATTAAGTTATCGGTAATAAAATATACCCCATATTAGTATAATTGGGGAGATGGGCACGTTTTAATGATAGAAATAACTTCATTTGACGTAACGTCACTGAAGACACTCTGGGTGAGAGGCATTGTTAGAGTGCGAAGGGTTGTGCTGTATGGCACCTAAAGGACCTTTCAAGTTGATTTGTTAAAATCTTTGTGGCTTCGAATGCAGGTCACAGCCTCGAGTTTAGCGCACCGGGACAAACGGTTGCTCAATGTTAAAAAACACAGATCATGAAAAGTGGATTGAGAAGGAAAATATTTCACAAGGCGAAAATATGAGATTATGGAAGTCAAAGAAGAAATGTAGATGAGACAAGGTGGGGTGATGAGTGGAAAGAGAAAAGGGATAGTATAGGACAATGGACCCTGACCTTCAGCCTGATTGGACATTGCTTCTTGGCTTGCTAATTGGCCACCTAGCTGACAAGTGGCTCGTTATGCGGGCCTAGTAGAGACGAGCGCCTCCGAGACGCTTGGGCGGAATGGTGCGGTGGGGTTGGGGTGCTTACATCGTGGCAGTAATGACAGCAGGGTGCAAATGAGATTCATTATGAGGCAATAGGTATACGGGTGAATTGGTCGGGCTTTGGGTGGCGGTTGTGAGGGAGGTGGAGGGAGGATATGATAGCAAGACAGGAGCCAGGGGAGATCCCCACAGAGCCACAGTAAAAGTGGATGATCATAAGAGTTCCAATATTTATAATGCAAAGTCTAGAGAATGACCTGCAGGTTCAGACTTTCCTCAAATTTACCTTTAATTGGAGTGTATCAAGTGTAACAAAGCAACGAAAGGTAGATAAACAACCTGAACGTGAATATCCAAACGGAGAACGAAGCATTCTGTTGAATTTTATACTATGCATATTATTGGTGACATTCGATGGAGATAACAGAAAACCCCAATGTAAGCCGCCATTAATACAGATAATTTTGCCTCGTTCACCATGAGCGAGGAGCTTGTTTCAAACACTTTTAGAAAAAGAGTAAATAATGTGCACATAGAAAACAAAATACAATAATTTATTTATAAAATACTAGCAGGGGTACCCGGCATTGCCCAGTGATCAGATCCTGTTGGCATTTTAAAGAAATCAAATTTTTTTTTTCTATTTTTTTGTGTAGGCCTAAATACTTCCCTAAACCCACAAAGGAATCGGGTCAGGGATCATTTACTATTACCTTTCACATAGCTACAGATGCATATAGGCACTACAGAGCAATTTAAAAATAAATCCCCCCCAAAAATCCAATTTTTATTTGCAAAAACTTTTTTTTCTTTCCTTAAAACACTCCCAGGCACTCACTGATGAACCTCTGAAAGTTTGACGAAGATCAAAATTTTTTTTGAAAGTTTTGAAAGTTTGTTCGGCCATCTCAGAAAAATGGCGATACAGACAGACGAACAAACAAACATCTCTATCGTAGAGAATATCGATAACAAAATCTATTTGAATACAACATCGAAGGTCAAGGAAGAGCGGTTTGGGAGAGGGTGAGTGGTGGGGTAATTTGACTGGGTATCCCCAAAACGTGCAAGATCTGGTGGAGATCGGCCAAGCCTTTTGAGTCCATGAGCGATCAGACGCACAAACAGATGCGCTGTATTTTAATATGATTTGGTATTTCATATTGGCTTGGAAAGAGCTTTAGATGCCAAAATAAAGAAAGACGATGAAACCAATGAATGATGAAAAACTAGAACAATGCGACTGCGTCGCCAATATGCCTCCGCATATTCCCACAACGGGTAGATGCCATCACTCTGCATAAGTATGGGTAGGGGATCACGTTTGTGAAGTTTCATGTTGATCGGATAAGGTTCGTTTTTCTATCCAAGATGGCTGCCAAACCACGTGACCTATGACATCATCATTTTCAAACTATATGCAACAGTGATGTTGGATGATATTTGTAAAATTTCGCATCGATAGGGTAAGCGGTTTCAGAGATATAATTATTTCATATTTTCCTTCAATTTAATATGGCTGCCAAACCATGTGACCTATGATGTCATAAATTTAATATTTCAATACAAATGGGTCATAGATCATGTGCATGCAATTTCAGATTTTTAGGATAAGGAATTTGATGAAAACATTTTTGGTTGGTATACCACTTCACCTATGATGTCATCATTATCATTATTTTATTCCCCATTGGGAGTACTTGACAATGTGCCAAGTTTAAATTTTTTCCATTCAGCGGTTTCCGAGAAATAATTTTTTAATTATTTGCGTTTAATCCAAGATGGCTGCCATACCACGGGACATATGACGTCACAATTATCAGAAAAACATTCTGCATGGGTGTCACTCCTACCCTGAAAGTTTCGTCTCAATCGGACATGTGGTTGGTGAGAAAAACGAGGTTTAGCCCGTATGGACGGACGGACGGACGGACAACCTGAAAACATAATGCCTCCGGCGACTTTGTCGAGGGTTCCTTCGCTAATGCGTAAACGACTTGTAAGCACCTGTTACAGTGAGATCCTGGAAGCTAAGTGGAGTCGAGCCTGGTTAGCAACCAGTGTATTTAAAAAGTTTGTGCGACGGAATACAATAGTCCGGGAAACGTATTTTTTTCAATACAATCAGCCTTGACTGCGATGCAGTTTCCCATTTGTACTTCAAACCGTCTATGCAAGTAAAATCCAATTTCTCAGATTGTTTCTTCAGCCACATATCGGTTGCTTCAGTCCATTCCTCATCATTCACGAATCAGCAACCACACAAGTGAAACTTGGAATGGTCACTGGGGGTCTGTATTGTCAAGAATGGTGATCTGCACAACATGGACCTTGTGCTCGGGCGCCTTGGCATAAAAGAGGAGTACACCTTTGATCAACATCCCTCGGTGTTTGTCCTTGATGGCTTGCCGCAATGTTTGTGCCATGGGCATGGTGTAATATTCTCCTACCATTCTAGTTTTATAAGGTGTAGCGTTTCAGCATCCCAGGAACTGAAGGGCATGATCTTCCTGGTTGAGGCTTGGGATGTCAGTGATTGCTTGTGCTTGCATTGCATGGATCCCAATTTGGTTTTAGGAGCCCAGTGGTGAAGGCAAGTTTCATCACCGGTTAGCAATCGAACGATAAAGTCAACTGGATCTGCACTGACGAATTTCAGACGCTCATGACATGGTGGCAATCATTGCTGTCGATCTTGAGTGCAGGGGTTTTGAGGGACCAATCTTGCTGAGACCTTGGACATGTTCCACATAATTGTGCATGATTGTGAAAGAAGAAGAAGACCACGCCTTTTTGCATCTTCAGATACATCGGGCTGTCGAAGCAGTTTCCTAGGCTATTGGGCACAATCCTGGACGGGTCGCCATTCCAACGCAGGATACTCGAATGTTTCATTCTTCCCAGTAAACTGGTATCCATTTTGACGACTTCGTAAACATGACAGGCTGAGTCAATCCACCTTGTGTTAATTCAACGGCTGACAGGGGCTTGAACTCAGGACCCTGAGATCTCAAGCCAGCCACCTTAGCCATTAAACCAACACCAGGTTTATGATTGTGAAAACTCATTGATAAATTACAAGTTCTGCCGATATTTTGATGACCAAAACGGGGTGATCCTCCACAATTTATGCCTCGACCTGGGAAAGAGTTTATGGGTCGGTCACATCTGTTCACCATCCTAATCTGGGATCATCTTCAAGGGACTTTGATTCAAGTCAGCCGTCTATTTGTCTACTGTGGATATGAGGGGCACCTTCTCCATTCACGGCTACTGTGCACTATGAGGAGCACCTTCTCCATTCACGACTACTGTGCACTATGAGGAGCACCTTCTCCATTCACGACTACTGTGCACTATGAGGAGCACCTTCTCCATTCACGGCCACTGTGTACTATGAGGGGCACTTTCTCCATTCACGGCTACTGTGGACTATGAGGGGCACCTTCTCCAATCACGGCCACTGCGGACTATGAGGGGCACCTTCTCCATTCCCGGATACTATGGACTATCAGGGGCACCTTCTCCATTCACGGCTACTGTGGACTATCAGGGGCACCTTCTCCATTTACGGCTACTGTGGACTATCAGGGGCACCTTCTCCATTTATGGCTATTGTGGACTATGAGGGGCACCTTCTCTATTCACGGCTACTGTGGATGATGAGGGGCATCTTCTCCATTCACGGCTACTGTGGACCATCAGGGGCACCTTCTCCATTTACGGCTATTGTGGACTATGAGGGGGAACCTTCTCCATTTACGGCCACTGTGGCCTATGAGAGGCACCTTCTCCATTCACGGCCACTGTGCACTATGAGGGGCACCTTCTCCATTCACGGCCACTGTGGACTATGAGGGGCACCTTTTCCATTCACGGCCACTGTGCACTATGAGGGGCATCTTCTCCATTCACGGCTACTGTGGACCATCAGGGGCACCTTCTCCATTTACGGCTATTGTGGACTATGAGGGGGAACCTTCTCCATTTACGGCCACTGTGGCCTATGAGAGGCACCTTCTCCATTCACGGCCACTGTGCACTATGAGGGGCACCTTCTCCATTCACGGCCACTGTGGACTATGAGGGGCACCTTTTCCATTCACGGCTACTGTGGACTATGAGGGGCATCTTCTCCATTCACGGCTACTGTGGACCATCAGGGGCACCTTCTCCATTTACGGCTATTGTGGACTATGAGGGGGAACCTTCTCCATTTCCGGCCACTGTGGCCTATGAGAGGCACCTTCTCCATTCACGGCCACTGTGCACTATGAGGTGCACCTTCTCCATTCACGGCCACTGTGGACTATGAGGGGCACCTTTTCCATTCATGGCCACTGTGGATCTGTGGATTTGTTTGAATCTTTGGTTCTTTGCATAAAAATTTGATGATACCTCAATGCTAGATTTTCACAAGATTCATTATTATATGACATAGCAAACGACTGTATCATAATATTGAACACCAAACAAGGTCAGATTAATGCCACATTTGGGACCACTTCCAGGTTCTTGCTGTGCGGATGAGGCTAGCTTCACTTCTGCTTAGCTATACAGTCCCAGTCGGATTATTTTCCATCCGCTTGCTGTGACTTCGTTTTCACGTTGTTAAATGTGTTCAATGTTGTTCTTGAAAGTTCCATCCGACTTTATATACCTGCTTTTTATTTATTCGGGTAACTCGGGTTTCATATGCCCCGCTAGGCCGAGTCCCATGGTCCGTCTGTTTCTTGCCCATTGTAAGCAGGTTCCTGGGCTCATCACTTCTTGCTATCTCCTCATTTCTTACCTCACTCCACCTGCCTTTTACCTGGTCAGTCTGCTTGGACCCCTCCCCATGTTCTTGCAGAAATCCACACCTGGTTGTTTCCTTCCCACTCTGAGCTAAATGCTCACCTCTGATCTTTCATCACTCCATTAACCCATCCGTGGAATAGATTCCCTTCGGTCTTCCCTTGTGCTCTTCCGCCCCCCAGTCTCTCAAGTGTGCCATCCATCTTCACCTCATACTTTATCCTACACCCACTCATGATGTCTTTCACTCTCAATGACCGTCTCTGCCCCCACACCCATTCCACACCCTACTATGTCGCATTTTTCTCTTCCATTCTTGCCACTCTAATTCTTTGCAACGTGTCCATGCGTTTTGTCTGGATATGCTCCTTTTACCTGTGTCTATTCCAATTAAAACTGCCGTTCTGGTGCAGCACCTGCAGAGGACATTGCATTTCGGAAACCTGCGGAGGGTTTTTTTCCCCTCCGCGCGTATTGGATCATACATCTGAAGTGTGTGTGTGGACTATGAGGTGCTTTCCTCCGAGAGTAAAGCTAACTGTCCCATTTAAATTTTGGTTGTGAACGTTGAAAATCCCATGGTATATGTGAGTATGTCATGCGGTGGCGCTGCTTAATGTCCTGCCCAGTGATTTCATGGAGATGTGCATGCAAAGTCGGTTGCAGTGAATGGCACAACTGCATGTCAAAGTGAACTGATAGATTAGGTTAATGGGGATGTGGCACAGTCATGATGGGGGAAATGGCCTCATCTTGTGTGCAGGTTTACTCATACAATTGATTTGTATTATGGAAATAAGCTACTTCTGTCTTTATTGATTGGCCATCTTCTCATCGTTAACGTGTTCCCTTTTTTTTTTTGAAATACCACGTCCTCTTAAAGATGTCTGAGCATTTGGTGTGCATTTCTACGAAGGTACAGAAAAGACTAGAGGCTGCTCGGCCAGTCAGGCAGAGATGGACGGCCTAGCAAACCCTATAAGAATTTATGGGCTTGGCGAAGACAGGGATGGCAAGAAGTGAATATGTTTTGGGGAGACGGGTGTTTTACTGCACATTGTAAAAGTCGTGGTTTTAAGAATCCCATCCTTAAATAAGGTATGAGGGTGCGCCTTATTACCAGACGAATACTTTATAATGGCTCGATGACATTGATGTTCGAAGATTACGAAGGATTTCTAAATTAATCAACGTTCCCCATTTCCCATACGAATTCCCTTCCTCACTAAATCTATTCTATTTCGCCTGGCTCGACTCGTTTAAAGCTCCGATTGGAGAGGAACTTTCGACAGATTGCAAGTGGTGAGTAAACGCTTCCTTTGGTGATATCAGTATTACATGGGATCGCCCGGATTTTTGTAAAGCCACATACGACACCTTTGGTTGCAGGAAGTCTCCATTTGGCATGAGGTCTTCATCTCACAACGTTGGTGGATCTCTCCACACACAGCACCTTGGTATGACGAGTCTCCATTTGGCATGAGGGCTTCATCTCACAACCTTGGTGGATCTCTCCACACACACCGCCTTGGGATGACGAGTCTCCATTTGGCATGAGGGCTTCATCTCACAACCTTGGTGGATCTCTCCACACACCGCCTTGGTATGAGGAGTCTCCATTTGGCATGAGGTCTTCATCTCACAACGTTGGTGGATCTCTCCACACACAGCACCTTGGTATGACGAGTCTCCATTTGGCATGAGGGCTTCATCTCACAACGTTGGTGGATCTCTCCACACACAGCACCTTGGTATGACGAGTCTCCATTTGGCATGAGGGCTTCATCTCACAACCTTGGTGGATCTCTCCACACACAGCACCTTGGTATGACGAGTCTCCATTTGGCATGAGGGCTTCATCTCACAACCTTGGTGGATCTCTCCACACACACCGCCTTGGGATGACGAGTCTCCATTTGGCATGAGGGCTTCATCTCACAACCTTGGTGGATCTCTCCACACACCGCCTTGGTATGAGGAGTCTCCATTTGGCATGAGGTCTTCATCTCACAACGTTGGTGGATCTCTCCACACACAGCACCTTGGTATGACGAGTCTCCATTTGGCATGAGGGCTTCATCTCACAACCTTGGTGGATCTCTCCACACACACCGCCTTGGTATGAAGAGTCTCCATTTGGCATGAGGTCTTCATCTCACAACCTTGGTGGATCTCTCCACACACACCGCCTTGGTATGATGAGTCTCCATTTGGCATGAGGTCTTCATCTCACAACCCTGGTGGATCTTTCCACACACAACGCCTTGGTATGATGAGTCTCCATTTGGCATGAGGTCTTCATCTCACAACCCTGGTGGATCTCTCCACACACAACGCCTTGGTATGATGGGTCTCCATTTGGCATGAGGTCTTCATCTCACAACCCTGGTGGATCTCTCCACACACAACGCCTTGGTATGATGAGTCTCCATTTGGCATGAGGGCTTCATCTCACAACCTTGGTGGATCTCTCCACACACACCGCCTTGGGATGACGAGTCTCCATTTGGCATGAGGGCTTCATCTCACAACCTTGGTGGATCTCTCCACACACCGCCTTGGTATGAGGAGTCTCCATTTGGCATGAGGTCTTCATCTCACAACGTTGGTGGATCTCTCCACACACAGCACCTTGGTATGACGAGTCTCCATTTGGCATGAGGGCTTCATCTCACAACCTTGGTGGATCTCTCCACACACACCGCCTTGGGATGACGAGTCTCCATTTGGCATGAGGGCTTCATCTCACAACCTTGGTGGATCTCTCCACACACACCGCCTTGGTATGAAGAGTCTCCATTTGGCATGAGGTCTTCATCTCACAACCTTGGTGGATCTCTCCACACACACCGCCTTGGTATGATGAGTCTCCATTTGGCATGAGGTCTTCATCTCACAACCCTGGTGGATCTCTCCACACACACCGCCTTGGTATGATGAGTCTCCATTTGGCATGAGGTCTTCATCTCACAACCTTGGTGGATCTCTCCACACACAACGCCTTGGTATGAAGAGTCTCCATTTGGCATGAGGTCTTCATCTCACAACCCTGGTGGATCTTTCCACGACACCTTTAGTTACAGGAAGAGTCTCCATGTGATGTGAGGTCATCATCACGGAAGAATAAACCCCTCTTCCAAACCACCGACCCCATATACAAATAACCTATAGATTGCCTTCACGCAGACACTCTGTTTAAAACAAACAAACTTCAAAATTACGCACAGTACATGCTCTACATTTAGTGAGAAACATATTTTCGTGTGTGCGTGCGTGTGTGTGTGTGTGTGTGTGTGTGTGTGTGTGTGTGTGTGTGTGTGTGTGTGTGTGTGTGTGTGTGTGTGTGTGTGTGTGTGTGTGTGTGTGTGTGTCCTATATATTTGCTTCAAAACATTATCTCTGCAACCGCTTGTCCGATTGATGAAAAACTTTAAATATCGGAGGAATTCCTCATGGAGAATATTTTATTGATAACTTTGATATCATAGGTCACATGGCATGGCAGCCATTTTTTTTTTTTTTTTTGTATACAAGATCGAGGCTCGTGAAAGAGCGAACATTAATCACACAGAAAGACAAACAGACACACAAAACAAATAACATCGGGAGCGGTAGACAAGATGGGGAGAGAGGGGGAAGGACACAAACACAACATTTGAGAGCAGGGACCGAGAGACATGGAGACATCGAGAGAACTGTGGGAGGGAGAGGGCTTTGGGGGGAGGCATGGGAAGGGGGGGGGGGGGGTGGGAGAGGTATAAAACATATGGACACTGCCAAGACTTCCAGGAAAGAAGTTGGAATTTCAAACAAGGTGGATCTGGGGTGAATTAGTGGGGGTAGAAAAGATCAAGGTTTTGGATGGGGGAAGATAAGAGATGGTGGTGAACAGCTGTTTTGAAGACCTGGAGGGAGGAGTGTGATTGAAGTGAGTGTGGGAGTTTGTTCCAGAGGCGGGAGAAAAGAGGAATGAAAGAGTGAAGGTGAGCAGAGAGCCGAGATTTCGGCAGTTTAACCATCAGAGGGTGGCTGGCAGATCTTGTGCGACCTGTAGGAATATTTGGGGGACAGAGCACAGAGAGAGCTGGGGGAGCAAGGCCGGAGAGGAGTCGGTAGAAGACAGAAAGACCACCTACCTGCCTGCGGTGAGTGAGTGAAAGGCCCTCAGAGATAGCTTCATCGCGGGAGATTCCAATGATTCTGAAAGCTTTGGATTCAACAGCGTGAAGCCGAGCCAGGTGTGAGGCAGGAGCACCAGCCCATAGGGGAGAACAGTATTCCATTGAGCTGCGGATGAAAGCCTTGTATGTGGTGAGGAGCTCAGGTGTGCCTAGGAAGGACTTCGCACGATGGAGGATGCCCAGTCGGCGACTGGCTTTGGAGGCCAGCTTGGAAATGTGGTTTTCCCAAGAAAGATCATGGCAGATGGTGAGACCCAAAAGCTTGAGCGACAGAACTTCTTGGGATAAGAAACTTCTTCTTCTTGGGAAACTTCTTCTTGGGAAACTGGAACTTCTTCTTCTTCTTCTTGAGATTGTTGAGAAAGTAGATGGGAGGGTTGTCCAGTCGATCTTTTCGGAGAGACATAGTAAGAGTGTGAGATTTGTCAGGATTGAAAGACATGTTCCACATGTTTGACCAGTCTGTGATTTTGTCCAGGTCTTCAGAGAGTGAGGAGGCTGCAGACTGCCGATCTGAGGGAAGAGGAATGGAGCGGCAGAGAGTGGAGTCATCAGCAAAGAGATACAGAGGATTTTCCAGAGAGTCGGAGAGATCATTGATAAAGACCAGAAAAAGCACAGGGCCCAGCACACTGCCTTGGGGAACTCCAGCCTGAACGGGAAGGGGAGATGAGAGAAATCCATTCAGGGTCACACGTTGACTACGACCAGAGAGGAAGTCCGCAAGCCATGCATGGAGATTTCCATGGATACCATAGGAGGAGAGTTTGGTGAGCAGAGCTGGGTGCCAGAACGTATCGAAGGCACGTGATATGTCAAGGGAGACAGCTCTGATTTCCTGTTTGGCATTGAGGACCTCCATCCATTGTTGAGACAGCAGAAGCAGCATGTCCAGAGTAGAGTGACCTGGTCTGAAACCAAATTGATGATCAGAGATCAAGCCATTGGAGAAGAGGAAAGATTTCATATCCGAAGCAATGATGGATTCCATGACTTTGCTGATAATTGGGAGCAGGCTGATTGGTCTGTAGTTGCAAGGATCTGTTTTTGCACCTTTTTTGTGTAAAGCGGTAATGTTTGCTGATTTCCAGGATGCTGGCAGATGACCTTGAGCAAAAGATAGGGTGAAAAGAACAGAGAGAGGGTGAGATAGAGCGGCAGAGCAGGATTTTAGGACCCGTGGGCTGATGCCATCTGGTCCAGTTGCAGAATCAGAGTCGAGGTTTGACAAAAACTCCTCCACCTTGTCAGGAGAGAAGGTCACAAAGTCCAGGAGCAGTTTGGTTCGACTGGGAAAGGTGGGAACAGAGAGAGATGGGTTTGGGACTAAGGATTTTGAGGCAAACACAGAGTTGAGGCATTTGATATTGGATTAAATTTGATATTGGTTGTGCATGGATATTGGATTAAAGGGAAAAATTTGGACATCTCCGAAACCGCTCACCATTTTTTTTTAACATGGCATATGTCATCAACTTCCCATGGGGTTTAGAGGTTGATAATGATGACGTCATTGGTGAAGTGCTATTCCAGCCATAATTGGTTGAATTGAAATATTTATCCGAAAAAATCTGAAACTTCATACATTTGATCTCCGAGCCGATGTGAGTGAAGAATACATTTATGATGTCATCGTCACGTTGTCAGGTGGCCCTATTGGATTGAAAATAAAAACGTTTAAAAAATCTTCTTCAGAACCACTGAACAGATCGATGTGAAACTTCACCCATGATCGACGAGCCATGGGGAATATAGTTTGAGTTTTTTTTTCATATTCACTTTCATTGATGCAATTTAGCCTTAATGTGTACAAAAGGGGTCGTTAACTATCCTAATAATGAATCAATAAAGGTACAGATAATGGCAAGGTATGTGACATAATAGTGTGCATGGATGATACGGGTTCATGGGCCATCATAGTAGCGTGTTCAGTTAACGATGGTATTTTTGTTCAGAATGAGCGAGCGAGGCACGATGCGCTCCACCGAGTGCCCTTCTAGTTGGCAAAGCATCGCCATGCCGGATGACTTCATGTGATTTTGATGTGCGATACGACAGGCAAGACCAAATTGCCGGATTGTGGTTGTTGTCTCCATTTATTACATTAGACGTGGGATTGTTGTTGTTTTCTCTATTTATTACATTAGACGTGGGATTGTTGTTGTTTTCTCTATTTATTACGTTCAACACAGGATTGTTGTTTTTGCAAGGCCCTCTCATCCTGTCAAATGCTATCCCATCCCATCACAAGTCCTTGATGGGACGATGGGTACATCCACGACTTGTGATTTAATGCAAGAGCGGTTTGAAGGGAGTCTCGTGGATTGTTACCACATTGGATTGGAGTATTTTTTTTTTCTTTTGAGTTAATTTCCCCCCCAAAAGGAAACGTTCCCTAAAAGGAAACGTACTCTCCCTCCCCCCAAACCCTAAAAGGAAACGTACGATTCGTACGTGTAATGTAATATTGAAATGCAAGGCCATGCACGGTGGCCACATGCAGGTGCCCCACAAATCTGCGACAAGGCGTGTGGCACACAATGCTTATAGCCAGTGTGCGCAATAACAGAGCGTAGTTAGTGGGTAATTGTTTTAAGGGGAATGTTGTGAGTGTGATTGTAACATTTAATGGAGAACAATCAAGTCTGTCAGCATATCGAGTGACAGAGGCATAATTACGTGATATATGTAATTAGCTGCATTATTTTTGCTAATGACAATATAATAGGCTAATTTAGATGCACGCATTATCAAGCATTTTTGTATTTATCGCACACAATGGGCCTTTCAAATTCGCCGTGTCAAACACCGGCACTAACGCACAAGGACGTGACCAAGGGAGCCGTTATTGTTCACCATACACTTTCTTGCCTTTAAAGTATTCATCTCTGCACAGCTCGTGGAGTCTTTTCAACAATAATGTTTTCTATCGAGGAAAAGAAAAATTGCTTTTATTTTTTATTGTCAAACCGACTGGTCGTTACCGGACCAAGCAATTAAAAACGATAACGTCGATTTTGATCGGCGGATGAAAGAGATACCTTGGGATGCAGATGTTATCCTTCCCCGAGAAAGGTTACCTCGACATTTGCTCTCGGTTTACTTGACACCCGATCTCTGTTAACGATAACTCAACACTTGCTTTCTATTAATGTTAACTCCACACCTGCTCTCTGCCAAAGTTAACTCGACACCTGCTCTCTGTTCACTCAACACCCACTCTCTGTTCACTCAACACCCACTCTCTGTTCACTCAACACCCACTCTGTTCACTCAACACCCACTCTCTGTTCACTCAACACCCACTCTCTGTTCACTCAACACCCACTCTCTGTTCACTCAACACCCACTCTCTGTTCACTCAACACCCACTCTCTGTTCACTCAACACCCACTCTCTGTTCACTCAACACCCACTCTCTGTTCACTCAACACCCACTCTCTGTTCACTCAACACCCACTCTCTGTTCACTCAACACCCACTCTCTGTTCACTCAACACCCACTCTCGATAAAATCAACAGAAAAATGCACTGAATGAACTTCCAAATATTATGATCAAAATTTTTATCATTTTTATCATCGTTGTCAATGTGCAAGCAGAGACTACAGTTTTCAACAAGGGAAGGAAGCATTGGACAAACTTGTTGTTCATAATCCTTATTGTTCCCCATCATCATGATTTATTTTCTGCTTGTTCAATTGTGCTTAAGCAACTTGAAATTGCTTTATTTTCACACGTGCTTTGTGTTTCCTTCCCTTGACCTTCACCCCTTTACCCAACAGGCCAATGGTGGATGGCAAGACGCCACAACACCGTCGTCCGTTACATCACCCACCGAAGGGCCGGGGAGCGTCCACTCGGACACGTCCAATTGATACCCGTACATGTTCGCCGCCACCTGTTCCTTGTCCAGCCAAACCTCTGTCTCATCATTTTCCCCTCGTCTTCCTCATCTGTTGCTCCTGCGCTGACCCTCACCGTCGGCCCTTTGCTATGCGCCTTGCCGCCCGTTCGCCCCGGCTCTGTGGTTTGCCCTCATCGCCGTGCATCTTTCATCCGCCCATGGTGCTATGGAGAGGCCGTGGCACTTGTTCTACGGAGAGAAGCTTGGTGAGGTCGCTAATGGGACGTGTATGCAGGGGCCTTTGGACGCCATTAATGCCCGCCGGCAATTTGTCCCGGTTGCTGAAGAGGCAGTGACGCGGGACAGGGTCCTTATGCAGTCAGGAATCGCGTCGGTTTAAGCACTACATGTGCTCTGTGTCCTACACAATGACCTTGGTTATAAAATCCTATAACCCGTTGTCATCACAGCATCATGGATTTTGTCGTTCACTCGAGCTCGCCAAACGATCTGCTTGATTGCTTAGGAAAAGCCATCCCTAAATGGCGTCGTCTTTGTTGAGCATGGTGGCACTGTTTCCACAATTAAGGGTTCATTTTAAATTTGTCACGGGGGATAAAGTACGTTTGAGAACAACTCAAAACGTTGTTGCCATGGAACTCCTGTGTGTAAATGAGGCTGATCTGGGAAAATGAAGACACGAACAAAGCGATATTTAGTGGATGGACTATCTGAAGGTTTGTCACAATTTTCAAAATGATAATGCTTCGGCCATTGTTGGTGGGAACTGGGCCACTCTGTGTATGATCATTTTGGTTTGTTTGTCCCGGATTCTGGGCGAATCCGAATCGATATTGTCCGCACAAGACCATGAGGTTTGCATCTCATGTTTGCGGCCGCCAGCTGAGAGCACGCCGCCAGCATTCGTCGCACACTAATTTGAAAGCCACAGATGAGCGCAAATCACCGGACAGGATGCCGGAATGGCACGGCGGCCGGTGACAGTGAGCGCGGAACGGGAGCTCGGGTGTGGGTTCTCTCTCTCTCTCTCTCTCATATCGAAAGGCACTGATTTGCAGGGTTGTTGGCCAAGCTGAGATTCGTGGCTGTAAAAGCCGCTTTGTGAGCATCGCAAATGGGTCGAGCTCGCCCGATGCAGGGCCCAAGCGGTACTGGCATTCTGTTTGCCGTGCGTTGCCACGGAAGATGAAGTTCTGACACTAGTTCAAATAGGACTGGTGTCAGAAGTGGGAAGAAAGATGAAGTTCAAATAGGACTGGTGTCAGAAGTGGGAAGAAAGATGAAGTTCAAATAGGACTGGTGTCAGAAGTGGGAAGAAAGATGAAGTTCAAATAGGACTGGCATCAGAAGTGGGAAGAAAGATGAAGTTCAAATAGGACTGGCGTCAGAAGTGGGAAGAAAGATGAAGTTCAAATAGGACTGGTGTCAGAAGTGGGAAGAAAGATGAAGTTCAAATAGGACTGGTGTCAGAAGTGGGAAGAAAGATGAAGTTTAAATAGGACTGGTGTCAGAAGTGGGAAGAAAGGTGAAGTTCAAATAGGACTGGTGTCAGAAGTGGGAAGAAAGGTGAAGTTCAAATAGGACTGGTGTCAGAAGTGGGAAGAAAGGTGAAGTTCAAATAGGACTGGTGTCAGAAGTGGGAAGAAAGATGAAGTTCAAATAGGACTGGTGTCAGAAGTGGGAAGAAAGGTGAAGGTCAAATAGGACTGGCGTCAGAAGTGGGAAGAAAGGTGAAGTTCAAATAGGACTGGCGTCAGAAGTGGGAAGAAAGGTGAAGTTCAAATAGGACTGGTGTCAGAAGTGGGAAGAAAGGTGAAGTTCAAATAGGACTGGTGTCAGAAGTGGGAAGAAAGGTGAAGGTCAAATAGGACTGGCGTCAGAAGTGGGAAGAAAGGTGAAGTTCAAATAGGACTGGCGTCAGAAGTGGGAAGAAAGGTGAAGTTCAAATAGGACTGGCGTCAGAAGTGGGAAGAAAGGTGAAAAGTTCCGCTTTGTTACTAACATTTAGCTATGGGCCTACCCTAACTGTAGCTGCAGTTTACCTCACAAGACATTCTTATAACCAAGAAATGACAGTGATCATTCACATCTCTCTATCCCTCTCTCCCTCTGTCTCTTAAAGCATTGACTCTACTACCTCTTAATTAAAAAAAACTAAAAAGGAAGAAAAGAAAGAACATGCAAACTCTTTGGGGTAGGCCACGGGCAATCTTTTGTTCTTAATTTTTTTTCCAAGATGACAACAGAAGCTTTAATTTGCACGTGGTAGGGTCACATACTTGCACCCTGAAGCGCAGGTCAGCATTGCTGAAGTCGACGTGTACATAGCAACGCCGCTCCGTCCGTCAGCATCGCGGAGAATATTTTTGAAAACGGGCGACAGTCCCAAGCGCTAGGGGTTTTTTTTCTTGGGGACAATAATCTTTCCGATTTGTTTTGTTTTCCGAGCATAAAGCTTCATGACGCAACTCACGGCTTTGCAATCGTTTCTAATTGTTTTTTGTACGTTGCGAGTCGAGCGACCACCGCAACATGTGTGTGTATCCGCACGACGAACCCACATGGCTCGAGTTGTGCGGTTTCTTTGAAAATTCCGCACTTTTGCCCGTTGCGTCTTCCTCGGTAGTTTCATCGCCCACACGAGGAGAGGAAAAGGGGCAAAGTTACATTTCAGGTGAAAATGTCAAACAAGAAAAAAAAAAGATAATTTTTTTTTATTTTTTAACTAAAAAAAAAACCACAAGGTGATGAACGTTTTAAATCTTTTTTCAAATGTTCAGTTAAGTTTGCGAGGCTTAGCTTGTCGAGAGCAAAACACCAGCCTTGGAACGGATTAAAGATTAAAAAGTGTATATTTTTTATTTAGTTCGGATGATGGAAGCCGCGTATTGTTAGCGAAACATTATTATGATTTTTCCTGTAGATTTTAGCTTGTGTACTGGAAATACCAAATATCCCAAGTCCACCCACGGATTGTCCACTAACGATGTCGCGTTTTTGCAAAATCCCCAAGTGTTGTTTCCTTTTCTGTCGGCCGTTTATGGAGAAGAACTTTCTGTGTGTAATCCCCGCCATGTATGGGTGCGCAGAGTAAACACGGACCGAACAAAAAACAACAAACGCTCCCTGTCTTTGATATGATGTCACGTCGCCGGTTTCGGGTTGTGGGTGGTTTTTCATTACTGCACATTTACACAAGGTTGTGTCTCTGGTTGAAGGCAGGATTGTTAGAAAATGTCAATTATAATATGCTTATCTATAATAAATGGCAGAGAAACAATGTTGGCATCCTCCGACTAATTCTATCAAACTCAGATAACACGATCCTTTGATAAAGCTGAAAATCTCCACATTGTTCATATCGTTTCGTCATCTCATTTGCTTTTATTACTCAAAATGTTTTGTATATTTCATTTACTGCTGCTGTTTCTTTTTCCTTTGCTGTATTTTTATTCTTTACGTAGGCCTCGATCATCTCACTTAAAATCAACAAACACTGCTGCAAAGTCACTGATCCCAAACTTGCAGGAATCTCCACCATGTATGCCATGGCTGGCCTTCCCTTGTTGGTCGAAAGGTCGTACGAAGAGCAATGAAATGTGCAATCGGACATCAGCGATGCTCATGTCGAACTCCATCAAAGTGTGCAGAGTCATTGATGTTCCTGATACAGAGCCTACACAAAGAAGTCTACACACCTTTCAAATTTTCACCTTTTGTTGCCTTGTATCCTGGAATTAAATCAGACTTTTTCCACCTTTATTTACACATCGTAACCCACAACTTCCAAGTGAAGAACAAATTCTACAAATTTCAGAAAATTAATTCAAAATATAAAACGACAATATCTCGGTTGTATAAGTATTCACCCCCCTGAGTTAATATGTGGTGGAAGCACCTTTGAGAGCAATTACAGCTGTGAGTCTGTTGGGATAGGTCTCCACCAACTTTGCACACCTTGATTGGGCAATATTTGCCCATTCTTCTGTACAAAACTGTTCAAGCTCAGTCGAGTTACATACGGAGTGTTGATGGACAGCAATCTTCAAGACATGCCACAGATTTTTTTGGATTGGATATAGGTCAGGGCTCTGACTGGGACACTCGAGGTACATTTATCTTTTTTGTTCCTTCGCCACTCCAGTGTAGCTTTGAGTCGTTGTCATGCTGGAAGGTGAACTTCCGTTATAATTTCAGCTTTCTTGCAGAGGGCAGCATGTTTTCCTCTAGGATGTTTCTGTATTTTGCTCCATCCACTTTCCTTTATATCCCGACCCAGTCCCTGTTGATGAGAAACATCCCCATAATATGATGCTGCCACCACCATGCTTCACAGTAGGGATGGTGTTCTTTGGGTGATGCGTTTTGTTGGGTTTGCGCTAAACATAACGTTTTGCATTTAGGCCAAAAAGTTGCATCTTGGTTTCGTCCGACCACAACACTTTTTGCCACATGGCTTCAGAATATCCGGAGTGTTTGTTTTCATAGGTTAAGTGGTTAGATCTCCGGAGTGGTTCTCCATCACATGGACTAGTCTTTGATATAAAGGCCTGTAGCTCTTTCAAAGTTGCATTTGGCCCTTCTTAATGATCGTCTTGACTGTGCTCCAAGGGATATTCAAGGCCTTTGAGATATTTTTATACCCATCCCCTGATCTGTGCCTTTCCACAACTTTATCCCTGAGATCTTTTTAAAGCTCCTTGGTGCTCATGGTTGAGTCTTTGCTGTGAAATGCACTACCCAGCAGAGGAAACCTACAGGAAGAGCTCATGTAAATTCTGAAATAATGAAAATCACTACAATTTAACACAGGTGGAGGCCAATTAACTTGGTGCGTGATTTTGAAGGTGATTGGTTACACCTGAGCTAATTTACAATTGCTATTATAAGGGGGGGAGGGAGGGGGGGGGGTGGAGTGGACACTTATCCAAACAAGATATTCTAGTTTTATATTTTGAATTAATTCTCTGAAATTTGTAGAATTTGTTTTTGACTTGGTAGTTGTAGGTTGCGATGTGTAATTAAAGGTGGAAACAGTCTGATTTAATGCAATGTAATTCCAGGCTACAAGGCAACAAAAGGTGAAAATTTTGAAAAAGGGGGTGTAGACTTTATAATTATGCACTGTCTAGTGGCATCATTTGGTGGTTTTATAAATATTTTTGTCTGAGGCCAAATGAAGTGAAAAAAAGTTGTCAATTTGTGGGTCACATGCTCCATTGTAGGCCAATGTGGCTCTCGTGCTCCTGGGGGAAGTATAACGTCTGAACGCGGAAAGACAGTCTCTGATGAAGACCACGCTGGCTCTAACACGAACCTTACTCTGGAATAGATGAAAATAATTACTTTCTTACCATTTGGCTTCAACCTGAAGGGGGTGAGGAAAGGGGGTGAGGAATGAGGGAGAGGTTGTGGGAAGTTTGGGTTGTGGGGGTAAGGGGGGGAGGGGTTGTGGGAGGTAGGGGTTGTGGAAAGATGGGTGGGGGTGCTTGAGAAAGCTTGTGGACCGCAAGTGAAATGTTGCTTGAGGCTGACTGTTCTTTCCTGTTACTTTTATCATGTGGACATAAAAAGTTAGTTTCACAAGGATTTTATGAACATCCTGTATAATCCAGGAGTGAATGTGGTGTCCACCTCATGTTGGGACTTCACACGCACCATCTCTGCATTTCATCAGTCACAGTGAATTTGGATGTTGCAAAGAGGTGATTGCAGGGCTTTTTCCTCAATTTCTTCCCGATTCTTCCTTTTCACCTCTCCCCACTCTTCATTTTCTTCTCCTCGCCCCTGCGTTTCTCCTTTCCCCAATCCTCACCTCTCCCAAATAATTCTCCCCTCTCCCCAATCCTTCTCCCCTCTCCCCACTCTCCAATCCTTCTCCCCACTCTCCAATAATTCTCCCCACTCTCCAATAATTCTCCCCTCTCCCCAATCCTTCTCCTCTCTCCCCAATAATTCTCCCCTCTCCCCAATCCTTCTCCCCTCTCCCCAATCCTTCTCCCCTCTCCCCAATAATTCTCCCCTCTCTCCAATCCTTCTCCCCTCTCCCCAATAATTATCCCCTCTCCCCAATAATTATACCCTCTCCCAAATCCTTCTCCCCTCTCCCCAATCCTTCTCCCCTCTCCCCAATAATTCTCCCCTCTCCCCAATCCTTCTCCCCTCTCCCCAATCCTTCTCCCCTCTCCCCAATAATTCTCCCCTCTCCCCAATAATTCTCCCCTCTCCCCAATCCTTCTCCCCTCTCCCCAATCCCCAATAATTCTCCCCGCTCCCCAATCCTTCTCCCCTCTCCCCAATCCTTCTCGCCTCTCCCCAATAATTCTCCCCTCTCCCCAATCCTTCTCCCCTCTCCCCAATCCTTCTCCTCTCCCCAATAATTCTCCCCTCTCTCCAATCCTTCTCCCCTCTCCCCAATAATTCTCCCCTCTCCCCAATCCTTCTCCCCTCTCCCCAATCCTTCTCCCCTCTCCCCAATAATTCTCCCCTCTCTCCAATCCTTCTCCCCTCTCCCCAATAATTCTCCCCTCTCCGCAATCCTTCTCCCCTCTCCCCAATAATTCTCCCCTCCAATCCTTCTCCCCTCTCCCCAATCTTCTCCCTTCTCCCCAATAATTCTCCCCTCTCCCCAATCTTTCTCCCCTCTCCCCAACCCTTATCTCCTCTCCTTCCCTCCAAACAACCATAAGAAGCACGCTGACAAGGTGTCCCGTATTTTATGGGATCGTCCTGTTTTTTTTTTAACTCGAATGTCCCACATCCCATTTCAAACCTTCCCGGGACGATATTTGTCCCGTATTTGTCGTCCTCTGAACAATATTTGAAAAGGGAAAGGAAAAGCAGCATGCAGCGCTGGCGTGTACACTTCCATCATGGCAACAATATGCTGTCAATAAGGCCAAGCAGCAGCTGGAAACAAAACGCTGTCATGGCGTCATGGGACTCGTCACATGGGACTGGGAGTGATAAAACTTTGAAGTGCCGAAGTTTACTGAAAAAGAAGAAGGCGACCACAAAAAGGATGTGTGTCTTCCGTGACGAATGGCTGCTTTCCACCAGTTATGACACGTTGATGAAAGATACTGAAAATTGTCATGGAGCTAGTATGCTCGTGGAGTTTCTCCATCTCCCAAGGTGGCTTATCCAATATCAAGCAGCATGCTGCAGGAAGCACACACAAGGCTAAACTGATGGTCACCGCATATCAAGCAGCATGCTGCAGGAAGCACACACAAGGCTAAACTAAACTGATGGTCACCGCATATCAAGCAGCATGCTGCAGGAAGCACACACAAGGCTAAACTGATGGTCACCGCATATCAAGCAGCATACTGCAGGAAGCACACACAAGTCTAAACTGATGGCCGCCGCAACAAGCCAAGGGATCAAAACCTTCTTCACAGTAAAAGACTCTTCAGAAGCAGAAAATGTAAGAATAAACATTCTAAAGAAAGTTGGGTAATTATTTACTTTTGACGTAAACATGTTCTGATTCTCATTTTCTCATCAGACTTGTTTTGCACAAATCACAAGGACATGAAACTTTTAACTGCTTTATGAGCCACGACTTCAGATGGGAAAGACGAAGTGGGGTAAACGGTGTTTGAGACATAGTATGAAAACGTGATATCCAGCACTCGAGTTGTTATAAATTAAGAAATCGATGCACAAGATCAGTACATACCACACCTATCCTTCTTGGTCTCTGTGGAATCCTCCCTCTGACCACGCTCTGTGTGAGCGTTCTTGTGCTGTCCCCCCTCTCTCTACCCCCTTCTCCACTCTCTCTCGATCCTCTCCTGGCAATCACTTTCTACGCTTTAGATGTGTTGGCTACGAGTTTTGATTTACATTATTTGATTTGTGATTCAAACTGACGAACCAACCACCATATTAGGAGTGTGTGTGTGTGTGTTTGTTTGTGTGTGCACAAGATCCCATCAAATGTGATGGGATCTTGTGTGCGTGCGTGTGTGTTTGGTTGTTTTCTCCATAAGCGAGTTTCAGAAGGTGGAATGGAGTCCTTCCAGGTCTCGAAGTATCCACCTCTGTTTCAGTTAGGGATCATGATTCATGGACCAAATTATGAAGTTTTCTTGTTCTCAAAGTTTTGTTCTGAGGACTCTTTTCAGGTTCGTCACCGAGCCTCGGCCAGCTTCCAACTGCAGTTCGTTTGTCATAATATTCCCAGGGATGTTTTTTAAGATCTCTGCAAGGTTCTTTTTTTTTTATCATTCCCGATGCTCCAATAATCACTGGTACCATTTCGGCACTCTTCAACTTTGAGGATCTTTTCACTTCATTTTTGAGGGCTTGTTATTTGGTTATTTTCTTGATTTGTGTTGTTTAGGCCAAAATTGCTGGGGACTGACATCTCACTTAGCAATGCCTTCTTTTCTTTTTTTACCTCAGTCCTATGTCCGGTCGCAATGCTTTGTGTTCTATGTTCACACTTGATGGGATCAATAGGACATATGTGAGCATTACTTCCTTGTTTTCAGTGATTGCTTTTGGTTCATGTTTTCATGAGTTTTCTGGAATTGAGATATTGAGACTTATGCAGATGTGCCAGTGGATTACTCGACATACTTTGTTGTGCCTTTGGGTGAACAGCTGCTCTGACATGAGTTTTTTTACATTCTGATAGGAGGTAGCTCATACTTTCTGTTTCTACCTTGCAGAACCTACACTTGTCCGATTGACTCAGTCCCGCCATTTTCTTAAAGCCATTGGTGTAGTGTTCTTGGAGATTCGTGGCATTTATGATTTGTTCTCCATCCCATTTGAGCTGACATCTTCTTAGCCATTCCAGAGTCTTCTTTCTCTACTCCCAATCTGTCCAACTCTTTTTTTTTATACCTTCCTGCTCTTTTATCGTTTTCCCAGTTGTTGGTGTATATCTATTGATATTTCGTTTGATATTTTTCTTTCTTCTTTTTTGCAATTGTTGAAGCGCTACTCGTTGTTTCGGTCTCTTGTGTGACATCTTCCATTCGCATCTGTATTTGAATTTTTTTTTGCTAGGTGGGTTAGGGATACCTTCTCTGGTTTTCTGTCTTCATGTTTGCTTACAAATTGTATTTGGTAGTCTATTGCATGTTTTACATATTCCGCCAATCCTACAGTTGTCATTCTGTGCACTTGGTTGAGCTCCATCATGCCGGTACCTCTTTCTCGTCTCGGCAGGTACATTCTCGGGATGCATTTATTCTTGTAAACATTTTGTGGATGGTGAGGAGTTTCCTTGTTTTGATATCCAGTTTATTGATTTCTGATTGTGGCCAGTTTATTACCCCGCAGCTGTACTGGAATAATGGTATTGCGAGTTGGTTTATGGCTTTGATTTTGTTCCTTGGAGATGGGTATGTTTTCAGGATCAGCCTCGCTCTCCCCAGGTATTATTTGGTAATTGTTTTGCGCATTTGTTTGTGACGTTTTTGGTGGCCCACGTTTACTCCGAGGTATTTGTATAATGCTTCGTTGTCTGGCTCCTGTATTGTTACCTCCGCCACCAAAGGTGGATGGAGGTTGTTTTCACCACTGTCTGTCTGTCCGTTTGTTTGGAACAAAATATCTCAAAAAGTTGTGGATGGATTTGGACGAAATTTGGCAGAGATGTAGCGTATGTGACAAGGACAAAATTATTATATTCTGGTGAAGATCTGGATTCGGATCCGGCTAGTAGATTTTTCCAAGTGATTCTTCACCATTGGGAGATCGGGCCAAAAACGATACATAGCAGGATATCTCAAAAAGTTATGGACGGATTCGGACAAAACTTGGTGGAGAGGTTGGGTGTGTGACAAGAATCGATTCAATTTTGGTGAAGATCCGGATCCGGGTACTATAATTCTTTAAGTGATTCTTCACCATTGGGAGATAGGGTCAAAAACTATACATAGCGGGATATCTGAACAAGTTGTGGACGGATGATCCACATTAAATGTGATTTTGTATTGTGATTTTCTGGTCTACTCTGGGATACAAAACTTAAACTGTTCACCTGGCAGAGGTATGCTCTCTATTGAGTGACGTTCTAGTTGTATTTGTGTCAATTTGTATGTTGTCTGTTTTTGTTGGTTTATCTTGTATGAATGTGCACTTGGTGCACTTGGTGCACTTATCCAGGCCAAATTCCATATGAATGGCATTGGAGTACTGTTTCACTAATAATAATAATAATAATAACACATTTATTTTATATAGCGCTTTTCAAGAAGCCCAAAGGCGCTTTGACAGAGTACAAAAAAACAAGTGCAAAAAGACAAAAATCAATAGGTAAATAATCAAAGGAAGGAGAAGGAGAAGAGATAGTCAGGGGTTAAATGCGGTGGGTTAAAAGTTAAATGCAGTGTTGAACAGGTGGGTCTTGAGTGATGTTTTGAATGTGGTGAGTGAGGAGGAGTCTCTGATGGTCTGAGGTAGTGAGTTCCAGAGGGTGGGAGCAGCGATGGAGAAGGCCACTAATTTGAGAGAGTGTGTGAGTGTGTGTGTGTGTGTGTGTGTGTGTGTGTGTGTGTGTGTGTGTGTGTGTGTGTGTTCGTTCGTTCGTTCGTTCGTTCTTGTAAAGAATAATAAAAATCGTGTCGAGCATTTTGCAAAGCAAAGTCGAGATTGGTGCATTATCGCACAACGGTTACAAAACCGGTTCACTTCCTTCAGCAGTATAAACCTTTATCAATTTCATTTAAAGTACAATGTTGATTTCATGAAAAGGTAAACAAAACAATGGAGGTGTCATGAAAACAATTCCCACCACGGTGTTTTCGAGGTTTTTTTTTTTTCAAGATTACATTTTTCTACAGAAGATAGTCAATAAGTCCTGACCATCAGTTTTTCCTTGGCATTTCGTTGTACTAATGATAAGACTTTTGTGGAGAAGGTTGAATGTAGAATGGATCAGGACACGGAAACAAAACTAACAGCAGAGGAAGAGGGGGGAAACATAACGGCAGCGTTGAGGGACAAACCAGAGAGTGACATGGAAGATGAGGGATGTGAGTACTAGGGGAGGAGACAGGGGGTGCACAAGATGGATACAGAAGCAAAGGAAAACAGGAAAGTAAAAAAGGTGGGCTTGGGGAAAGTTAATGGGTGTAGGAATGATCATGGTTTTGGAGGAAGGACAATATGAGATGGTGGTGAACAGCTGCCTTTTGAAAACCTGGAGGGAAGAATGAGATTCAGGAAGTTGGTTCCACAGGTGTAAGAAGAGAGCAATGAATGAATAGAGGTGAGCAGTGATCCTGGATATAGATAATTTTTACCAAAAGGAGTTGGTTGACGGAGTGCACCTTGCAAAAACCTGGGGTAGAGGGAAAGAGCAGAGGGTGCAAGACCAGAAACGAGGTGGGAAAAGACAGACAGACCACCAACCTGACCTGAGATATGAAAGTAATAGGCCCATGAACACAGATTAATCGCAAGAGATTCCAATGGTGTTGAAGGGCTTGGTTTCCACGGCATCAAGCTGAGCAAGGTGTGAGGCAGGGGAGCCAGCCCAAAGGGGAGAGCATTACTTCATCAAGTTGCGGATGAAGGCCTTGTAGGTGGATAGGAGTTCACGTGTGCCAAGGAAGGACTTTGCACGAAGGAGGATGCCCAGTCGATGATTGGCTTTGTAGGCCAACTTAAAGGTGTGGTTTGCCAAAGAAAGATCATGGCTGAGAGTGAGACCCAAGAGTTTGAATGAGTGAACTTCTTCAAGAGGATAGTTAAGACAATAGCCAGGGATGTCCTGTGGGAGGAAGGATTCTGTTTAACAGATGATGTCCGATATCTTGGCAGCTGCCTCGATTGAGTGATATGTCAGGCTGGAGAGGAGGCCTCAGAGGTTTGAGGTCCACACAGTTAGGGACAGGGGAGGGGGAGCTGCTGGCAGGATGCAGGAATATGGAAAGGAAGGAGAGGGGGAAGCTCAGAGGGTGTGTGGTAGTGGGGGTGGGTGAGGGGCTGGGATGGTGCAGGGTGGGGGAAGCTAGGAGGGTGCGAGCTGGGAGGATGTTGAGTTTGGGGAAAAGGGGAGAGCTGGGAGGGTTTGGGGCTGGTGGGGAAGTTGAGGGGGTTGGTCTGGGAGAAGCTGTGAGGAGGGGGGCAGGGGGATGGGATGGGGGGAAGCTGTGAGGGGGACAGGTGGAAACACAGAGGAGGGATGGTACTGACATGGAAGATATTTTACACCATTAATGGATGTGAAGGGGAACCGTTGTTGTGTGCACACAACCTCTGGAAAATGGACTTCTCAGGATTCTAGACTTTTTAAAGGGAGAAGCATTACATGCAATGAATATTTAGTTTGGGGATGTTGAAAAAGAGAAGGGATGGAGAATAAAGGAGGAACTGTTTGTTTATTTTTGGAGTGAAGAGTTTTTGTTGTTCATATATTTTTAGAGAAAGGAGGCAGAAACGGATCAAGCTGAGTAATCAGAAATGACAATACTTGGAAGTGAAAAAGAAGCACGTGGCGATCAAAGCACAGATAGCGGCAGCATGCCGACTTGCCGAGCCCAGGGCGAGTAAATCGGACTTGAACAGGGACCCGAATTTGACAATTCAACAACTAGGTATGGTTTGATTTCTCTGACCATTTCGTCATTATTGGGATAAAAAGAAAATGACAACGTACCTGGTTCATTGTAATTTAATACTAGTAATAGGCATCCACAACCATCTTTAACCATCCTTAAAGTGTCTGGCTTCATATCTTAGGGTCTTGAGTTCTCGCCCCGAAAAGTGCAGTTGAAATAACACCAGATGGGTTGGCTCAGCCTGTCATCCTTCCCAGGTCGGCAAAAAGAGCACCAGCTTACTGGAACAGGGAACAGGGGCACGGCTGCGCTTCCAGAACCTGATGCAACCAGCAGCCACAGGCTGAAAACGAAACAACTGCAGAAACAAATAAAGATATTTGAATAGATTGGATGAAATTTAATGATATTTAAATACGGTACACACAAACTTACCATGCAATAGAGATGTGATCTCTGCGAATGAATCGTTTGATGCAATGCCGGTTGCGAGACCGCGAGGAAATCGGAAAATGGTGCCTTTCAACCAGAAATTTTGGCCCCCGTAACAAAAATCAACCATTGGCGGACCTTTCCGAATGTCTCACATAAAACCAGTTTCCAAATGCTGCTTCGACCTGAAAAAAGTCAAAATCTCGGCAATTTCCAGACCGCTCGTATTTTAGCCATGTCTCAACGGTTGGAACCGGGAACACATTTTGAATTTACCGGTCTTTTCCCGTTTTCTCGGCAGCGTGGGGACCATGAAAAGATATTCCAGCTCATTACTTGTTGTTTAGATAAAGGCTTACGGGTCTGACTTTGAGGAGATTGATGAAGAAACAGCTTGTGTGGGTCTCATCTTGATGTATCGACATTACAGTAGTGTGGAGACCCTCCACACACCTTTTAAAATAAAAACTTTCACGTGATGGAAGGACCAGAAGTTTATCGTTTGAACCACAGGATCAAGCTCATCCTTTTGTTTAGAAATAAAACACAATATGAGCAAAATATCACGAATCAAGATAAAAGTGACACCGAGTAGTTGTATAGAGGAGAAAAATAGAATGACATTTGGAGAATAAAAAGCAGAAGCAAAACCAGTTTTCATGACATCTCCACAGACTGGGCTATTCCTTGAGGGTGGTGAAGAATCTTGATGGAGCATCAGAAGGCGATTGCAGGAGACCGTTCCAATTGCCATCAACTGTGTGCAGTGCTGCGTGTCCTGTAAAACAAACAAAAAATCATTCAAACTACAGCAACAGTGAAACAGACGTCTGGTGGAAAATGGTTGAACCACCAACAATGCTCCTTTCAATTCTGTGCTCTGAAAGGCCCTCTTCTCAATAAAGGACAAAACCAGTCCCACTTGACCACTCAAGACCATCATGCGGCTTGTCTCTGACTCAACACAAATGAAATTATATCCGCAGCCATGCTTGCACTGAGTGAGTACTTATGGGCGATAAATTGACACTGCGTCTCAGAGCACATAGTTCATTAAACAGGAATATATATATATATATATATATATATATATATATATATATATATATATATATATATATACAGACTTGGCATTTAATATGGAATATATATATTTTTCTTGACTGGTTTACTTTCTGAACTCGGTATATCAATCTGGTGAGTTTCTTTTACGCTTCGGTGATTTCTTTGTTAAAAGAACCATGTCACTGATTGTCTGTCGCAGCAAGAAGTCAATAACAGGATTATATCACAGGTGGCGTGACAAAATGTATGGACAGGTACATTTGACGATTGGCTTCACAATCGGGTATATAAGGGTTGTTGCGTTCTGTATTAGTGGAAAACAACTGCTGCACGTCTACAGAAGTTATTGCCACTTCCCCTGGAGATTGTCCGTCAACTCGACAATGCTGTTTGTCATTTAGTGGTGGCTTTACGAAATTCCAGCATGAAACAGCGTGCTATTGCTCGGCAGTATGGCATCACCCAAGGTCAGGTGTCAAAGATCCTGAAACGAAATGCTCAGAGGGGTGTGCCTACTCCAATACCGAGGTCAGGACGTCCCCGCAGAACCACAAGGATGGATGATCGCCAGCTGCACCGGTTAGTCCGCAATGGCCGTACCAAGTCAGCTAATCGGCTTAGGGCTGAGTGGCAGCAACTGACAAATGTGCCTGTATCCAGAAGGATGGTCAACCAATGACTGGTTCAAGCAGGCTATCGTGCCAGGCGTCCCCTGAGAAAGCCACGTCTGACCAGACAACAACGCCAGCGCCGATTGCAGTGGGCCAGAGAGCACCGTAAATGGCAGCCAGGACACTGGAATCACGTGATCTTCAGTGACAAGTTTAGATTTCTGGTCTATCGTCAATATGGCCGCGTCCGAGTGCGCAGACAAGTGCATGAAGCCGACAACGAAGATTGTATAGTGCCAAGAGTCGAAGCTGGAGGTGGTGGGGTGACCGTTTGGGCTGCTTTTCATGCAGGGGGCAAAACTGACCTGGTTGTTCTGAATGGAAGCCTGAAACAGTTCAAGCACAGGGCCATTCTGGAAGAAACATTGCTTCCATTTGTTTGTGCAGCCTTTCGAGGAAACTTTGTCTTCCAAGATGACAATGCACGGCCTCATCGTGCTCGCATGATCCAAAACTTTCTTGCTGACCGTGGTGTAGAGCATATGGAGTGGCCTCCCATGTCCCCGGATATGAATCTGATAGAGAACTTGTGGGCAGAATTAACGCGTCAAATCGACAACTTGGACCAGCAGCCTGCCTCTGTGCGTGAATTGCAGCAGGCTATTGTCACTGCATGGCAAGCGATTCCTGTCCAAACCTTGGCAAATCTCATGAACAGCATGCCTCAACGTGTACGTGCTCTCCTGAATGCTCGTGGGGGTTACACAAAGGACTGAACTGTAATTTTACTGTCCGTAATCCCAGTCGTAATTTAACTTTTGTTTTTGTTAAAAAAATTATTTGGCTAATGTGCAAAATAAAGAGATACTTCTGGAAAACGCACAGAAGTTTAACACAGTACTGTCCGTGAATTGAGTTCGATATCAGCTTACTATCACTTTCAAGGATCAATTTATTTGCTTCGAAATGTCAAATGTGGTTTTTATTTCTTTTAAAGGTCACATTAACAAAATCTAGAATAATTTCAACATAATTCCAATGAACTTTTGGTTCTAAGTCATGAAAGTAAGTAACCCTCCCATGAAAGCAACCCTCCCAGCCACTTTCTGAATAATCCTCTCCAAGAAGTTCTGTCACTCAAGCTTTTGGGTCTCACTATCTGCCATGATCTTTCCTGGGAAAACCACATTTCAAATCTGGCCTCCAAAGCCAGTCGCCGACTGGGCATCCTCCGTCGTGCGAAGTCCTTCCTTGGCACACCTGAGCTCCTCACCACATACAAGGCTTTCATCCTCAGCTCAATGGAATACTGCTCTCCCCTCTGGGCTGGTGCACCTGCCTCACACCTAGCTCGTCTTCACGCTGTTGAAACCAAAGCATTCAGAATCATTGGAATCTCCCGCGATGAAGCTAACTCCAAGGGCCTCTCACTCACTCACCGCAGGCAGGTTGGTGGTCTTTCTGTCTTCTACCGACTCCTCTCTGGCCTTGCCCCCCCAGCTCTCTCTGGGCTCTGTCCAGCAAATATTCCTACAGGTCGCACAAGATCTGCCTGCAACCCTCTTATGGTTAAACTGCCAAAATCAAGACTCTCTGCTCACCTTCACTCCTTCATTCCTCTTTTCTCCCACCTCTGGAACAAACTCCCTCACTCTCTTCAATCCCACTCCACCCTCCAGGTCTTTAAAACAGCTGTTCACCACCATCTCTTATCTTCCCCCATCCAAAACATTGATCTTTTCTATCCCCGCTAATTTCACCCCAATTCCACTTTTTTGAAATACCAACTTCTGTCCTGGAAGTCCTTGGTGTCCTTGTGTTTGATACTTCTGCCACCCCCCTCCCCCCAAGCCCTCTCCCTCCCACACATCTCCCTGCTCTTAAATGTTGTGTGCCCTCAAGTGTTTGTGTGCTTCCCCTTCTCTTGTCTTCCGCTAGCTCTTCTTATATATTTTGTTTGTCTGGTTGATTTGTTTGTGAAATAAATTTCAGCTCTTTCACGAGCCTCGATTCAGTATACAAAAAAAAAAGAAAACAAAAAAAGTTCACCTTCAAAAGTAAGTTCACCCCCACAAAAGAAATATTCCATATTAAATGCCAAGTCTGTGTGTGTGTATATATATATATATATATATATATATATATATATATATATATATATATATATATATTATACACACACACACGTACAATGTACAGGGTGTTTTTTTTTATTGGAGAACCCCAAATAATTCACATACACTAAAAACTATATGAGTTTGGAACCTAATACCTTGCGTAAATGGAGCAGACTATATGTATAAAAACACACACACACACACACACACACCCACACCCCTTTTTTTGAGAATTTTCTTTTCTGAATTTCTGAGGAGATTCCGGAGACTCAATGGCTCAGTGGGCTGTCACCGCCTACGTGATGGAGGTCATTAGTTTGAGTTCCGGGTTGAGTCAGAATTTTTCACAATTGTCCCACGCAGGAATTTAATTCCTGTTTATGAAAAGTTGAAGATGCGTTAATCTCCAATGCACTTCTATATATACTTGCATATACATACATACGCATACATATAGTATTATAGTTACGCTCTCATCCGGGGTCTGCCTCGCAGGCACGTAAGACATCGGTCATTATGAAGCTCGCAGTGTTAAGTGTGGAAAATTTCTGAGGAGATTCCGGAGACTCAATGGCGCAGTGGGCTATCACTGTCATCGTAAGCGATGGAGGTCCTTGGTTCGAGTCCTGGGTTGTCAGGATTTTTTCACACTAGCCCCACGCAGGAATTTTATTCCTGTTTATTAAAAAAAAAAAAAAAAAAAAAAAAAAACCATAAATATATATACAGTCACGTGAAAAAGTAAGTACACCCCATGTAAAGTTTTGACTTTTTCAACATATTTCAACATACAGCTATTTGATCTTCATTTCAACAATATTGATAGATAAAGGTGAAATAATATAACAAATATCATGAAACATTTACATTTTGTAGTCCATTGTATAATATAAATAAACATAAATGCAAATTTCACATGTGGAAAAAGTAAGTACACCCTTGGCTGTAATAGATGGTATTGCCCCCTTTGGCAGAAACAACCTCAAGTAGGCGTTTCTTATAACTGTCTACCAGTCTCTGACATCGACTGGGAGAAATTTTTGCCCACTCCTCCATGCAGAATTCTTTCAGCTGTGCGATGTTTGAGGGGTTTTTTGCATGCACAGCTCGTTTCAAATCCCCCCACAACATCTCGATGGGATTCAGATCCGGGCTTTGACTTGGCCATTCCAGAACCCTCCATTTCTTTATTTTCAGCCATTCGTTGGTGGATTTACTGGTATGTTGAGGGTCATTGTCATGTTGCAAGGTCCACTTTTGGTTGAGCTTCAACTTTCCGACAGATGGCCTCACATCATCCTCAAGCACCCTCTGGTACAATGAAGAATTCATAGTGGATTCTATGATGGTGAGCTGCCCAGGCCCTGATGCAGCAAAGCTGCCCCAAACCATAATATTTCCACCACCATGCTTTACAGTTGGTATCAGGTTCTTGTGGTCAAATTCTGTCTTTGGTTTTTGCCAAACATGTCTTCTGGTACTGTGGCCAAATAGTTCGACCTTTGACTCATCTGTTCAGAGCACATTGTTCCAGAAGTGCTGGTCTTTGCCTTCTTTGGCATTGGCAAACTTTGTTTGGCAAACTTTCATCTGCCAAACAAGTTCATTGCAAACAAGTGTTTGTTCATTGCATTTTTGTTCATTTGTGTTTGTTTTGTTCAAACAAGTGTTCATTTGTTCATTGGAAACAAGTTCAAGGCAAACAAGTTCATTGGCAAACTTTCGTCTTGCTCTGATGTTCTTTAAAGACAGCAAAGGTTTCCTCCTGGCACACCTCCCATGTAGATCAAATTTGTGCAGCCTCTTTCTAATGGTAGACTCGTGCACTTTGACATCAACAGTGGGAAGAGCTCCCCGTAGGTCCCGTGATGACATTCTGGAGTTCTTAGAGACTTCTTTCAGCATATTGCGGTCTGCTCTTGGGCTGAACTTGCTGGGGGCAGTGGGGCAGTCTGGCCTGAACAAGTTGGCAGTTGCTGGGAATCTTCTCCACTTGTAGATGATCTTCCGGACAGTCGAATGATTGATTTCAAATTGTTTGGAGATCTTTTTAAATCCCTTCCCAGACTCGTAGGCGTCTATAACCTTCTTTCTGAAGGCCTCAGAGAGCTCTTTTGATCTAGGCATGGTGACGCCGCACACTTCAACAACAAAGAGCAAACCAAACTAAATGTCTGAGGTTTAAATAAGACAGGTTCCTCAAAGATCCTCTCTAACGATGTTCTAATCATTTGCACCTGAGCTGGTGCACCTGATTCAAATTTTAGGTATTTGAAGTAGTGATAAATGTAGGGGTGTACTTACTTTTTCCACATGCGAAATTTGCATTTATGTTTATTTAAATTATACAATGGACTACAAAATGTAAATGTTTCATGATATTTGTTATATTATATCACCTTCATCTATCAATATTGTTGAAATGAAGATCAAATAGCTGTATGTTGAAATATGTTGAAAAAGTCAAAACTTTACATGGGGTGTACTGACTTTTTCACGTGACTGTATATACACACACACATACACATACACACACACATACACAAAGGTTGAAATTTGCAGTCAATCAATCTGCAGTTGCTCACCTGCTTTGCCTTGCACTTCAAATTACTGCATGGATATCACGATCCTGGAGTATGCACCTCTGCCCACTGTTGCCCTTTGCTGATCACTGGTCAACAACATTTTAAAAGTTTTATGGTTCTCGTATATTTTGAGGTGATTCTAACCAACATGAACCTGTAGATTTCGATTATCATATCCAATTTTCACTAGCACATCCAGTTTTTGAGAACCAGTATACCATAGGAATATCAGCCACAGCCAAAATTCGTCTTGTACTCACTAATCAGGACTTTGTAACGAGACTATCTGAGCTGGAAAGCGTTGCTTGGGATGGCTTTGTGGCTCTTGCTAACAATTACCTTGGAAATTTTCGAGCACCAAATTATGAAGAGCTTGCGGACAAGATGTTGAAGAGTTACCAGGCACTCGGTGCTCGAATGTCACTCAAGATACATTTCTTCCATTCTCATCTGGACTTCTTTCCACAAAATCTTGGAGATGTCAGTGATGAACATGGAGAAATTATTCACCAGGAAATTGCCATCATGGAGACTCTATCAAGGCCGATTCAATCCAAACATGATGGGCGACTACTGTTGGACTTTTCAGCGTGAAAGTGATTGCTCCTACAAACGCAAAAGTAAAGTTCAGAAGCACTTTTAATGTGATGTAAATAAAAACTTAAAGTTCATATTATTTTTTGTGATATTTTATAAAGTTCATATTATTTTAGGAGATTTACATATTTTTATGTGATGTAAATAAAAACTTTAAGTTCATATTATTTTTTGTGACAATAAATAGACTTATTGAGAAATTAATCAAGAAATTCGCATTCGCGCGAAAGATTTTTTCCACACTTATGATGTACTATGTCAAGGTTACGTGATAGCGAAATTTTAAGGTCAGATTCGGATTTATGGGCACCAAATTAGTTAGAAACAGTTGAAAATAAGTCAGAACCAATTTGGCTGTTGACCAGTGAATTAACCTTCCCTAACCCAACCATATTACTTGCTACATTCAGTGTTTCATCCCCTCCTCCCTTTCCTCTTTTTCTGTTTGTTCATTCCCTTGATGTTTGTCCCACTGTCAATTGAACCTTGCTCTTACATGAGCCTCACTTCTGTGGAGGGCATTTTATTTTTATTTTTTAATAATTTCGACGTTTTTGACGAAGCATACACATAGACGGAGGATCAATCTCAATAGTTTTACAGAATACTGTTAGCAACATGACAGAGCATTTTAAAATGCATTGTCTCGCTCTGTTATAAGCAACCGCTTTTCACACAAGTCACCGAGTGCTTCTTCCTTACAGTTCAAGAATAATTTCATAAAAACGATAATTTTATGGTTGTATTTGAAATGTATATACTGCAGATTGCATTAGATCTGAGAATGAACAACATTAAGTTAGATGTGTGTGGGACTCGCACAATCACGAGCAGACAGAGATTACAATAGCCTCTTCCATCCCTTCAGGAACAGGTGAGGCAACTGATCAACATAGGGAAAAATCGAATGACCATATTTAGTTACAAATTGGGTAGAACAGGTTAAAGAAAGACGAGTACTCGTACGTAATACCATCACAATGGCGGCCGTATCTAGGCTAACATATGAAGTAAAACAGAAAAAAAAAATATAGGAGAAGGGTGAAAATGCATTCAAGTAAAGGACAAGAAGAGTGTTCGAAGGTGAGATTGGGAGAGTATATAGGCAGAGAGAATGGTGTGTTGAGCAAGATAAGTGAGACAAAGCAACGGGAGAAAAATCGTGCAAGTATAACATTTGGTGTGAATGAGCTGGTCACAAATACCATGGCACTGGTTCGTGACACCGATCCGTAGATGTGATGAAAAGCGAGAGGGAGCCGTTCGCAACCTGTCTGCGGCTCGACGCGCCACCATTTCCAGGCAGCTGTTAATAGGATTTGTCGCTGTTTTACCATCCCCAGACCCCATACACTGGAATAATGACTCCTTCCCTCCCACATTGGAGGAAGAAGGAGAAGTGCATGGGTTTTGCGGCAGAATACAGAAGAGGCAGGAGGAAAGAAGAGGATATAGTTTCAAAGTGGCTTTAAAACCACAACATGGCATCGGCCATGTTGCCAATTCAGGTGTGAAAGGACAGAAGTGACCAAGTCGTCCGAGTCATAATATTAATAATAAAGATGATGATGATGAATTGCTGTAACTCTGCCAGTCACTAAACAAAGTACAGTATACACAAGCCAAAAAGGTAGAGGATTGGCATGAGCTTTTGACTCTACCGTCGTCAAATGCTGTCCCTACATTAAAGGACGTGTACAATCCAAGATCCAAATGGAAAGGAATTGAAGACCCGAGTGGAAGAAGCACTTCAGTCACAAAATAACTCCAGATGTAAAATGATTACAGACATGGATTGTTACCATACTGTAAATGGACTTCCTGGTTCTAACTCACTTTGCCCAATAATGTAACTTAAGTACATAATCCACTCAGGTGTTCAATTGGACCAAGTGCTGTGCACGAGTACCAATGTGCTTGGAACAGCCTCTTCACAGATTGGATTTACAAAACCTCATTTTGCCTTTTCCATTCTGGAAGAAGAAGTAGTGGGGCAGCTTAGCAAAACCATTGTGCAAATTGTGATAAAAGCACCAAAATTGATACACATGTAGACTGACATATTACAAACAGATATAGATATTGGGCCATCTCAAATTTGGGCCTGGGCACCAATGGTTGCCAATTTCCAAAATGGCGCTTATGCTAATTAATCGGAACTAAATTCGGAAATTCTGTGTGTGCAGACCTGCCAATATCAGAGGAACTAGCTGACAACAATTGAGTATATTTGGCATTCTAAGCTTTTGCATTATTGTGCAAAGTGATTGTCAAGTAATTAGGGGCACTTACATGATTGTTATAATAGTTATTGGATAAAATAACAACAAACAATCTGTAGAAGATGTCTCATTATTATGCATATATTTTATGATTTCTGAGGTTACAAGCAATATTGTTGTATAGTTCAACATTGTCATTGTTATAAATGAAATATCAGTCATTAGAATTACAATTTATTCAAAATTGTTAAAATTGAAAGGATCATACATAAACATAAACATAGCCATGACATACTAGTAACTAAAGCAATTGCATCTTGAGGAACAAACTGATGGATATTTGTAACATTTATCAGATGAAACGTTTCTGTCAAAGTCTGTTTCTTCTACAGATATACCGCCAAAGTTGCTGTCGCAATTCCCAGGAACTCAATTTTGTGAGCACTCCCCTTCACACAAACACAGAGCAGTGCATTCAAGTGCAGCCTTTTTGCATTTGCATCGGCTCACACAACCTTTCTTGCACTTGCATGAGATTAGCTCATAACAGGTGTTGGCCGCCTCGGGTAGTTTTGTCCAATATGGCTCGTACATCCCACCCTCAGTCTTGACCCAGCCCCAGCTGGTCGGTGGAGGTAGGTCTGGTGCTGATACCAGTGTCTGGCCCCATACATGACCTCCCTGATAGGCAGCTCTCTTGACATGCTCCTTCAGCGCTGCCTTGGTTGGTGGAATCAGATGAACTTTGTTCTTCTTTGCAAAGAGTTTCTTTCTTGCCTTGTCAATGTCCATGCATGTACTGGTTCTGTCGTAGAGCAGGATAACAAACCTTTCGATGGTGCACATGACATCTTCTGGTATATCACTTGTTGCAGAAGATAGCTTTAGTAGTGCAGCTGTGAGTTCTGGTACACGCTCCAGATTGCCCAGGCACTTTTCTTACCATGCCCTGCGAAACTCGACACTGTATCGCATCCAGTCAGGGCATGGAACATTGGCAATGCCTGTGATTTCTCTGGTCCTATTACAGCTGCTATTTCGTGGGCTGCCAGGTACCGAAAAGACTTGGCAGTTCCGAATGCTAACCACAGTTCATCTTCTGATGCAAACTCCTGGGCTACTGAGACGGCCAACACCACAACGTCAGTGTCTACTGTCCGAATCACTATTTTATGGTGGCCGTGCCTGACTGCATGGGCTGCATGCAACATCATGCGACTATCTGCTTCTTCGTGGTTGCATGGGGTGAGTGATGCTACATCTGATAGCGCTGGCTTGCTGAGAATGGATTCCCCATTAGTAATGACCAGTTGTTTGTTGTCGTTATCAAACCACTTATACAGAACTTCAGAGAGAAAATTGAACAGATCTACCTTGTTGCTATCTACTCTGAGAAAGTTCTGCCAGTTTCTCGGTATGGTTGTTCCAGCCATCACACGTCTTCGCACTCCTGTCCCACGCTTTGCTCTTGCACTTGCTTTCAGAGAATTTGCATGGTAGCTGTCCCACACCAAGTCCAGGCGAGATGCAGTTTGAAGCTTTGTAGACATATATGGAATGAATATCTGTTGAGCATATTCATCGAAGTTCTTGGCTGCAGCTGGCTTCAGCATCTGAACGATGACAGCTCCATCAAGAACTAGGCTCGTGGCAGCAGGACGGTCAGACTGGATTGTCTCACCTTTCTTGCGGACGGACGGGTCTATAATGATGATGGTGTGAGTCGTCGCTTTCGAGAAGGGTCTACAATGGTCTTAAGAGGTATAAAGATTGAAGACATCGAAATATCTAAAAGGTCTAAAGGGGTCTAAGGAGTTGAAGAGTCAAAAGTGTCGAAAGAGGATCTGATTGGGGGTTACACCCCTAATTCCATCATTGCTTCAGACCTCGTTGGAAAAAATGGCGCGCCCTGTGGTAATTTTTGTTATTGACAGGCAAAGGCCTCATCCGGGGCTCTTGGTTACGGTGACTTTCATTCGCAAATACGAAACCGATGTTTAGCGGATAGTGCGCAAAAAATAACAACGTAACGAAATGGCGAGACACCAAAAGTGCAATCGGGAAAGAATGACTTGTAATATAATGGGAACCGCATGGATTTATTTCTTTGTTCATTTATCTTATTTTTACATTGGTACTTGCTTTTCAGGAAAAGTGGACCAAGAAAATGAAAATCCCCTTTTTTTCATCAATGTGCATGATTTTCACAATTAATATCCATTTGGAATCTCACCAGATGCCGTGTCGCAAACCTATTTATACTAACTAATTCAATTATAGTTATCTGTTGTGGTACCAAATGAAATAATAGGCACTCCCTAAACAGTCTTGGACTTTCAAAAGCACATTAGCATCCACGGTCGACCCACTGTCTTCCCCAGTACATCATATATAGAAAATAAAAGTGACCGCTGGTGGCCATTTTGGAAAATGGCTGCTATACAAAATGTGAGGTGGCCCAATATCCAAATCTGTTCATATTATAAGTGTCTTTATGTGTGGCAAGTGTGTTGCTTTTATCACAAAATGCACAATCCTTATAAATATCTAAGTTAAGCTGCTCCACTAAAGAGCTTGTGTAGTTGTCCAGATGCCATAAAGCAGGTGAAGCATTGTGGGGAATAATATGCCTGTTTTCAGATGAAAAGATCACATACATAAAAATAAAAAAATCCCCAAAACCTCAAAATGTACAAAAATTATCCCCTTGTTTATTCCAATTCCCTTGTGTCCAATTCTTTATCTAAATAATATCTGTCCATATTCTGTAATCCGGTTCAGTTTTCAACATGTGTTTCTGCCCCTGCACAACATTTCTACGGCAACTTTGTAAAGGAACAAACTCTTAAATATTGGATAATAATTATTAGTGAAATTGCAGAAAACTGCAACTCTGTAAAGGAACAAACTCTTAAATATTGGATAATAATTATTAGTGAAATTATAGAAAACTGCAACTCTGTAAAGGAAGAAACTCTTAAATATTGCATAATAATTATTAGTGAAATTGTAGAAAACTGCAACTAAGTAAAGGAAGAAACTCTTAAATATTGGATAATAATTATTAGTGAAATTGTAGAAAACTGCAACTATGTAAAGGAAGAAACTCTTAAATATTGGATAATAATTATTAGTGAAATTGTAGAAAACTGCAACTCTGTAAAGGAAGAAACTTAAATATTGGATAATAATTATTAGTGAAATTGTAGAAAACTGCAACTCTGTAAAGGAAGAAACTTAAATATTGGATAATAATTATTAGTGAAATTGCAGAAAACTGCAACTCTGTAAAGGAAAAAACTCTTAAATATTGGATAATAATTATTAGTGAAATTATAGAAAACTGCAACTTTGTAAAGGAAGAAACTCTTAAATATTGGATAATAATTATTCGTGAAATTGTAGAAAACTGCAACTCTGTAAAGGAACAAACTCTTAAATATTGGATAATAATTATTAGTGAAATTGTAGAAAACTGCAACACTGTAAAGGAAAAAACTCTTAAATATTGGATAATAATTATTAGTGAAATTGTAGAAAACTGCAACTCTGTAAAGGAACAAACTCTTAAATATTGGATAATAATTATTAGTGAAATTGTAGAAAACTGCAACTCTGTAAAGGAAGAAACTCTTAAATATTGGATAATAATTATTAGTGAAATTGTGGAAAACTACAACTCTGTAAAGGAAAAAACTCTTAAATATTGGATAATAATTATTCGTGAAATTGTAGAAAACTGCAACTTTGTAAAGGAAAAAACTCTTAAATATTGGATAACAATTATTAGTGAAATTGTAGAAAACTGCAACTCTGTAAAGGAAAAAACTCTTAAATATTGGATAAGAATTATTAGTGAAATTGAAGAAAACTGCAACTCTGTAAAGGAAGAAACTCTTAAATATTGGATAATAATTATTAGTGAAATTGCAGAAAACTGCAACTCTCTCTGTAAAGGAAGAAACTCTGAAATATTGGATAATAATTATTAGTGAAATTGTAGAAAACTGCCACTCTGTAAAGGAAGAAACTTAAATATTGGATAATAATTATTAGTGAAATTGTAGAAAACTGCAACTCTGTAAAGGAAGAAACTCTTAAATATTGGATAATAATTATTAGTGAAATTGTAGAAAACTGCAACTCTGTAAAGGAACAAACTCTTAAATATTGCATAATAATTATTAGTGAAATTGGAGAAAACTGCAACTCTGCAAAGGAAAAAACTCTTAAATATTGGATAATAATTATTAGTGAAATTGTAGAAAACTGCAACTCTGTAAAGGAACAAACTCTTAAATATTGGATAATAATTATTAGTGAAATTGTAGAAAACTGCAACTCTGTAAAGGAAAAAACTCTTAAATATTGGATAATAATTATTCGTGAAATTGTAGAAAACTGCAACTCTGTAAAGGAAAAAACTTAAATATTGGATAATAATTATTAGTGAAATTGTAGAAAACTGCAACTCTGTAAAGGAAAAAACTCTGAAATATTGGATAATAATTATTAGTGAAATTGCAGAAAACTGCAACTCTGTAAAGGAAGAAACTCTTAAATATTGGATAATAATTATTAGTGAAATTGTAGAAAACTGCAACTCTGTAAAGGAAGAAACTCTTAAATATTGGATAATAATTATTAGTGAAATTTTAGAAAACCAACTCTGTGAAGGAACAAACTCTTAAATATTGGATAATAATTATTAGTGAAATTGCAGAAAACTGCAACTCTGTAAAGGAAGAAACTCTCAAATATTGGATAATAATTATTCGTGAAATTGTAGAAAACTGCAACTCTGTAAAGGAAGAAACTCTTCAATATTGGATAATAATTATTAGTGAAATTGTCGAAAACGACAACTAGGTAAAGGAAAAAACTCTTAAATATTGGATAATAATTATTCGTGAAATTGTAGAAAACTGCCTCTGTAAAGGAAGAAACTCTTAAATAGTAGATAATAATTATTAGTGAAATTGTAGAAAACTGCAACTCTGTAAAGGAAGAAACTCTTAAATATTGGATAATAATTATAAGTGAAATTGTAGAAAACTGCAACGCTGTAAAGGAAGAAACTCTTAAATATTGGATAATAATTATTAGTGAAATTATAGAAAACAGCAACTCTGTAAAGGAAGAAACTCTTAAATATTGGATAATAATTATTAGTGAAATTGTAGAAAACTGCAACTATGTAAAGGAAGAAACTTAAATATTGGATAATAATTATTAGTGAAATTGGAGAAAACTGCAACTCTGCAAAGGAAAAAACTCTTAAATATTGGATAATAATTATTCGTGAAATTGTAGAAAACTGCAACTCTGTAAAGGAACAAACTCTTAAATATTGGATAATAATTATTAGTGAAATTGTAGAAAACTGCAACTCTGTAAAGGAAAAAACTCTTAAATATTGGATAATAATTATTCGTGAAATTGTAGAAAACTGCAACTCTGTAAAGGAAAAAACTCTTAAATATTGGATAATAATTATTAGTGAAATTGTAGAAAACTGCAACTCTGTAAAGGAAAAAACTCTTAAATATTGGATAATAATTATTAGTGAAATTGCAGAAAACTGCAACTCTGTAAAGGAAGAAACTCTTAAATATTGGATAATAATTATTAGTGAAATTGTAGAAAACTGCAACTCTGTAAAGGAAGAAACTCTTAAATATTGGATAATAATTATTAGTGAAATTTTAGAAAACCAACTCTGTGAAGGAACAAACTCTTAAATATTGGATAATAATTATTAGTGAAATTGCAGAAAACTGCAACTCTGTAAAGGAAGAAACTCTCAAATATTGGATAATAATTATTCGTGAAATTGTAGAAAACTGCAACTCTGTAAAGGAAGAAACTCTTCAATATTGGATAATAATTATTAGTGAAATTGTCGAAAACGACAACTAGGTAAAGGAAAAAACTCTTAAATATTGGATAATAATTATTCGTGAAATTGTAGAAAACTGCCTCTGTAAAGGAAGAAACTCTTAAATAGTGGATAATAATTATTAGTGAAATTGTAGAAAACTGCAACTCTGTAAAGGAAGAAACTTAAATATTGGATAATAATTATAAGTGAAATTGTAGAAAACTGCAATGCTGTAAAGGAAGAAACTCTTAAATATTGGATAATAATTATTAGTGAAATTATAGAAAACTGCAACTCTGTAAAGGAAGAAACTCTTAAATATTGGATAATAATTATTAGTGAAATTGTAGAAAACTGCAACTATGTAAAGGAAGAAACTTAAATATTGGATAATAATTATTAGTGAAATTGTAGAAAACTGCAACTCTGTAAAGGAAGAAACTCTTAAATATTGGATAATAATTATTAGTGAAATTGTAGAAAACTGCAACTCTGTAAAGGAACAAACTCTTAAATATTGCATAATAATTATTAGTGAAATTGGAGAAAACTGCAACTCTGCAAAGGAAAAAACTCTTAAATATTGGATAATAATTATTCGTGAAATTGTAGAAAACTGCAACTCTGTAAAGGAAAAAACTCTTAAATATTGGATAATAATTATTAGTGAAATTGTAGAAAACTGCAACTCTGTAAAGGAAAAAACTCTTAAATATTGGATAATAATTATTAGTGAAATTGCAGAAAACTGCAACTCTGTAAAGGAAGAAACTCTTAAATATTGGATAATAATTATTAGTGAAATTGTAGAAAACTGCAACTCTGTAAAGGAAGAAACTCTTAAATATTGGATAATAATTATTAGTGAAATTTTAGAAAACCAACTCTGTGAAGGAACAAACTCTTAAATATTGGATAATAATTATTAGTGAAATTGCAGAAAACTGCAACTCTGTAAAGGAAGAAACTCTCAAATATTGGATAATAATTATTCGTGAAATTGTAGAAAACTGCAACTCTGTAAAGGAAGAAACTCTTCAATTTTGGATAATAATTATTAGTGAAATTGCCGAAAACTACAACTAGGTAAAGGAAAAAACTCTTAAATATTGGATAATAATTATTCGTGAAATTGTAGAAAACTGCCTCTGTAAAGGAAGAAACTCTTAAATAGTGGATAATAATTATTAGTGAAATTGTAGAAAACTGCAACTCTGTAAAGGAAGAAACTCTTAAATATTGGATAATAATTATAAGTGAAATTGTAGAAAACTGCAACGCTGTAAAGGAAGAAACTCTTAAATAGTGGATAATAATTATTAGTGAAATTGCAGAAAACTGCAACTCTGTAAAGGAAAAAACTCTTAAATATTGGATAATAATTATTAGTGAAATTGAAGAAAACTGCAACTCTGTAAAGGAAGAAACTCTTAAATATTGGATAATAATTATAAGTGAAATTGTAGAAAACTGCAACTCTGGAAAGGAAGAAACTCTTAAATATTGGATAATAATTATTAGTGAAATTGTAGAAAACTGCAACTCTGTAAAGGAAGAAACTCTTAAATATTGGATAATAATTATTCGTGAAATTGTAGAAAACTGCAACTCTGTAAAGGAAGAAACTCTTAAATATTGGATAATAATTATTAGTGAAATTGTCGAAAACTGCAACTCTGTAAAGGAACAAACTCTTAAATATTGGATAATAATTATTAGTGAAATTGTAGAAAACTGCAACTCTGTAAAGGAAGAAACTCTTAAATATTGGATAATAATTATTAGTGAAATTGTAGAAAACTGCAACTCTGTAAAGGAAGAAACTCTTAAATATTGGATAATAATTAGTAGTGAAATTGCAGAAAACTGCAACTCTGTAAAGGACTCTTAAATATTGGATAATAATTATTAGTGAAATTGTAGAAAACTGCAACTCTGTAAAGGAAGAAACTCTTAAATATTGGATAATAATTATTAGTGAAATTGCAGAAAACTGCAACTCTGTAAAGGAACAAACTCTTAAATATTGGATAATAATTATTAGTGAAATTGCAGAAAACTGCAACTCTGTAAAGGAAGAAACTCTTAAATATTGGATAATAATTATTAGTGAAATTGCAGAAAACTGCAACTCTCTCTGTAAAGGAAGAAACTCTTAAATATTGGATAATAATTATTAGTGAAATTGCAGAAAACTGCAACTCTGTAAAGGAAAAAACTTAAATATTGGATAATAATTATTAGTGAAATTGTAGAAAACTGCAACTCTGTAAAAGAAGAAACTCTTAAATATTGGATAATAATTATTAGTGAAATTGCAGAAAACTGCAACTCTGTAAAGGAACAAACTCTTAAATATTGGATAATAATTATTAGTGAATTTGTAGAAAACTGCAACTCTGTAAAGGAAAAAACTTAAATATTGGATAATAATTATTAGTGAAATTGTAGAAAACTCTTAATGAGGATAAAATTTTCTTTTCCTCCACTTTCAAATGAAATCCTCAGATTTCACTCCGTCCAGCAGAATGAAACCCTTATAGACGTGCAAATGCTACCCGTCAGGTTCAATAAGTCTTCACATTGCACGGTGCGATAGCAGCTTTGCACCCGGGATTTTACAGATAGGGTGTTGAAAGCTTGATGAGGGGGTACCGGCAACATGCTGGGAGAAACATCGTGATAAAGTCGCCTCCGAGCTTTCCCGACAGGTAAAGCGATCATTCATCGGCATCGACATGGCTCGCGGCAACGTTGTAACGAAGCGTCACAAAAGAGATGACATTTGAGGGATCGAGGCAAAGAAAGACGAGCGAAAGCAAAGCGGCAGCTCGGAGCAGATGTCGGCCCGGCAAATAAAGCACGGAGGACGGAAACTACCCCACACGATTCGTTTTCAGAATGTTTGCATTTTCAGGACCGGTATTTCGACTCGTGGTGTGAAACGCTGCCCATTCATCACGCGGTGAACCACAGAGGTGCAGAGATATTGAAGACGGTGCAGGGGAGCACGTTGTGTGCCAGGTTGAAACGCAGCAGCGAGCAGCATTTGTGCTTGTCAAATACTTAATTTATCTCAATTCCTCTTTGTCAGCTTGTCACCTTTCATCGCGCCCATAACACAAAGAGGGCCATCAATCAGCCTTATCCTTAGGCGTAAAACAACACCTTTTCCATGTTCGATATCCAGGAATCAATTTAACATTGGCGAAGCTAATTCTCTGCTGAACACAGATTCGAAAATATTAAAGTCTGCAATCGTTTTTAATCAAAAGCTCACTCTAAATCCATTACGCTGACGTAAACCTTCTTTCATAGGACAATAACTTGAGTAAAAGTCCCATACTAACCTTTACGCACACATTTCCTTTCGTTACGTACCCATGAAATTGCCGTGTCCCTTAATCACTCGATGCGGTCCGAGGATCGATATCCTCCGTGCTCTCATATCTAACCTATCAAGTGAACCTGAAAACCAGTGAGCATGTTTGTACCGAATATTATACGAGTACATCCGCTTTCACTGAGCAGCCTCAAAAAGTTCGTGCATGGCATGTATTTGGCCAGGGAGGTCAGTGGTTATTTTACCATTCGCCATTTTGACAAAGTATTGAACAAAACAATTGGATGGACATCGACTCCGATCCTATGAAGTCTTACATTGAAAAAGATAGTGAAGAAGAGAAATTAATAAATGACTAAAAAAATAGTAAAACTTTTTTTATATAATAAAAACAAACAAAAAAAAAACAAAACAAAAACGACCTTCTGCCTTATTAAAAAAATAGCAATCAAATGTCACACTATTTACCCTCTATATTGAGAACTTGCTACAGCTCGGTTACCTGATTCAAGGTCCAAGGCACGTAAGCCTTGATTTCACATTAAGTCTTTCGACTTCTGTGTCATTACTTCTCGACATAACATTTAAAAGCACCGTGGACGCACAACACACGTCAACTATTATTAGTAGGGGTTCACAGTTAGAATACATCCAGAGAGAGAGAGAGAGAGTCATGGTACGAAGACAAAAGGACAGCACAGCAGAGTCACAGCACAGAAAACAATCTTCAAGAACTATCTGCTTAAGGCATTGAATGTGATCTGTTCTCCTCAAGCACATCTTATTTCCTGTGAAACTCAGCAAGTTTCTCCAGCAAACAATTTTGCTTTGCTCCTGAAATGCCTTCAAGTCGTATCACTTTATTTTATTTTTTTATGTTGAAGACCCCAGTCACAGAATATATAGTCTTCAGAGGCCAGGCCTTAAATAAAAGAGCTGCGTTGATAGAAAATTGAAGAAAGAGAGAATAGTCGAAGAGTTTTTGAGGAAGTAAAAAAATCTGCTTTTTGAAAAGGGGAAGGTCGTACTTGTTTTCGAAATACATGGCAAGGTAAAGAGTTCCATGGTTTGGCAGTGGTGGGGAAGAAACAAACATAATAGCCCAACCTCGAGTTGCCAATGGCCACACAATGATCATGTGATGTAGTGGCCTGTCGAGTATTCCGTGGTCTCGCTAGTGGCGGAGGTACACAAGCAGCAAGTTCTTGGGAGCAGAAACTAATAATATCTGTAGAAAAGAGAAAGAGAGCCAACTTTGCAGCATAATTAGAGCGGGTCGAGTTTTGAGGTCAGATTGGGAGAGTTGATAAGTCGGATTACTTTGGACTCAATTATGTCCACTAAGTATGTTCCCATGGTGTCCTTCGCAAAGAGTAGGCGAGTGTCGCCGGCATCATGGCCAAATTCCAAATTCCTGCCCTAACTAGGTGAATGTCAGGCCTGGCCAGCTGGTTCGTAAATGACTTGGGCCAAGCTTCCCCCGGCCGACTTCACAAGGTGGGATAATAGTGGCCGTTAAAGAACAATGCCTTTGATGTTGAACTTCGCGACTACTAAATGCTAAGCAATCCCATGGTGTGCCAAAAATGTAATAAACAAATAAATAAAGGAAACACACGTCACCATGTTTCCCGCTCAATCGGTCCAACGGGAATGGTCAGAGTTGAGAAGAACGAGAACGGTGAGAGGAGAGAAGAACGAGAATACCTGCTTGTCCTTGTCCTCAATACCAAAACTCCACACACCGAGTACGCTCACCTTGCCGATCTTTAACATGATGTTGCTTTGAGTGCTTAACTTCGCGCACAGACAAAGTGAACTCAAACGGCTCGGCGATTGACACCGGCAGCAGTTTTGGCGCCTTGATTAGTTGGTTGTTTGTTTTAATGTTTACTGTTTAATGATATACCATTTCAATTTAAGAATATACATTAGATATCACCTGCCTTCTTTTATAGAGCTGCATTTAATACGGGTATATCTTTTGAGAGAAACTAAACACATTAACTGCTCAAAGCAGTCAATACACCATCAATATCTGGGTTCAAGGTGCATTTCACCCACTGCGCCTGCCCAGCAGCTATCGTGATAATTAAATAACACACACGCACACGCGCACACACACACACGTAAATAAAATGTGTTTGTGAAAACACATCTTCAGACAAAGAAACTACAAAAAAAGAATTGTGAACAGGAAGGTTTTGCAAAGGCATGGTGGGCCAGGCCTCATGTTGTACTTACGCAGAGAGCCAGTGGTGACATGAAGGTACTGCCTTGCCTTTGCAGTCACCTGTGAAAGTTTGCTTTGGCAAGATTGCAACCTGTCAATCTGCACGAATGCACACCGGGAGAGAGGAATTGTGAGTTTATTCTGCTGGGATTGAATTTTCAGTGAATCATCCTGCCTGTGCACATGTCCACCTGTGTCTATATTGTATGTGCGTGCAACTATAAACCAAAATCACATCTACCCAATTTATTGCTCGTCATGGTTGTGAATGTGAGTATGCAACAACAACAATCTCTGGCTCGTGTACTCCGCACGAGCAATTGTTTTTTGATTGAATATCAGGTTCAACAATGGAAAAGTGAATGAAATAGTTTTGCCAATTACTCATACCTGCATTATTTGAGCTACTGTAGCTCAATCACCACCACGCAAACATCCCATATAGGGATTCATCTCATGCTATGATGCACAAACTGTAACCCATGGCAACAACAGCTTTCTACTCTGATGCATGCCACCATGTGCCTTCTGCAGTTAGGAAGCCAATAGTGAGGATTCATTTCACAATGAAAACCACATTTCATCAATTTGATGTGTGGTGCCAATTACACCGGCACAAGCAAAAAGCACAAACAGATTGGACTGAAAAGATAAATGGCAATAAATTTGGTCACATTCATTCTCTCTCCGTAGTCAAGACCCACGTCACACCAACGTCCTACCGTAAGCTCGGTACAGTCAGGCAAATTATGCAGGCTGGTCAGCATTGCTTCGTAGTCGGGCTTGTTGGCCAGCACGGACGCGAGGTCACCACCGCCGCTTGACGAGGATGGCTCTGGTTCCACTCGGCCTGGATCCGGAGCAGCCGGGCTGTGCACAAGCAAATAAAATGAGTCGAGCAGCTGGAGAAACACTGTGCAAGAGAAAGGCTTGTTCACATACTGCGGCATTGGGAAAAGCATGCTGAGGTACGTCACATAAATTGTATTATAAAGGATCCCACACTCCATTATAGAGTTCATTTACACCATTTTACTCTATTCCTTATGAGATGGATCGACTCCAAAGGTGATACCTTAAACATGCAATGTGCTTCTTTAAGAGGCGAGTACAATACATGCTCCATGGGCATGTGTCGAGTAAACTATGAAAGTTACTATAAAACTATTGCAAATAATTTTTTGCATGGGCTGTATTAGCAATCTGATAGATGTCACCATCATTTGGTGGGACAGGCTCTTTAAATCCAGAATTACCAGCAAAGAAGTTGCATGAATTGTACACTAATGAAATAAATGGAAGTTTAATAATCAACACACAAAATGTACACACTCATTATGAGGCTACTGTACACAGAAAATGTCCATGCATTATTAGGCCAGTGTCCACAGAAAATGTACATGCATTATGAGGCCAATGTACGCAGAAAATGTCCATGCATTATTCGGTCAATGTAATCAGAAAATGTATGTGCATTATTAGGCCAATGTCCACAGAAAATGTACATGCATTCATTTGTACATGCATTCATTATGAGGCCAATGTACACAGAAAATGTCCATGCATTATGAGGCCAATGCACACAGAAAATGTATGTGCATTATTAGGCCAATGTACACAGAAAATGTCCATGCATTATTAGGCCAATGCACACAGAAAATGTACATGCATTATTAGGCCAATGCACACAGAAAATGTCCATGCATTATTAGGCCAATGCACACAGAAAATGTACATGCATTATGAGGCCAATAAAAACGACCTTTAGAGGCCATTTTTCCCCGCGAAGCGGGGGTTGGCCTTTTTCGGGCACCGTGGTTGTTATTTTTGTTGGTCCCCTTTTTGAAGCAATGTTTTACGGCCGGATGCCCTTCCTGCCGCCAACCCTTTTTGTCGCCTTTTACGACAAACAGGGAATTACCAGTGAACTGGTACTCAATTAGCCGACCTCGGAAGGATGACAGGCTGAGTCAACCCCCCTGGCGTTAATTCAGCGATCGACCGGGATTCGAACCCAGGATCCTAGGATCCTAAGCTGGCACCCTAGCCGCTAGCCCATATGAGGCCAATGTACACAGAAAATGTCCATGCATTATTCGGTCAATGTAATGAGAAAATGTATGTGCATTATTAGGCCAATGTACACAGAAAATGTACATGCATTATGAGGCCAATGTACACAGAAAATGTACGTGCATTATTAGGCCAATGTACACAGAAAATGTACGTGCATTATTAGGCCAATGTACACAGAAAATGTACATGCATTATGAGGCCAATGTACACAGAAAATGTACGTGCATTATTAGGCCAATGTACACAGAAAATGTACTGCATTATTAGGCCAATGTACTCAGAAAATGTATGTGCATTATTAGGCCAATGTACATAGAAAATGTACACATATTAGGCCATTATGCACAGTAAATGTACACATTAGGCCATTATGCACAGAAAATGTAAACATATTAGGCCATTATGCACAGTAAATGTACACATTAGGCCATTATGCACAGTAAATGTACACATATTACTATTAGGCCATTATGCACAGTAAATGTACACATTAGGCCATTATGCACAGTATATGTCCACATATTAGGCTATTATGCACAGAAAATGTACATGCATTATTAGGCCACTGTACACAGAAAATGTGCACATATTAGGCCATTATGCACAGTAAATGTACACATATTAGGCCATTATGCACAGTATATGTACACATATTAGGCCATTATGCACAGTAAATGTACACATATTAGGCCATTATGCACAGTATATGTACACATATTAGGCCATTATGCACAGTAAATGTACACATATTAGGCCATTATGCACAGTATATGTACACATATTAGGCCATTATGCACAGTAAATGTACACATATTAGGCCACAGTACACAGAAAATGTACACATATTACTATTAGGCCATTATGCACAGTAAATGTACACATTAGGCCATTATGCACAGTATATGTACACATATTAGGCTATTATGCACAGAAAATGTACATGCATTATTAGGCCACTGTACACAGAAAATGTGCACATATTACTATTAGGCCATTATGCACAGTAAATGTACACATATTAGGCCACAGTACACAGAAAATGTACACATATTACTATTAGGCCATTATGCACAGTAAATGTACACATTAGGCCATTATGCACAGTATATGTACACATATTAGGCCATTATGCACAGTAAATGTACACATATTAGGCCACAGTACACAGAAAATGTACACATATTACTATTAGGCCATTATGCACAGTAAATGTACACATTAGGCCATTATGCACAGTATATGTACACATATTAGGCTATTATGCACAGAAAATGTACATGCATTATTAGGCCACTGTACACAGAAAATGTGCACATATTACTATTAGGCCATTATGCACAGTAAATGTACACATTAGGCCATTATGCACAGTATATGTCCACATATTAGGCTATTATGCACAGAAAATGTACATGCATTATTAGGCCACTGTACACAGAAAATGTGCACATATTAGGCCATTATGCACAGTAAATGTACACATATTAGGCCATTATGCACAGTATATGTACACATATTAGGCCATTATGCACAGTAAATGTACACATATTAGGCCATTATGCACAGTAAATGTACACATATTAGGCCATTATGCACAGTATATGTACACATATTAGGTCATTATGCACAGTAAATGTACACATATTAGGCCACTGTACACAGAAAATGTACACATATTACTATTAGGCCATTATGCACAGTATATGTACACATATTAGGCTATTATGCACAGAAAATGTACATGCATTATTAGGCCACTGTACACAGAAAATGTGCACATATTAGGCCATTATGCACAGTAAATGTACACATATTAGGCCATTATGCACAGTATATGTACACATATTAGGCCATTATGCACAGTAAATGTACACATATTAGGCCATTATGCACAGTAAATGTACACATATTAGGCCACTGTACACAGAAAATGTGCACATATTAAGCCATTATGCACAGTAAATGTACACATATTAGGCCATTATGCACAGTAAATGTACACATATTAGGCCACTGTGCACAGAAAATGTACATGCATTATTAGGCCACTGTACACAGAAAATGTACACATATTAGGCCATTATGCACAGAAAATGTACATGCATTATGAGGCCACTGTACTCAGAAAATGTACACAGATTAGGCCATTATACACAGCAAATGTACATGCATTATTCGGCCACTATACACAGTAAATGTACACATATTAGGGCATTATACACAGTAAATGTACATGCATTATTAGGCCACTATACACAGTAAATGTACACATATTAGGCCATTATACACAATAAATGTACATGCATTATTAGGCCACTATACACAGTAAATGTACACATATTAGGCCATTATACACAGTAAATATACATGCATTATTAGGCCACTATACACAGTAAATGTACACATATTAGGCCATTATACACAGTAAATGTACATGCATTATTAGGCCACTATACACAGTAAATGTACACATATTAGGCCATTATACACAGTAAATGTACATGCATTATTAGGCCACTATACACAGAAAATGTACACATATTAGGCCACTGTGCACAGAAAATGTACATGCATTATTCGGCCACTGTACACAGAAAATGTACACATATTAGGCCATTATGCACAGAAAATGAACATGCATTATTAGGCCACTGTACTCAGAAAATGTACACATATTAGGCCATTATACACAGTAAATGTACATGCATTATTAGGCCACTATACACAGAAAATGTACACATATTAGGCCATTATGCACAGAAAATGTACACATATTAGGCCACTGTGCACAGAAAATGTACATGCATTATTCGGCCACTATACACAGTAAATGAACACATATTAGGCCATTGTACATAAATGTACATGCATTATTAGGCCCCTGTACACGGAAAATAGATTGCGAATATTTCAACAAAAGAGGGGTGAAAATGTCACCTTATGGCATTATTAATTTGCGTTTTTCTACAATGGGTTTTGAAAGGAACGATGTAGGAATCGTTACACAAACTGCGATTCAGCGAACATAATGCTTATGTTGTGGACTTCAAATTGGAGCTCTTACAACACAAATTTCATGACAAGATAAATTACAGCAGAATGAGTAGAGGTTTGTGCCCATCGCATGCTCACCTCACTTCTGGCAAAGACCTCTGCTTTTGCTTCCTGAGCAGATCGTCCCAGGCAGAAGACACTCGCATCAAACTAAAGAACAGCATCAAAATCCAGGAAATTAGCATCATCCGTTACGTCATCATGTGAATGTACAATACAATTGTCTGCGTATTGGAGAGATCTATCAGCATTTTCCAGCAAGCACATAGGAGGGAGGCAAACAAAGTGTAAACTCGTGATCAAAGAGCAAATATCCTAAATAGACAATTGACCTGATGCCACATGACAATTGACCTGATGCCACATGACAATTGACCTGATGCCACATGACAATTGACCAGATGCCACATGACAATTTACCTGATGCCACATGACAATTGACCTGATGCCACATGACAATTGACCTGATGCCACATGAGAATTGACCTGATGCCACATGAGAATTGACCTGGTGCCACATGACAATTGACCTGATGCCACATGACAATTGACCTGATGCCATATGACAATTGACCTGATGCCCCATGACAATTGACCTGATGCCACATGACAATTGACCTGATGCCACATGACAATTGACCTGATGCCACATGACAATTTATCTAATGCCACAAGACAATTGACCTGATGCCACATGACAATTGACCTGATGCCACATGAGAATTGACCTGGTGCCACATGACAATTGACCTGGTGCCACATGACAATTGACCTGATTCCACATGACAATTGACCTGATGCCACATGACAATTGACCTGATGCCACATGACAATAGACCTGATGCCACATGACAATAGACCTGATGCCACATGACAATTGACCTGATTCCACATGACAATTGACCTGATTCCACATGAGAATTGACCTGGTGCCACATGACAATTGACCTGGTGCCACATGACAATTGACCTGATGCCACATGACAATTGACCTGATTCCACATGACAATTGACCTGATGCCACATGACAATTGACCTGATGCCACATGACAATAGACCTGATGCCACATGACAATTGACCTGATTCCACATGACAATTGACCTGATTCCACATGACAATTGACCTGATGCCACATGACAATTGACCTGATGCCACATGACAATTGACCTGATGCCACAAGACAATAGACCTGATGCCACATGACAATTGACCTGATGCCACATGACAATTGACCTGATGCCACATGACAATTGACCTGCTGCCACATGACAATTGACCTGATGCCACATGACAATTGACCTGATGCCACATGACAATTGACCTGATGCCACATGACAATTGACCTGATTCCACATGACAATTGACCTGATTCCACATGACAATTGACCTGATGCCACAAGACAATTGACCTGATGCCACAAGACAATTGACCTGATGCCGCAAGACAATTGACCTGATGCCACAAGACAATTGACCTGATGCCACAAGACAATTGACCTGATGCCACAAGACAATTGACCTGATGCCACATGACAATTGACCTGATGCCACAAGACAATTGACCTGATGCCACATGACAATTGACCTGATGCCACATGACAATTGACCTGATGCCACAAGACAATAGACCTGATGCCACATGACAATAGACCTGATGCCACATGACAATTGACCTGATTCCACATGACAATTGACCTGATGCCACATGACAATTGACCTGATGCCAATGGAACATCTTTCATTCTCACCATACCGGGCAGGAGTGCAAACAATTTTCAAAGTATCCTTCACAAGTGAAGTGCAAAACACATCGAGATAACATCGTCATCTCAACGTCTTTGAATCCCCTGCACATCCATTGGGCCAATTAGCCTTAACATTTGAGATGGTTCGGCAGTCATGAGGAATATTAGCAAATGCTTTCAGTCGAACAAGGTAAGCTCCGAGGCAGATGCCAACGTCATGGTTGAAATGGCTCGAGGGAGAGCCTTCGCTGGTTTAATAGCCATTTAGAAACCAATTGAGATCCTTCAATTACCAGGGTTTTGGTTGTATATTAACCTAAAGCAATGGAAACCTATTACAGGGTCAATGACAATGGCATAAAAAAGTTTTGTTGCCCTTGTGAACAAGTGCTTTTGGCTGCAGGCCAAGGAAATCGCGGGGTGATTAGGAGCAGTGTCACGTGCTATAGGCCGCGGTTTTGTACGTGCTCAGTGAATTAGTGCGTTGAATGTGTTCGTCGCCATGTCATCGATGGCATCCTTCAACCCGTCACCCACAAACAAACATCATCATTTGCAACTCTGTGCCAGTCATCATGCGCTCTGATTTGGATCCATTGTAAAGGTTAAATCTGCTTTCCCTTCATCTTCTACTATGTGGAATCTCTACATTAATGAAGCAAACACGATTACGAATAATTAAAAACAACAACAACAAAAAAAATCCCATGACTACATACTTGAGGATGTCGGCTTTCATCTTCACCGATCCTTCATCGTCAGGATTTACATTGGCCAGGATATCTTCCTTCAGGCTAATGGTCGAGGAAAAACAATACCGGCATGAACTCAAACAACAGAACTGTTAAACTTGGATTTTACCCACATTGTTTTTCCATTCACACACCCCCTCCACTTTCACAACATTCATTCGTACTCCCACACCACCCCGTCACTTTTACAATCTCCAGTCATATTGCTCCACCTTTCTCCAGGCAAGTTTTTTTTTTTTTTTTGTAAACAAGATGGAGGCTCGTGAAAGAGCTAACATTAATCACACACAAAAAAAAATCGAACAGACACATAAAACATATAATAAGGGGAGCAGTAGACAAGATGTGGAGAGAAGGGGAAGCACACAGACAACATTTGAGAGCAGGGACATCGGGAGATGTGTGGGATGGAGAGGGCTTGGGGGGAGGAGGCGTGGGAAGGGAGAGGTATAAAACACATGGACACTGCAAGGACTTCCAGGAAAGAAGTTGGTATTTAAAAAAAAAAGTGGATCTGGTGGAAAAAAGTGGAAAAAAAGTTTCCGCATCTTTTTAGGGCCAAGCATGTTGGTGTTGCCTGTATAACCGATTTTGGGGCCATCAAACAATTCAAATTTGTGAAATCTCGAGAAAATAAAAGGAAAATAAATGTAGGCCTTATCTGTGCACAAGTGATGCAGCACTATGACTACAAAGACTGTGACTATCCGATGGGCGAGGAAACAGATAAACGTACAGATGCATGAGTTCTTTTTTTGGGGTTTCCATTTCCCAATGGAACATCGATTGTTATTTTTCTGGCTATTTATTATTATCATTATTAATTATTATTGTTATGGACGATTTTTGTTCGACCAATAGCATCTGAAAGGCGATAAACATCAAATTTTGTAGCAAAATCAGAATCACACATTCTCACTCAAGCTTTTGGGTCTCACTATTTGCCATGATCTTTCCTGGGAAAACCACATTTCAAATCTGGCCTCCAAAGCCAGTCGCCGACTGGCCATCCTCCGTCGTGCGAAGTCCTTCCTTGGCACACCTGAGCTCCTCACCACATACAAGGCTTTCATCCGCAGCTCTATGGAATACTGCTCTCCCCTCTGGGCTGGTGCTCCTGCCTCACACCTAGCTCGTCTTCACGCTGTTGAAACCAAAGCGTTCAGAATCATTGGAATCTCCCGCGATGAAGCTAACTCCAAGGGCCTTTCACTCACTCACCGCAGGCAGGTTGGTGGTCTTTCCGTCTTCTACCGACTCCTCTCTGGCCTTGCCCCCCCAGCTCTCTCTGGGCTCTGTCCCCCAAATATTCCTCCAGGTCGCACAAGATCTGCCTGCAACCCTCTTATGGTTAAACTGCCAAAATCAAGACTTTCTGCTCACCTTCACTCCTCTTTTCTCCCGCCTCTGGAACAAACTCCCTCACTCTCTTCAATCCCACTCCACCCTCCAGGTCTTTAAAACAGCTGTTCACCACCATCTCTTATCCTCACCCATCCAAAACCTTGATCTTTTCTACCCCCGCTAATTTCGGTCCCCTTGTGTTTTATACCTCTCCCCCCCCCCCCCCCCCATCCCCTTCCCACGCCTCCTGCCCCCAAGCCCTCTCCCTCCCACACTTCTCCCTGCTCTCAAATGTTGTGGTTGTGTGCTTCCCCTTCTCTCCCCATCTTGTCTTCCGCTCCCTCTTTTTGTATATTTTGTTTGTCTGGTTGATTTGTTTGTGAAATAAATGTTAGCTCTTTCACGAGCCTCGATTCAGTATACAAAAAAAAAAAAAAAAAAAAAAAAAATAGATAACGTTCTGAATAGAGGTCGACCGATATGGGTTTTTCAAGGGCAGATGCCGATATTTAGAGAGCAGGTGAGATGATAACCGATATAATGCCGATATATGCATCTGATTAGACAATTTAACAATAAAAATGGAAATCACACAAAATTGGTGAACTTAAATTAACAAAGTTTTGTAACACAACATATTATTCAGTCAAAAACACAGAAAAGTATCGTGCAGGACATTTATACAACAAGAACAGGCATTTTAAGGCCATTTTCCCTGCAAGAGCGGGGTTAGCCTTGCGGTCCCCATGACAATGTTCTCCATTTTGCCCTATTTTCTGCATCTCTCCCTGTTAACCCCCTTGCCCGCATTTCTTCTTCCACCATCTTTAGCCAAGTCTTTCTCGGTCTTCCCCGTCCTCTACTTCCTTCTACATTCATTTTCATCACTCTTCTCAACCAGTCACTTTCATCCTTCCTCAACACATGACCAAACCATCTCAACCTGTTCCTCTTCACAGCATCCATCACAGGCTCTATTCCCATCATCTTATAAACAGCAGTATTTCTTTCCAGTTAGTCAGCTAGTCCTCATAGTTTAAAATTACAGATTGTATAAAACCAATGTAAAAAAGCTGGGAAAAACATATTTTGAAATATTGAGAATATTATCAAGGGAGATGCAAAGCGCCCTTCTCCCTTTATATGGGATCGTTTCTCTGTATGCAGCTTTAACATGGGGACTGAAAATTAGTTTCTCGGCTTCTACTGGAAGAAATCGGCTGTAAATTTCAGAAGTAAATACATTGTACGTCGAGGTAGCATGATCAAATTGGCGTCCCTTCATATGAACTTTTCTAGAGCATTACTTGGTTCCTCCTCAGAACACAAGGGTAGTTCAGCATGCGCACGAGATTTTTTGAATGTCCCTTCTTTTCTATTGTTCGACATTTTCTCCAAGCTATGGAATGTCCCTTTTCTATACTTTGCCACATGGCACATACCCTTATATAAAGGGGCCTTTTCTATGCCCCTGGAATTTTTCCCTAGATATCGGCTTATCATGGCATTTTTCCCGAGATATTGGCTTATCATGGCATTTTTCCCGAGATATTGGCTTATCATGGCATTTTTCCCGAGATATTGGCTTATCATGGCATTTTTCCCGAGATATTGGCTTATCATGGCATTTTTCCAAGGCCACTTTTAATAACAAAAAATAATGATAATAGCATAATATTAATGTTTTACAAAGCAATATCCCCCTCCCCAAGTGGTTTTTGTGACATGCAATATTGCCCCAGACACCCTTACGGAAGGAAATGTTATTATAGGGAATTAAAAAATCGTAAACCACAAATAAGTATGATTACCTTTTTAAAGACTACATTTATAGACTACATTTATAGGGCTTTGGAAAACCGTTGTTTAATCATCCAAACCACATTCTTCAGATTAACTTAGGGCTATGATCACAAATGCAATTCATGAAATTACCCAGCAGCAACTGGGGAATGTTTTCAATAAGCGGGGAAATCAGATTCAACTGTGTATTATGAAAGAGAGCAGTTTTGTTGAAGCCTAAAAAATTGAACAATATAAAGTACATACTTGATGAATTAAACTTTCATGTCCCATTTGTAGTTTGTTTCTATCATGTATAAATCAAAAGTTGTAAAAGTTCAAAATTGCACAAGGACTTTATGGACACCCGATATCACTGTCACTTATTTCTTAAATTGGAAAAGGTTTGTGTTTACACATTGATGATGATGCACCTTGGGGTGACTGAGAAGAATTTTCACAAGCTAGATAAAGTTGACCTTTTGAAGATCGATCTGACCTTTCACCTTTGAACTCGCTGATGCACCTTGGATGTCCTGACGCCGTTTTGTAAATAGTCAAATTTGGAATTCAAAATGCAAGCCTTCGTTATTGAACTCAAAATAACATCTAGTTATTATCGTTTTTCTGTATTGCCACCAATGATGTTGGCTGCGCCTCAGCATCACTTGTGCCACAACCGGTAGCATCTCGTAATTCGACACAGGGTATATAAATAATGGCTTCCCGTGTTGCAAATCACCAATTAGAACTCACGCTGGTTGAAATCAAAACAAATGCCATCACAAAACTCCATGAGGAGGCTGCAGCTCCTGCTATTACGTCATTAAGGGTCATTAAGCCACGTCTCAACTTGCAAGCTTGCACCACGCCTGCATGGTGCCGTCAGCATGTATATTCACCCAAGTGGTGCAGGAACCAGGCCACAACCAGGAAATAATGACAATGATCATAAAAACAACAATACAAATAATGATAATATAAACTAACAATAATAGAATCCTGGCAGTCAAGAAGAGCAAAGCTCATGCTACAATGCATGAACACAATAGTATCAATCCCATATACCAATTGGGTTTACATCTCAAACAACCTCGGGTTCTTGCTCTTCGGTAGTAGTTTTCACATCCAGGATGGGGTCATTTGTGGAACAAGTGGGCACCCCCCCCTTCCGGGCTGGAGTAACCTTTTTTTGTATATATATTCAAGGCTCGTGGAAGAGCTAGTACTAGTACACTGAACGCATCAGGAAACAGCAGGACAAAAGGAACAGCAGAGCTGAGGGCCAAGACAGAGTTAGGAGGACAAACAATGGGTGTGGTGAGGAATGGGGGCAGGAGAGGATGCATGGTGTGGACAAGATGGAAACAGAAGATAAATCTCAGGAGGGAAAACTGGAACTTTGGAAGGAAGAGGGATTGGGTGGGGTGGGGGTCAACAAGGGTCGAAAAGATATGGTTTTGGATTGGGGATAATCTGAAATGGTGGTGGGTGAACAGCTGCCTTGAAGACCTGGCGGGAGGATTGTGATTGAAGAGAATGTGGAAGTTGGTTCCACAGTTGGGGAAAAAGAGCAACGAATGAGTGCATGTGAGCAGTGATCCTGGATTTAGGTAGATTCACCAGAAGGGGGTTGATGGTGGGCTGTGTGCACCCTGCATAAACCTGGCGGGCAAAGCATGGAAAGAACAGAATGGACGAGGCAGAAGACAGAGACCACCACCCTGGCTGTGATGGTGACGTGATAGGCCCGTAGACTCAGTTTCATCGCGGGTGATTCCAATAATCTTGAAGGTTTTGGTCTCTATAGCATCAAGCTGAGCAAGGTGTGAGGCATTGGAGCCATCCCAGAGGGGAGAGTAGCACTCCATCCTGCTGGATGAAGGCCTTGTAGGTGGATAGGAGCAGGGACGTTGAGAGCCAGCACGGGCCCCGGAGCAAAGATCCACTCCCCCCCACCCTCTTCCCCACTAATTCTCTCTCTTTTGTAACTTTTCAAAATAACTTTATTTAATGAAGATCCAAAATGAGAACAGCAACAAGCTCATAAACAAAGCAAAATCACAGCTCAGAGGCCTTTTTAGCTCACAACACGTGTCAAAAAGTAAATAATAAAATAACAAATCTATTATATATATTTTTGAAGTTTGTGTCTGTGCGTCAGCGGCTGCTTTCGGTACTGCTTTTCAATTTCTAGCCTGGGTTCGAGTCTTGGCACAAATATAAACTGTCATTCTGGTGTTTTACAGAATTGGATATTCATAAATGTGTGTGCCGTCCCTCCGATGGACGTTAAACGGATGTCCCATCACCGACTTTAGTTGGTGAACAGCTTGCAAATAGTTTTTTTGAAAAAAAACTTGCAAATTTTTTTGCAAAAAATCCCACGGTATCCTTCGGGAAGTCAGCAAGCTATTGCCTGAACGCTGGGCAAATTACAAATTCCTGCCCAAACCTTAGTTGAATGTCACGTCTAACCAGCTGGTTCTTGAAAGAATTGAACCCAGCTTCCGCTGGCCAACCAAGAATGTGGGACTGCAAACAAAGCATAACGTCTTTCACCGGCCATGACTCTTCAATCATATCACGATGAGGAAGTGAAGACGAGCCGACGAGGTGTTTCATTGTACAGTTAAAAGGACCAGACTAGGGGTTCGGGTCAGGGCAGCGACCCTCTGACCCCTACGACCCTCTCCCCCCTTCTCATCGTCCCTTGATAGGAGTTAAGGTGTGCCAAGGAAAGACTTTGTATGATGAAAGAAGTCCCGTCGGCGGTTGGCTTTGGAGGCCACCTCGAAATGTGGTTTTCCCAAGAAAGTCCAAGCTTATCGGAGCTCAGGCTCGCACGTGCTGGAGTGTCAATTCTGGAGTTTCGGGGACATCCACGTCTGATTCATGACAGTGAGATTCAGAATGCATTAGCTTGACACCCAGATAAATACCATTACAAGCACAACTAGCTCCAATACTTTTGCCAATTCCAACAACACATTATTATGTACAGTTGTGGCCAAAAATATTGGCACCCTTGTACTTTAAAAAATAACTCACAATTTTCTCTAAAAATAAGTTGAAATTGACAAAAGTATTTCATCTCCAAAATTCTTTATTTCACTGTTAATATTACAGAACCTTTGTTTTTGATTCAGAACTTAATATATCCGTTTAAATCAGTAAATTAAAATAAATGGCATCGACAAAATTATTGACACCCTCGACTTAATATTTGGTAGCACAGACTATATATCCTCCCTGGATGATAATTAGCATAAGCTAATTAGCATAAGAAATAATTAGTTATTAGAAATATTTAATTAACATAACAACTTGTTAGCATAACTGAAGAGATGGGATGAATCTGTGAATAAGAGAGAGGAGGTGTATGTGGAAGAATTCCCAGGCTAAGTTAATATCGGGGGTGGTAGATATAGGAGAGCAGTCCTGAAGTGAGATGGCTGCTTGCAGTCCCTGCCAATCTGCCTGAGTGAACTGCCAGACCTGCCGGTGCTGAGGCTGTTCTCTGAGAATGGCCAGAAGATGTTGACCTTCACAAGCACATGATAAGATGAACCAATTGCAGCAGAGGAAGAGCAAGACACGTTGGTGGGGAAGTTGGTCAACCAAATCCAGAATGAAAGATTTGCCATTGACAGATATCTGTCAGAAGTCTGCAGATTGTCAATCCCATAGAGTCACAGAAGTCCTTTGCTGAAGTGCATGCCTGGTGAGAGAAGTATCAACACCCAGACAATTTTCATGGTGACTATTGAAATCACAACATATGAGGAAGAGAGAGTTTAGATGATTGGTTAAAAGTTGGTCCATGTTATCTGAGAGAGATGTAAATGAATTCCTCACCGTTTGAAGGACGGTAAAACACACAGCCAAACTAGAGGTGGGAGTGAAATGGAAGTCACAGCCAGAGGTACTTCTGGGGTTTAGGAGGTGTAAGAGGACTAAAAGGACAGTGACAAATGTAATGACTGGTGTACAATGTGATTCCGCCACCAGGACTGGATTGAGGTCTGCCAACCGGAAGATGGTAGCCAGTGAGAGACACAAAGGAGTCAGGGACATTCTGTCGGAGGAAGGATTCTGTTAAACATATGATGTCTGGTTTATCAGCAGCGGCCTGGATTGTAAGATGTCAGGTTGGAGTGGAGGCTTCGGATGTTTGAGGTTCCCACAGTTATGGACAGGGGAGGCAGAGCAGCTGGTGGGGTGCAGGAATGTGGATGGGGCGAGAGGAAGCTGGGAGGGTGTGGGGCATGGGCAGGAGGGGCAGGGAGGAGGGGACCAGGGAGGGTCAGGGGTTCGGGGCAAAGTTGGGAGGATGTGGGTTAGAGGGAAGCCGGGAGGGTGCAGGTGGAGGGGGAGCTGGGAGGGTACAATAAATTATTTGATTAATGATCAAGACCTGTCATGTTACTCATTTGGTTCCATTGTGCAATTATAATCTAAATTAACCCATTTGGAAGATTATGAGAATCCATGATTTAAAAAAGTGGTTTAATAAAATTAGTATTGTTAATTCAGTTTGCTGTGTGTTCTCAAGACACCACACCATGCGAACTGAAGGTGCAGAGAGCACGACAGTTATATGTGGTTAAGTCAGTAGAAGGATGGATTTTAGAACTCACTCTTGTTGAAGATTGTTGGTTGGTTATTTTATATGCCAAAAATATAAAGAAGAGGAAGAAGAACACTCCATCAGGTATGGGATTAATGAGGAAAATATGAAAGCATTGTTAGCCACAAAATTTGACATGAAAAATGGAGGATAATCAATCTCAAGGAAGTGTTACAACACACTAAAATACACAATTTGGTGTCTGTCCATCTGACTGTCTGACAATTTTTGATCACAGAACATTTGGTCGTTACTTATCCAATCTCAACCAAACTTGACAGGGAGACTAAGAGTCACATGTTGGAGGTTGCAGGGATTTAACTTCCACCCCACCCCAAGAGGGTTTCCCCCGCAAAGGGGGTTGCGTGTTGAAGTGGATATCCGTGTTAAGATAGCTTTACCGTGGCGAATTTTTCCAAGGCCGCTTCGAAAAACAAAAATAACAACAACACTAAATATAATAGCATAATATTTATGTTATTACAAAACAATGATCAACACTACTAATATCCCGTCTCCCCAAGGGATTTTTCCTCCTTGAAAAAAGGGCGTGTTAACGTGTACAAACATCTTATCGTGCAGTTTTGGTGGGAGCACGCCCTACCAAAAGCAAAAAATCTTATAAACTACAAACACATTTGACTACTTTTTGAAAGTCACTCCTGCTGTTTAACACTAAACTGAAAGGGAGGAAACCCGGGGTGTGTTCAGTTACAAAGCAGCTATCTAACGCTCACTCAACGGTGTGAGCTTGGCCTGTGGTGGAGCTTTTCCATAAAAAAAAAATCTCATAAAAGACAAGAACATAACCGAAGAAGAGCACAGGCAATATGAGTAAAGGAATTAAAGTAATTTCCCTCGTTTAAGACAGAGGAGGAAGAAGAAAAAAGACTTGGAAATTTAACCAAGCCTTTTCCTACATTTTCAAACACACTGGTACACTCTACAAAATAACTCAGGTGTTCTTTCATATTATTTCAAAAATGTAAAGAAACAAACAAACAAGTGGTCATATACTGGTAGTTGCTAAATCACTCGCTGCAACCTTGCCCTTTGGATCTCAAAAACAACATACTGCTAGTTTTTGATTGGTGAACAAATTTACTGACCCAATATGCAAATTATGTTCAAATTTCAAGTCAACCGGATGAAAATCGAAGATTTCATGTGACCTTGATCTTTTCATCTCAAAAAACCATTGGCTTTGAGCCTTTCTCGACGAGGTGGTTAAGTTTTGTGAAGATCGGTTCTATTTCGCAAGTAAAAAGGGTAAACAATGAAATAAAAATAAACAACCAAATGGTGTTGCATTGGCCTGTAAAAGCCTATTGGGACCATACTGTAAGCAATGTCCTTGGAGAGAAAAACTCCAGGGTTCAATCAATTCAAATTCTTCACCGGTTGTGCCTTTATCTTGACCCGCGATCTTCCAACATCCAAAACCTGTGCACATGATATTGCACGAGCGAACCAAGGTGGCAGAGTGGCTAAAGCCACATCCATCTGGCAAAAGTGCTACTGCCGCTGGGTCCTGGCCTTCGGCAGAATGGCCGAGAGAAACAGTTTATCCAAAGCTCCCTTCTCCTTTACAGCCCATTTGCAAGCCTCGAGAGATTAGTCTGGAAAGGGCACGGTGGCAAAACAACCAGTAATAGAGGAAAGCTCAAAAGGTTTGACTTTTGGCGACAATGGACAAAAGAAAGGACACCCAACTGGCACATACACAAGTAGCCAGAAAATCCTGGGACACAGCTGGTTCATGGCAAAAGGATACACCCCTACCACATTTATGGAATAATGTGGCTCCACCAGTTCATGCACAAAAGGTAGTTACATATATAGAAAACAAGGAAGTTGTTGCAATAAAGGTTGAGTATATTGAAGTTAAAATCTAACTGGAGATTAAACGAGAATGGCATTCAGTAGAGAGCATACCTCCGCCTGGTTGGCCATATCACTCAATGGTGAAGAATCACTTAAAAAATTCTACGAGCCAGATCGGATCTTCACAAAAACTGAATCGATTCTTCCTTCTCACACACACAACCTGTCCATCAAGTTTCATCCAAATCCATCCATAACTTTTTGAGATATCCTGCAATGTATCGTTTTTGTCCCTATCTCCCAAATGGTGAAGAATCACTTAAAAAAATTCTACTTGCTGGATCCTAATCCGGATCTTCCCCCAAAATCTAATCATTTCGTCCTTGTCACATACGCTACATCTCTGCCAAACATCGTCTGAATCCGTCCACAACTTTGAGATATTTTGTTCACAAACGGACAGACAGACAGACAGGGGTGAAAATATAACCTCAGTCCACCTCTGGTGGCGGAGGTAATAAACTACAGCGAAGTCGATGGCTCGCCATCACACATCCCCACGCTTCCCACCGAAAGCGAAGTGGAAAGACCTCAAAGTTTGACCAAGAATGACACAACATCAAATTTTGAATTAAAAAAGAAAATCTTCTGCGTTGACCCCTTTGACCCAAAGTCCACCACCCCATGGGGCATGAACCAGGTGTCAAATCCAAAGAATTGTTACATATTTCATGTGTCCCCCAATGTTCATTGCACATACAAAGTTAAATTTTAAAATGTGTAAAAAGGCGCCAGTAATTGCATTTTTTGGTATTTGACGTATTGACCCCACCCCAGAGGGCAGGGCCAAAATGATACTTTTCCTGGACCTTCTTGCCATGTAGTGATTACAACTACCACGTTTGGTGAATTTTTTTGCACAATTGTTTTCATAGACTGTGTGACGGATGGATAGACAGACAGAGCCGATTAAAATATCCCACACACCCCCGTTTTAAAAATGCACTGGGATAACAAGCAGAGACAACTTGAGCTGCATTAAAGACATGATTTATCAAGGTGAAGACAAAGATCATACATATATGGGAAGGGGGTTCAGATATGAAGTCCTCATTTTATTTCAAGAAGTGCAAAAAACTGACAAAAATGGCATGCTTACACTACTCAACATAGTCCCTGAGGAGTACACCTTTGGCACCTGTCTATCCATGATGTGAAGGCTGCAGAAAACCTTTCTTCAGGGATATGTAGAGCCCACTGATAAATCAATGATGCCAACTCCGACTTGGAGTATATATAGGTTGCAACCCCAAAGGCAGTCATTCATTTTTTTGGAGAAAAACAAACAAACAAAAGTCACTGGGTGCAAGGTCTGGTGAATATGGTGGATGAGGGATCGGTTCCATGTCTCAGGCTATTCTCAGAGAGCTGCCTCAGCGCCAGCGAGTCCGACAGTTCACTCAGGAAGGAATGCAAGCAGCCATCTCGGTTCAGGACTGGTCTCCTATATATAATGCTCCTGATATTAATTCAACCTGGGAATTCTTCCACAGAAACCTGCTAACTATTATACACAGATTCATCCCATCACATCTTCAGTTATCATACCCTTCCTGCCCATGGTACACTGAATCCTGAAGTGAGGCAGTTTCCTTGAAACAACTTGCCTTCTCTTCCTGGAAAGCAAAGACAACCAAAGGCAATCTCAGGGCATTCCACAAAACCCACAACAAGTGTGAGTTCACTCTCAGGACAGCCAGAAAATAACATGTGTCCAATCTCAAAAATGAACTTTCAAACTTGTCTCCCTCCTTTAAAACCTGATTGGCACCTTGTGCAAGTCTGTCTCTGGTGTATGCTCCCCTTGCATCAGCTGACTCCGCTTGTGAGAAGGTCGAATACCTCAATTCTGTGCTTTCTTCCAAATATTGTGCCCTCCAACCCCTTGCCTTCTGTACCCATCCTACCCAGTCATATCCAACTGCTCAGACTGTCCTAAAAATGTGCTCTGCTGCTCTGGCACATTCTTTCTCTGTTATTTTTACCCAAGTCATTTGCCCTGGGTCATCTTCCATCTGCTTGGACATCAGCCAGCATCACTGCATTACATAAACTAGGTGCAAACACTGATCCCCTCAACTACAGACCGATCAGATTACTTCCAATCATCAGCAAAGTCATGGAATCTATCATCGTAGTTGATATTAAATCCTTCCTTTTCTCCAACAACCTCATCTGAGATCACCAATTTGGATTCAGATCAGGCAACTCTACATTGGACCATTGGACATGCTGCTTCTACTCACCCAACAATGGAGCAGTCTCTCAAGACCTGTCCCATGCTTTTGATGGTCTGGCATCCTGCCTTACTCTCCAAACGAACTCTCTGCCTATGGCATCCAAGGCTGGCTTCACACGTGGCTTATTGACATTCTCTACTCTTGTAGCTAATGTGTGGCTCAACGGAATCCTTTCATCTCATCTCCCTGTCAAGGCTGGAGAGCCCCAAGGCAGTGTTCTGGACTCAGTCCTATTCCTGATTTCATTAATGATCTCTCTGACTCTCCGGAAAATCCCCTTCATATATTTGCTGATGATGCCACCCTCTGCCGTGACATCCTTCATCGTTCAGGCAGCAGCATCTTCCCTCTCTTCAGACCATGAAAAAAAAAAAATCACAAGATGGTCAATCATTTGGAATACGTCTTTCAATCCTGACAAATCTCACACTCTCTCTCCAAAATGACCATCTGGCAACCCTCCCCTTCCCCCCATAAATCTACTTTCTCAACATTCCTTTTGAGGAAGTTCAATCATTCAAACTCCTGGGTCTCCCCATCAGCCATGATCTTTCTTGGCAAACCACATTTCAAAGTTGACCTCCAAAGTCAGCCGCTGACTGGGCATCCTTGGCACACCTAAACTCCCATCCACCTATAAGGCCTTCAATCAGATTGATGAAGTACTGATCTCCCCTCTGGGCTGGTTCATCTGCCTCACATCTGGCTCAGATTGACCTTCAGGATCATTGGAACCTCCCATGCTTAATGGGTCTATCACTTTGCCATCACAGATAGGGTGGTGGTCTCTGTGTCTTCGATGACCTATTTTCGGGCCTTGCACCCCCTGCTCTTTCAACCTGGTCCTCCAGGTCTTGCAACCCCTGGTCCTCCAGCAACCCCTTCTGGTGAAACTCCCAAAATCCAGGATCACTGCTTTTTTGCCATTTCCCCCCCCCCCCCGCCCTTTCTCCATTCTCATTCATTCGTTTATTCATTCATTCATTATCGACACACTGTAACCAGCTGACGATAACTGTCTAAACTCAAATGCAAAAAACTGAATGATAACGTGTTGTCTCGTGCAAGCAGAAAGCAGCCATTTGAATGTACATGAACACACTGCATGTACGCTGTCGTGCATGACACACTACGTTCACGTACTCTGCCGTGTATGACACACTATGTTACGTAGGTTGAATGATGCAGGAAACATGCCATGTATAATGCGTGACATTGTTGTCACTTCACATTTGCACATTCTGGAATTATGAATAAGGAGACCTTCATATTTGAAAGTATATAAATTGGCGGTCTTCTTCTTTCAAATACAGCGCATGGCTGTGGGCTAGCATCATTGGCTGAGGGCATGGCTGTGGGCTAGCATCATTGGCTGAGGGCATGGCTGTGGGCTAGCATCATTGGCCGAGGGAATGGCTGTGGGCTAGCATCATTGGCCGAGGGCATGGCTGTGGGCTTGCATCATTGGCCGAGGGAATGGCTGTGGGCTAGCATCATTGGCCGAGGGCCTGGCTGTGGGCTAGCATCATTGGCTGAGGGCATGGCTGTGGGCTAGCATCATTGGCTGAGGGCATGGCTGTGGGCTAGCATCATTGGCTGAGGGCATGGCTGTGGGCTAGCATCATTGGCTGAGGGCATGGCTGTGGGCTAGCATCATTGGCTGAGGGCATGGCTGTGGGCTAGCATCATTGGCTGAGGGCATGGCTGTGGGCTAGCATCATTGGCCGAGGGCATGGCTGTGGGCTAGCATCATTGGCTGAGGGCATGGCTGTGGGCTAACATCATTGGCCGAGGGCATGGCTGTGGGCTAGCATCATTGGCTGAGGGCCTGGCTGTGGGCTAGCATCATTGGCTGAGGGCATGGCTGTGGGCTAGCATCATTGGCTGAGGGCATGGCTGTGGGCTAGCATCATTGGCTGAGGGCATGGCTGTGGGCTAGCATCATTGGCCGAGGGAATGGCTGTGGGCTAGCATCATTGGCCGAGGGAATGGCTGTGGGCTAGCATCATTGGCCGAGGGCATGGCTGTGGGCTAGCATCATTGGCCGAGGGCATGGCTGTGGGCTAGCATCATTGGCCGAGGGCATGGCTGTGGGCTAGCATCATTGGCCGAGGGCATGGCTGTGGGCTAACATCATTGGCCGAGGGCATGGCTGTGGGCTAACATCATTGGCCGAGGGAATGGCTGTGGGCTAGCATCATTGGCCGAGGGCATGGCTGTGGGCTAGCATCATTGGCCGAGGGCATGGCTGTGGGCTAGCATCATTGGCCGAGGGCATGGCTGTGGGCTAGCATCATTGGCCGAGGGCATGGCTGTGGGCTAGCATCATTGGCCGAGGGCATGGCTGTGGGCTAGCATCATTGGCCGAGGGCATGGCTGTGGGCTAGCATCATTGGCCGAGGGCATGGCTGTGGGCTAGCATCATTGGCTGAGGGCATGGCTGTGGGCTAGCATCATTGGCTGAGGGCATGGCTGTGGGCTAGCATCATTGGCTGAGGGCATGGATGTGGGCTAACATCATTGGCCGAGGGAATGGCTGTGGGCTAGCATCATTGGCCGAGGGCATGGCTGTGGGCTAGCATCATTGGCCGAGGGCATGGCTGTGGGCTAACATCATTGGCTGAGGGCATGGCTGTGGGCTAACATCATTGGCCGAGGGAATGGCTGTGGGCTAGCATCATTGGCCGAGGGCATGGCTGTGGGCTAGCATCATTGGCTGAGGGCATGGCTGTGGGCTCGCATCATTGGCTGAGGGCATGGCTGTGGGCTAGCATCATTGGCCGAGGGCATGGCTGTGGGCTTGCATCATTGGCTGAGGGCATGGCTGTGGGCTCGCATCATTGGCTGAGGGCATGGCTGTGGGCTAGCATCATTGGCCGAGGGCATGGCTGTGGGCTTGCATCATTGGCTGAGGGCATGGCTGTGGGCTCACATCATTGGCTGAGGGCATGGCTGTGGGCTCGCATCATTGGCTGAGGGCATGGCTGTGGGCTCGCATCATTGGCCGAGGGCATGGCTGTGGGCTAGCATCATTGGCCGAGGGCATGGCTGTGGGCTAGCATCATTGGCTGAGGGCATGGCTGTGGGCTAGCATCATTGGCCGAGGGCATGGCTGTGGGCTAGCATCATTGGCCGAGGGCATGGCTGTGGGCTAGCATCATTGGCCGAGGGCATGGCTGTGGGCTAGCATCATTGGCCGAGGGCATGGCTGTGGGCTAGCATCATTGGCCGAGGGCATGGCTGTGGGCTAGCATCATTGGCCGAGGGCATGGCTGTGGGCTAGCATCATTGGCCGAGGGCATGGCTGTGGGCTAGCATCATTGGCCGAGGGCATGGCTGTGGGCTAGCATCATTGGCCGAGGGCATGGCTGTGGGCTAGCATCATTGGCCGAGGGCATGGCTGTGGGCTAGCATCATTGGCCGAGGGCATGGCTGTGGGCTAGCATCATTGGCCGAGGGCATGGCTGTGGGCTAGCATCATTGGCCGAGGGCATGGCTGTGGGCTAGCATCATTGGCCGAGGGCATGGCTGTGGGCTAGCATCATTGGCCGAGGGCATGGCTGTGGGCTAGCATCATTGGCTGAGGGCATGGCTGTGGGCTAGCATCATTGGCCGAGGGCATGGCTGTGGGCTAGCATCATTGGCCGAGGGCATGGCTGTGGGCTAGCATCATTGGCTGAGGGCATGGGTGTGCCACTGATGCAATGCCCTCCGCAGTTTGCGCCAATAATTTGTAATTTGTTCAGGGTGCCAGCGACAGCTCACGTACTCTTTGTGAAGGACACTGTGGGATCTTAAACGTCCACCAACTAATGTCGGCAGATGGAATGCCGAGTCCAACATCCATTCGAGGGTCGTCACACACATTGCTGAATCAATCACCCTGCCTTCGAAACACCGGGATGACAGTTTATAACTGGGCTGAGATGCGAACCCAGGGTAGACAGCTTAGAGGCGAGTGTGTACATCTACATCCTACGAGACCTTAGATTGCCCGTAAAACTGTTTGTGCAGTCATTCAAATCACAATTCTAAGGCCACATAAAAGGCAAATTAACTGCATTAAATTAATTAAATTAACAAAGACATTGTCTACAGGACAGGCAGATACACAAGACAACTTGAGTTGTACAATGCCAATCTTCTGTGAAATAAGTTTCAGGGCCAAAATCGCAAAACAAATTTGATTTCAGAAGCAAGAAAATAGATAAATAAACTAATAGAGAATAATGAATGAATGATCGTTATAAGGCCATTTTCCCCGCTAGAGCGGAGGTTAGCCTTGCGGGTCCCATGACAATCATGGTTCCCTGTTTGAGGCAATGTTTTTATGGCCGGATGCCCTTCCTGACGCCAACCCTGAGTCGCCTCTTACGATGCACAGGGATACATTGTGCCTATTCTAAATCGGGGTACACACCGGGATCATTCATCCCAGCAAGCTGGTACTCAATTTGCCGACCTCGGAAGGATGACAGGCTGAGTCAACCCCCCTGGCGTTAATTCAGCGATCGACTGGGATTCGAACCCAGGATCCCAAGCCGGCACCCTAACCGCTAAGCCAACACCAGGCTAAATAAACTAATAGAGAGATAAATAATTATATAAAATAGATGGATGAAAGATAGATAAATAAATAAAAGGAAACAGTAGAGAAATAAAATAGAAATATAATAAAGATGCACATCAGCAGATTGCAGCAGACAATCAAAAATGTTTCCTCTTACATAATCTCAGAAACAAAGATTTTGTTCATAAGCAGTGAGCTTCGAGGAGGACATGGTCCACTGGTCCAGGCGTGGGTCTCAGGAGACGCACCGCAAACGGGCCTCAAGTGTGGCAATCTGAAGCAATCTAGTGCGACTGGTCCAGGGGATAAATTGAGAAAAGCAAAACCCTCATGGCATGCCACTCAACTCGGTAATAAAATGGCCCGTTTTGCAGCGTCAAAACCGATTGCCTGAGAGCGCCATTGCTGAACTTCAGCAAACGGATCCCAGAGCAGTGGCGCCATTTTACACGAGAGTTAATATCACAGAGCAAATGCTTCGTACAGCAGAGCTGTGCAGAGCAAACAAGCATCCTATCTCTCCATGTCGAATGGCTCCTCTTTCTCCCAGATCACTTACCAAACAACACTACTCAAATCTCCCCCTCACACCACACATCTCCTCTCCACTCCAGCATTCTTCCACCCTTCCCCCAAGGGGACTGGAGTCTAATAAATTTCATTCCTTGGAGGAATGCGGTGCCTATAAACCGGGCGGGAAAGACAACTCTGTATTAAAGCAAATTCCAGTGCGCCAAGCGCGAGTGACTGTTTCTCGGTGCCTCTCGAGAGTGTGCAGAAAACGGATTAGGGCCGCGGCAAACAACATTTACTCAGCAGCGTGCTGACCTCGGAGACGGATTTCCATTGCGAGCTTCCAGAATTTAATATACCGGCTCCATAAAACTCAGGCCTGCTCCCTTGAGAACATAAATCATGGGATTCCAGGTTAACCCCCCTAACCCCCACCCCATTTAATTTGTTTTTTATTTATTTATTTCCCCAAACTTGTGCAATATTTTTTTATTTTTCAACTTTGTATTTTGAGAACTTTTAAGTAAGCATGAAACCACGGAAATTGATACTATTAATATGTTACATCAAGTGGCTCGGTGGTGGAGTCAGTAAAGCTCGCTGCATTGCCAATCACTGATGTGGGTTTGATTTCCGAGGCTATTCAGCAGATATTCCGCACCATGTGATCGTGATGACCTATCTAGGATCGGTTTTTGCCACACAATCGTTCACAACTTATGGTGAATGCCCCATTCCACTGAAAACAGAACAGAGGAATCCACCATTTCACAATCGCTCACCACCACCACCAACATAGGCAAACACGGAGCCACCGATAGAATTTCATAATACCACTGTGACTGGCAGCACATCTCACTGTTGGGTTATAGCCATCAAACAGGGCTGCCGTGCACGGCACTCAAAAAGGTGCGAAACAGAACGGGAATCTCGAGTCCTGGATTTATATGGCGGCTTGAAGATGAAAGGGTCACCATTCTCATTCATATTTTGGAGATCATGATGGATTGATTGTACAATTTCAGGTAACAATGCAGGAAATAAGAGTTACCACCTCCTTTGGATACCAACTGTGTTCAACGAGGAAACCCCAATAAATTAAACTTTACATTAATGAAGCAAAATGAATGAATTCTAAGATTCTACAAGTTCACCGTGTCACGAGTGAAGTAGTGCATTCAATAAGTCAATATCAATGGAATGAAAACAACCTGAAAATGGTATTTCCACAGAGTTTGGACGTCTCCCAGTAACATATGGCACTGATAATACTGCTGGTGTGGACAGCGGTGAATAAGAACAAGCAATAAGCAGCGATGGAAGAAACAGCGCAAGGACGTTTGGAAAAATTCACAAAGCCGTGCATGCCACGATTGCCACGTTCCACACCTTTCTCCTCATCATTTCCCAAAGAACGTTGCCTCCTGAGCATCATGTAGTATTTTCTCATAAAAAGAATCATACATACGTTTCCATTATAGGGTTTTGTAGCACGATGATGTATGTTGCAGAAGCATGAAAGCTCTGATACAGACGATATTACATACATGTTCTCCGATGTACCATACTCTTTTAGAGAGCATCTCTGCCCCATCATCTAATATTTTAATCTAACTATTACTCCCTCCCCTAAACATAACAGTACTTTACATGGGGGTTACAAGGACAGGAGACAATTAACAAATCAATACAATACATGGGATTTGAAACAGGAATCCCACAGCATCTTAAAATGTGCTCAAACGCCAAACAGGTCAACCATGTAGTATCTCATCGGTTTGGATTCGGGAAGAGTTGTGGATGCGATATAGACTAAAAGAAGCTTCAGAAACTAATTTGGCACTGACAAAAACAAAAATAAAACCAAGACATCACTGACCTACAAAAAAATACGTTTTTGTCAGCCTCAAGGGTTATCCTACCGAGTTGGTGACCAGTGGTCTGAAACCTGATGAACACGTCAAACAGTGACCGAAAAGCAATTTCACATGAAGGAGGACAACATTTCCCAGCAAATATTTAAAGTATAACTGCATTTCCGACCAACTCGAACAAAATGAGGAACAACTATTGATGCCTCGACGAGTCAATTTCATGCTACATAAGTGTTAATGGCCGTTTGTATAATATGCTGATACTCAGCTGGAATAACAAAACAACCATGATTGCTTTGGGATATTTAGATAGATTTTGTTTAGTGTAGTAAGATTTGAAACATTTCTCCATTCTCATGTGTGTGTGTGTGTGTGTGTGTGTGCCAGATGTCTTTCATTTTTGAGTGGTGCAAAACAAGTGAATATTCAACCGAGCCTGGTGTTGGCTTAGCGGTTAGGGTGCCGGCTTGGGATCCCGGTCGATCGCTGAATTAACGCCAGGGGGGTTGACTCAGCCTGTCATCCTTCCGAGGTCGGCAAATTGAGTACCAGCTTGCTGGGATGAATGATCCCGGTGTGTACCCCGATTCAGAATAGACACACCGTATCCCTGCGCATCGTAAGAGCATGACCAAGGGTTGGCGTCAGGAAGGGCATCCAGCCATAAAAACATTGCCTCAAACAGGGAACCATGATTGTCATGGGGCCCGCAAGGCTAACCCCCGCTCTAGCGGGGGAAAATGGCCTTAAAAACGATCATTCATATTCATTCATTCATTCAACCGAGAGGAAAGAAAGAGGAGTTGCTTAACCAAGGCGAGCATTGTCAATTATTCATACTTTTATAAAACTATCAGTACTATGGTGTGTCTTGTCCACCATTAAACGACGCTGGAGTGACCTGTGAGAGACATCTGGCCATTGTGCTGGTGCGAGGCAAAGACAAGAACTAGCTCTCAATATGAAAACCGAGGATCTCAAAATGAGCTGTCAGACTCCATGGCACATCTGAGAGATTTGGGGCACCCTCGCATAATAAAAATGCACTTACAGCGATTAGGCTGTACTTTACATTGCTGATGGATCCCACCATTTCAAAGTTATTCACAAGATGTGTCTGCACATCCTGCAGATGACAAGCGTGTACATCGTTGGGCTTTTTCAGATCAAGGCAAGAACCAACTCGTTTGCTCATTGCAAAAGACCAAAATGTGTCCTGGGATGAGTGAGCTTGAGAGTTGAGCATAGTGTGCGGTACATTATTTGTTTAATACAAGTCAATTTCAATTATTGTAAAGAGGAAAAGGGTCAAGGCAGCTGAAAAAGCAAAAAAACATGAAGTTTTGGCTGTCGCTAGTCATATACGCAACTATTTGATTGTTTGACTCTTATTAATCAATTCCAAGTTATGAAAAAGACCGATCGACCCTTTACCTCTCTTTCTGTTCCACACTGGAGACGAGTAAACCTTCTTCGTCCATGGTTGCCAGGTTCTTCACCATTATCTGCATCGCTGTGGTCAAATACATAGCAGGGGAAATCAGCACAAACATCCTGGGTACCCCAACACTCTCAAATCCATGTTTTAATGTAATGTCCCTTTCCTCAGGTTTTCAACTGATTTATTAAAATAAGTAGAACAACGAGGGTTATTTCAAGCGTTTCCCAGAAAGGAACATGTGGATTAAAGAACAGGAATTTCCAATACATTTCAATACAATCTATTCAGTGAAAGAATGCGTTCACGCTCTCCAAAGATGGGAAGCAAAGAATGGAAGGGGTGGGGAGGGTGGCAAACCCGTGCCAATTTGCAGCAAAGTTCGATGCATTTCTAGCAATGGCAAAATTGGATTTTTCTGCAAGTACAGAAAGCAGAGACGACTAAGGCTTGTGGAGCTATTTGGCCGAACAACAAATGCCAGCTGGGCTTCTTGGTGGCGACTCATGCAGAAACAGCCTTTGGGAACAATAGGAGCTCTGTTTCAAATGAGGCATCGGCCCATTGCTTGATGGTGTCTAAACATGCACGGAGAATGAGGCAGGACTTACGACCGAAAGACAAAAACAGCCAAAGGAAATGATCATCGCTCGTTTCAAACATGCTCAACTCAGCTCAGCAGTTTTCTCTTCTGCCCTCACACTTATAAATAGATGAGCTGGTCGTATCAACATGACAATTACACTATCGACCTCTTTACTTAAATTTTCTAAAACACACACACACGCACACACAAACAAACGACACATAAACAAATGACAAACGACACACACAGATTTAACAAACATAAATAATTAGAGATTATAAATTAGTTCAGTAATGTTGTGCCAAAAGCTACAAAACTTCAGCAAAGCATCGACTGCATCAATTAGCATATTGTCAGTGAAAAAAAAATTAAGCGATGCATAATTATTACAGCTTGCTGCTGCTTCTGCAAATACAAAAATGGAACCAAATTGAAACCTGAATTTTGTAGTTTTTCCTTCACCTCAAAGGAGTTCCCAGAACACTGGTCATTTTCACCCTTCAAACCTAAAGAACACTATCCTGGAAAGAAAACAGATCGTACCACTTCTCCTTCTCTTACCACACGACCCAAACTTCAGATTTACTACTTTACATTTATTTTGCCTTTCATCTGAACCAAGTGCACAAGTTATTCATTGTGCAATTAACTACAGTCGAGTAGCACTCTAACTTACCACACAGTACGATATATCCCATTTGTGATGGACAGCGGAATGTGCTCGCAGGAATGCGGAGGCTCGGAAACCGACAAGCGCACGACCTTGTAGAAAAAGAGCCCGAAAGAAGCATACACCCTGAGACGCGAAGACAATGCACTTTGACAGTAGCGAGCTCCTCGCCCATCATGAAGGAACGCCGGGAAATGCTTGCCAAGGCCATGATGTGATCAAAACGTCAAACAAGTCAAAGTAATGCCATATTCACGATGAGATGAAAATGGTCAATTCAATATTCCCTAGGTATGGCTAAGCTTGGACCTGGCCCTCAATTTCTTAACCCCCACGAGAGTGGAAATAAAAAGAATGATTGTCAAAATATCTGCTGCAGACGGAGAGGGAAAACTGTGCCATCAGCCCTTTGTAAGTGCAAGTAGTCAGCAATTGCATGCAAGCAATGCATAGGTAGTCTGTATCAGTTTGTACTCCATTCAAAATAATGATTTTAACCTAGATGATCCATATAACAGTGAATTAAATGCTCAAGTTTGTACAATTTACAAAGCACTTACTCTTCGGGGAGAGCCAACCCCAAAAATGCAAATTACACTTCCGTTTAAAACACGCGAGCCTTAATGAAAGTTACACTTATGTGCCTGCGGGCATTTTGTTGGCATCAACCATGTTCAATTTCTGTGACAAAGTACAGCTGAGGCAAGGTCATTTGGTCATACAATTGTACTTAAAACAGTGTATACCCTGCACGTAGCTCAATCACAAAGCAAAAATACCCTGCGGACAAAACTCGGTTAGTTACTAATGCTTTACCTGCTCATACAATCACTTTCACAGGAAATTGCTGAGTTAACCTATTCACTCAATTACCTATGGGAAATAAAACTCACTGCATCGATATTCATGCTTTATCCACATAATGAAACAGTGCTACATGGAAAAGGTTTTTAGAAACTTCTCAAGAAAAATACATATTTATGAAAATGTAGCTTTGAAAATGCAAGGGACATGGATTTTAGTTTCAAAATAAACAATATCCAACTGAACTGAAGTATCAGTAGTTTTCCAACTGAAGGCAATCTCAGTTCCTTCCACCAAGCTCGAAACTGGTAGTGTGTGTCTACCCTCAGGAGTGCCAGGATGCATGATCTCTCCACAATCAAGATTGAACTCTCAAACCTGTCTCCTTCCTCCAAATCCTGGTGGCGTCTGGTCAAATCCGTTTCTGGTGTTTGTTCCCCCTCCATCCCCTCCCTTACCTCAAATGGCTACACAGTTGACACCGCACGTGACAAAGCCGAATGCCTCAACTCTGTGTTTGCCTCAAAATCTTGTGTCCCAAACCCATCTCTCTCTGTTCCCACCTTTCCCAGTCGAACCCAACTGCTCCTGGACTCTGTGTCCTTCTCTCCTGACAAGGTGAAGTTTAAAAAAATCAAACCTCGACTCTGATTCTGCAACTGGACCAGACGGCATCAGCCCACGGGTCCTAAAATCCTGCTCTGCCGCTCTATCTCACCCTCTCTCTGTTCTTTTCACCCTCTCTTTTGCTCAAGGTCATCTGCCAGCATCTTGGAAATCAGCAACCATTACCACTTTACACAAAAAAGGTGCAAAGACAGATCCTTGCAACTACAGACCAATCAGCCTGCTTCCAATTATCAGCAAAGTCATGGAATCCGTCATTGCTTCCGATATCAAATCCTTCCTCTTCTCCAATGGCTTGATATCTGATCATCAATTTGGATTCAGACCAGGTCATTCCACTCTGGACATGTTGCTTCTGCTGTCTCAACAATGGATGGAGGTCCTCAATGCCAAACAGGAAATCAGAGCTGTCTCACTTGACATATCATGTGCCTTCGATACGGTCTGGCACCCAGCTCTGCTCACCAAACACTCCTCCTATGGTATCCATGGAAATCTCCACTCATGGCTTGCGGACTTCCTCTCTGGTCATAGGCAACGTTTGGCCCTGAATGGATTTCTCTCATCTCCCCTTCCTGTTCTGGCTGGAGTCCCCCAAGGTAGTGTTCTGGGCCCTGTGCTATTTCTGGTCTTCATCAATGATCTCTCCGACTCTCTGGAAAATCCTCTCTATCTCTTTGCTGATGACTCCACTATCTGCCGCTCCATTCCTCATCCCTCAGATCGGCAGTCTGCAGCCTCCTCACTCTCTGCAGACCTGGACAAAATCACAGACTGGTCAAACAAGTGGAACATGTCTTTCAATCCTGACAAATCTCACACTCTTACAATGTCTCTCCGAAAGGACCAAATGGAAAACCCTCCCATCTACTTTCTCAACAATCCTCTCCAAGAAGTTCTGTCGCTCAAGCTTTTGGGTCTCACTATCTGCCATGATCTTTCTTGGGAAAACCACATTTCCAAGCTGGCCTCCAAAGCCAGTCGCTGACTGGGCATCCTCCGTCGTGCGAAGTCCTTCCTTGGCACACCTGAGCTCCTCACCACATACAAGGCTTTCATCCGCAGCTCAATGGAATACTGCTCTCCCCTCTGGGCTGGTGCTCCTGCCTCACACCTAGCTCGGCTTCACGCTGTTGAGGCCAAAGCTTTCAGAATCATTGGAATCTCCTGTGATGAAGTTAACTCCGAGGGCCTTTCACTCACTCACCGCAGGCAGGTTGGTGGTCTTTCTGTCTTCTACCAACTCCTCTCCGGCCTTGCTCCCCCAGCTCTCTGTGCTCTGTCCCCCAAATATTCCTTCAGGTCGCACAAGATCTGCCTGCAACCCTCTTATGGTTAAACTGCCAAAATCTAGACTCTCTACTCACCTTCACTCTTTCATTCCCCTATTCTCCTGCCTCTGGAACAAACTCCTCCACTCCCTTCAATCCCACTCCTCCCTCCAGGTCTTTAAAACAGCTGTTCACCACCATCTCTTATCTTCCCCCATCCAAAACCTTGATCTTTTCTACCCCTGCTAATTCACCCCAGAGCCCTTGCAGTGTTCATATGTTTTATACCTCTCCCACCTCCCCCCAAGCCCTCCTCCTCCCACATTTCTCCCGATGTCCCTGCTCTCAAATGTTGTGTTTGTGTCCTTCCCCCTCTCTCCCCATCTTGTCTGCCGCTCCCCTTGTTTTTTGTGTTTTGTGTGTCGGTTTGACTTTTTGTGTGATTAATGTTTGCTCTTTCATGAGCCTCGATCTTGTATACAAAAAGAAACAAAAAAAAAAAATCGAAACAATAACTACAAAAGGAAAAAGCAATCAGAGATTGTAGACCCTCGCCAGGACGTGTTTGTATTTTGTGTGGCGTTTATTAGCTGCTGTGTTTGTGTGGTTTATTGACGACGTAGATTTCTGTTCAATCCAATATGGCTGCCAAATCAAGTGGCCGATTATGTCATCAATTTAATTATCCCATACAATTTTTGTGTAGATCACGCTCAATAAATTTCAAACTTATTGGATCAAGCGTTCTACTTGTCTAATTATGACGTCGTAATGAAGGCCACGGTGACATCATCATGAATATACATTGTTCCTCATGGGGAGTACTTGATAATGAGGCATGTTTCAATTTTTTCCATGGAGTGGTTTTGGAGATATAGAGGTGCAAAGTTTTTCGGTTTTTCCGAGATGGCGCCTGTACCACGTGACCAATGACGTCATAATTATCATAAAAATTCGACAGTAAGAGGTGCTCCTATGGTAATTTATTGGCAATCGGACCAACGGTTGCAGAGAAAAGCATACTCACGTTCGCTGTGGACAGACAGACAGACGGACCCAAATACAATACCCTCTCCTCTGGCGAGGTAACAAAATATGTCGACGTGTGCCGGCTTCAATCACCATCACCAACAAAGCAATTCCTTATTTAAAACCTAATTTTACTGGCTTTATGGCATATCTATATGAATGAGTCACCTGCTATTTAAATGCTGAAGCAAACTTTTCTGCCATGCTCAAGAAACAAGGCCATTATTATTATGTTTTAAACAGCAGTGAAAGAAAGGAGGCTCGTCAAGACAAATTAACAAAACAGAGAATGAAAAAGCACAAGGGGGATAAAAAAAAAACTGGTCCGAAGCATGGAGTCTATTAACCTGTAACTTGTTCATTGGATTTCTTCAACTAAAAGAGAATTGTTGTGGGAATATGAATAGGAGGTAACGGGAGTAAAATAGACTAGTAATACCATTAATACATGTTTGTGGTTTCTGTGCGAAAACATTGGAGCACGTGACGAATCTTGTTGAGGAGGTGATAACAGTGACCCTTCCCCACTGTAATGTGTCTACAAGCTTCCCCACCGTTCCCCCTCATTAAGCCTTATGTTCCCTCCATAATCTGTCTGTGTGTATTTCTTCATATAAATTTCACCAGTCCTGAAAGCCCAGCAAACATAACACCTTGTGACCGTGTGCTAAGGTTAGAGCTGAAGCCATGTTGACAACAACTACCAGGACCTGCCTGAAACCACTCACAACCGCAGGGGTGGCCACATGTTATGAGAGGTCGGACAGCGAACAAATGAATGCACAGTCACAAGGTATGAAAAGCTGAGCTGCGGGGACAGAACGGGCAGTTGGTTCATAGTAGTTCGGCGACGACAGCACCGAGTCGGAGATCAGTGAGTACTGCAGAGGCCATCACAGTTGAAGGTGGGTGGGTTTATAGATTGTATACATAATTATTATGACAAGTGTGCCTCTCCTTGTTTTCCCCTCTCCCTATTTCTTATTAAACCTGTTTCTCACCACTGGTATGTTGGGTTCGGGATTTGGCAATTAGAACTGCAGCGCGAGTTAAACTCGCTGCTGTTGGAAATTTGACGCAGACCTCGCTAGGAGGGATAAATTTGGGGTAAGTTTCCCTGAGGTTCATGCTCGGCCCCCCAATTCTTTTCCAAACGGGAACTTACCAGAGGTGACAGATCTCATTGGAGGTTCTGTATGTCGGAAACCGAAGAAAAAAATCTGTTTGGCTATCCAGGCAGACACCGTCTAGTATCTGAGGACATCCATCGCTAAATTGATCATCCGGGTGAACAATTAGGCAATGTGTCCACCCAATGGGCCACCTTTACAGTATGTTTGCAACTTTGAGAAGCCAGCTACGGCCGATGAGCAGCAAACCGTATGGACTCATAATTTGTTCAGTCTGGGAATTGGTCTGATTCAGGGAAGATCTCCGATCATCAAAATGGATTCTGCCTCAGGTCATTCCATATTAGACATGCTGCTTCTTTGATGTTAGCAATGGATCGGTGCTTTCAATCTCAAAGAAGAGGGCAGAGCTATCTCACTGGACATTTCCCAAGCTGTTCCCCCCTCTGGGCCGGTGCTCCTGCCTCACACCGAGCTCGACTTCACGCTGTTGAAACCAAAGCTTTCAGAATCATTGGAATCTCCTGCGATGAAGCTAACTCCGAGGGCCTTTCACTCACTCACCGCAGGCAGGTTGGTGGTCTTTCTGAGAGAGAGGAAGACAAATGATGAATTGCGAAAGATGATGGGAATAGAGCCTGTGATGGATGCTGTGAAGAGAAACAGTTTGAGATGGTTTGGTCATGTGTTGAGGAAGGATGAAAATGATTGGTTGAGAAGAGTGATGGAAATGAATATAGAAGGAAGTAGAGGACGGGGAAGACCGATAAAGACTTGGCTAAAGATGGTCGAAGAAGAAATGCGGGCATGGGGGTTAACAAGGAGAGATGCAGAAAATAGGGCAAAATGGAGAAGATTGTCATGGGGACCGCAAGGCTACCCCCCGCTCTAGCAGGGAAAATGACCTTAAAATGCATGTTGTTGTGTTGTTGTACTTACTGTCTCTCATCTGGTCTTTGTCAAACTGTCCTTTCACCTCTCCACCCATCCTCCCATCAAAATAAGGTTGTGCACTTTCTACCAGAAACCTTCAACTTATTACCCATTCTATGCAGGGTTTGTACCCTTTTAACAATTTGAAATTCCATGATTTTCTGTGACTTTTTCCATGACCTCTCCATGGCATATTTTACTGAGAACTAACCTTTTTCCAAAATGAAAGATCAAGTTATTTAGCAACATGCATATCACTAACATTCACAAAGCAAAATTAAAACATGTGCAACACCATATTTTGTATTATAACAACGTGTACATATCTGGGAAAATGGGGGGCGGAGGGGTGGGGGGGGGGGGGGGGGGTGGGGGGTGGGGGGTAATTCAGTTTTCAGTTCACCAACATCATTCCTAAAATTACAGAATCACTCCGAATTTCCATAGCTTTCTATGACAGAATGTAAAATTCCATGACTTTCCAGGACGTGTACGAACCCTGATATGTCTTGTCTTATTGCTCGTCTCCATTTGTCCATTCCCCTCTGCTTTCACTAATTGAATCCCATTCTTGAATCTGTCTCCTGGACCTCCCTCGAGAATTTCAGGTCAACCTGAGCTCTAATCGACCGCTGAGATAATAAACATATCTTGATGCTGTGGTGCATCCATGTGCTCTTATTTAGCTGTTTATTTTTAGCTCCACTTTGTATGTTGACTTTTTGTTGTTACCTCCGCCATCAAAGGTGGATGGAGGTTGTTTTCACCCTTGTCTGTCTGTTTGTTTGTGCACAAGATGTCTAAAAAAGTTGTAGACGGATTTGGACTACAATTGGCAGAGGGGTAGCATATGTGAAAAGGACAAAATGATTAGATTTTGGTGAAGATCCGGATTCGGATCCGGCGAGTAGAATTTTTAAAGTGATTCTTCACCATTGGGAGATTGGGACAAAAACGATACATAGCAGGATATCTCAAAAAGGTGTGGATGGATTTGGAGGAAACTTGGTGGAGAGGCTGGGTGTGTGACAAGGACTAATCGATTCGATTTTGGTGAAGATCTGAATATGGATTCGGATATGAGGATTATTTAATTTTTTAAGTGATTGGGCTTTAACCAACAAATAGCAGGACATCTCAAAAAGTTGTGGACGGATGATTTTGATTAAATGTGATTCTGCATTGTGATTTTCTGGTCTACTCTGGGATACAAAGCGTAAACTGTTCACCTGGCAGAGGTATGCTCTCTACTGAGTGCTGTTCTAGTTTTGTTCTGTCTCAAGCATAGACATTAAAAGGTCAGGTGACATGGTTCTGTCCACCTGCATAAATTCAAATCCCAAGCTTTTCAAATGTGTGAGTGCAATTAAGACTTCTGCATGAGCTTACATCAGGATAAAGTACAACATTTCGTCCTTCACAAAATTTTCTTAAACTTGATTGTGACCCTATAATCACGCCTCATCAGACTCACCTTCAGACTGAAAGGCAGCAAAGTCAAATTCTGTAGTGTTTGCAAGGCAAGCCTGTATCCTTCGCAAGTGATGCTGGAAAGCAAAGATTTAAAATATATATTATATTTCGCAATCATTGTTGATTCAGCTGTTGTGCAGGTTCAGCTTAAAACAAATGAAACGAGAACAGAATTTGGTAGAGAGCATACTGAGAGAGCCAGGCTGAACAGTTTACGTTTCGTATCCCACTGATAGGTGGGATCTGGATTCAGAACTGAATCAAAATCAAATCTGCTTGTTCTTGTCACTTACCAACTCGTCCACAAAGTTTTGTCACAAGTCATCCACAACTTTTTGAAATATCATGCTATGTATTGTTTTTGGCCCTATTACTCAATAGTGAAGACTCACTTAAAATTTTTCAAAATAAATCTTATATCTAGATTTGGAACTTCACCAAAATCGAGTCGAATCAAATCAAAATCAAATCAAAAATCAAAATCGAGTCCTTGTCACACACCCACCCTGACCACCAAGTTTTTCCCGAATCCATCAACACTGTCAGATATCTTGTTCACCAACAGACAAACAAATGAACAAACAGACAGGGGTGAAAACAACCTCCATCCACCTTTGGTGGCAGAGGAAATTAATTCAAGTAAATTTGCCTCAATACTAAAAAACACCGGACAAAATGCTAAATAAATAAGCAACAGATTGCCAAGACACACTTGTACAACAGCAGAACTCTACTTGTTATTAATCTTCATTGTAACAACGCAATAAGCAAAGACCTGGGTCATTAACCGCCATCAAATCCTTTGATATGCTGACCATCAGTCCAAAGCACTTGCAAACAATAATCACACCAAGTTGTGCATTGCAGGTCTTTTCGTTTTAGTTGATCATTAAAGTAATTATACCTGCAAACATTATACTTGGCCAAACCAACCTCCATAATGATCTCCAGAAGTTTTTTCAGGCGTTCATTCTCAGGGATGTCTTGTTTGATCATGTGCCTAAACTCTGGAAGGAGAAAGTTGAGATGATGATGGGGGGGGGGGGGGGGGGGGGGGAGGTGGTGGGGTTGTTTGGACAAGTCAGTATCACAGGAATCTTTAACTAAAGGGGCAGTGTGCAATGGACCAACAAAGAAAAGGGGAGAGAAAGACAAAGTTCTCTCGATGAAGACATTAATATGCAAGTTACTCAGGAGCACATTCGGTTGTGCATCGTGTCGTGATACATTTCTTGCAGATTCTAATTGGGTGGCAAAAATGAATATTACTCCATAATACTTCACCCAAAGGAAAAATGTGCAGGTCAAATTTGAACCAATTAAAATGTCTACAAATCAAACGTCAAAAAAATTGAATACCAAAAAATGTTTGCATAGTTTGTAGAAATATTTGGCCAGAAGCAAAATAACAGATGCTGAAACCAAAATCCATGATCATTATGAATCGTTCATTATGAAACGTCGACCAATCATGAAGCATTTTGTGCTCAATTGAACGCATCAAATATAGCAATGAATGTTTCTCATTATATTGCAGAAAAATGAGCAAGGAATATAGCAGAGAAAGTGGACAACCATAACACCAGCAGGGAGGTCAGGGGGTGGAGGTCAGGGGGTGGAGAAGAGCGAGAGAGAGCGAGAGAGCGAGAGAGCGAGAGAGAGAGAGAGAGAGAGAGAGAGAGAGAGAGAGAGAGAGAGAGAGATTGGCAGAGAAGGGCATGGGGTGACTTTGGGAAGGGTGATCCACCTGCTGGGAAGAGTAAATTCTTGAAACATAAATAAGCTCTCAGACCTTCCTAACTCAGCTCAACTGCACTTTAAAAAAGTGACCTTGAAATTTCACGCATCAGCCTCAAATGATTAAAATGCACATCAGCCTTTCTATGCAATTTGGTCATATTGCACTAAATCCTACTGGACTAACAGCTAATTAAAACAACTGGTACCATTCAATACCGGGCTGTCTCTCGCTCGCTTCAGTCCATTATATGATATTCCAGGAATCCCCTCGATAACTTATTACACCTCATTGTACATCAGTCGGCCAGGCAGCCCGTGCTTGCCCAGAGTGTGCCGCCGGCTGTTTCTCATCCATGCGGCATAAGAAGCGCTCGTGCGGATCACGTGGGGGCACCAGGCCCACGAGATACTGCTCGTGAGACGGCGGAGCCGTTTAAGTATAGCACGCCGCTCTAATAACCAAGAAGGTTGGAGATTGACACGATTAAAAGCGCAGACGTGACAAAAGTTTAAACTGCTGCATAAAACCACAGCATACTAAAATTGTACAACTTGATTTCTGAGTGGAGGCTTGTTCATGAAACATCTTTGAGCTACTACTACCACCTGTTTAATGGCACCAATTAATCCGACCTTCTTGAGGCGTCAGACAAGGAGGAAGTTAGACCTGAGTCTTTCACTAACTGGCTGGCTAGGAGAGACATTCGACTGGAGCCGATTGTGGAGGAATTTCAACTCGATGGTGCATGATGGGAATACCTAAGCCCAAGTCATGCGGTGAATGTGGTCGTGATAACAGGCCAAGCGTTGTTCTTGTTAAAATATGGTGGATTACTTAGCATTGCGTATAATGGTGCAGTCAGATTGCCGTTTGCTCCCGAACACGAGCAATGCACCACCCAGAGTCATATCTGATTCTGCTAGAAGTAATATTCAAAAACAAGGAAATTACTCACAGAGCTAGCCAGAACTTAATTTGATCACAGGGCTTATCAGTGCACTCAATATTGTGAAAGAAGAAGTACATTCATGTGGTTCTCAAAGTGTAATCAGATAAATCAGAAACCAATCCAATATTCACAGATACCAAAATAAGTCATTAATTTGCCTTCCTATGGGAATCAAAAAATGCTATAGCTGGGAAACATGATTAAAATGCACATCATAAAAAGTTAATCAAACGAAAAGAAGTAGGACAATAAACAAAACAATGTACTGTGGAGGTTAACTATTCATTCATGATTTGACCTCTGGGAGAAAAGGCCGTTTTGCAATTACAGCAGCGGTTACTCGAGGAAAAATGTGCAAATTGATCAAAAGTTACCTTCTCGCACTTCCACTTCGCTGTACCTTTATTTCCTGTGACTGGCACATCTAATCCAATTACTTATTGAACCGTGTAATGCAATGTTGAGGAGCAAAGCTTGGCAAATAATGCTCACTTTGTTGGTCAGATTTGCTGGTATATTGAGGACAGAAGGAAAATGGAGATAGTTTGTGCCATTTAGAGTTACTAGGGCTAGGGCATGCCCGTACTATATATATATCTAAAATTATATCCCCCCCCTCTATTTACATGAAATGGTTTGGTCCAAAGCGAACGGCTTGCGAGTGGTGACAATCCCCCCCCTCTATTTACATGAAATGGTTTGGTCCAAAGCGAACGGCTTCCGGAGTTTGGTAAAGAAATCGCCATCGCGTGCACAAACGCGCAGGAAAGCGAATGAATCGCAAATTCGTTTTTATTAGTTTTAAAACATAGTTTAACGCCAACATAGTTTGCAAACGTGAAATAAATGAATACGCTCTCAAATGTGCCATCCGAGGCAGAGTGTGTCCGCCACGTTCGGCACACGCGATAGTTCGCTGCTCTCTGATTGGTTGAATCGTTTTTTGGACATAGCTCGGTAAGTAATTGTCCGATTAATATGAAACCTTGAAAAGGCACATCCTCGGGTCCCCAGCAATATACCTGGCAAGTTTCAAGTATATCGGACCCGTGGTTGTCGAGAAACAGCGGTCACAGACAAACGTACAAACGTACAGAGATTACTGGAATTATAGATAGATGGTTTGTAAGGATAAGACTACTCTTCCATGAGCCTAGAGAGGAGGTATCAAGTAAAACACCATATCATTCAAAAGCCGAAGGATACAGTGCACAGCGTAGACGCATTATCGTTTTATGTACACCAACCAAATAAATAAAGATGGCATTTAGCAATTCAGAATGAAGAACTAGTCTTGCTCGTGAAGGCCAGTGTCGATCTCTGCACCAAAGGACAGGGAAAACAATGGGTGGAATAATCAGAACGTGGATCGAAGTATGCTAACTACCATGGTAAGTAAGGGGAAGCCGATGTTTCAGGCATAAACCCTTCGTTAGAAAAAAAAAGGAGAGATGGGATAGGAGCGGGGGTTGATATAGAGTGTGTCAGAGCTGGGTCAGGCATTGGGCGAGGGGTGTGGGGGTGGTGATGACCGATTTTGACACAGGGTCAGGATTCAGCGGTTAGAAGTTAAGGTGACTGGCACTGGGAGAAAAGTGGAAATAATAGGAAACGAAACACCAAGTAAAAGAAGGATATTAAATAAATAAACCAGAGCAACTGAAAATAACGATATAAAATAATAAATACAAAACAATGATTGAAATCAAAAGGAGAGATGAAAAGGAGAGAAAACAGGGGAGCAAAGTGGAAGAAGAGGGATGAGGAAAATGGAAGAGTAGAGAAAAGAGGAAAAGGAGTGTAGGAGAAAGGAAGGAGAAAATGAAGAAGGGAGGAGAAACCAAAAAAAAGAGGTGAGATACATAAAACAAAATAACACAAAATAAAGACAACAAAGAGGGAAAGAAATGAAAAGTAAAACATAGGAAGTAAAAATGAATGAAAAGCACTCATTTATCCCTTGGGGACCCAATGTGCTGATCCGTTTGAAAGGCTTTGCTCTTTGTGCTTGTGACAGTCTGTGGTGCTGAAATGGAAAAATATACCAGATATTGCCATGTAGTTGAAAGAATGTCCGGGAAGATTGAAGTGTCATGTAAACCAGCTTGGAGGGGACTGTGCTGTTAGTTCGTACTTCGAGCAAGTATTCACGGAAGCAATCACCGGTCTTTGCCCAATTTCATTCATGTAGATCTTCTTGCAGAAGAGTGCACATGATTCTGTATAACTGTGGTGGTTTATCCATGGACTGACACTCTGGCGTGATCCAACATCACATCAATTATAAGACTGGATTAATAATAATTTAGCCCTCCAGAGATATCAATTGACCCCAAATGTCGGCGTCGCAAAATAGTGAAAACATGAGGCGCACACCATTTCTTAAGAGACAAATCATTTATTACAAACACACGAGAGACACCGAAACAGAATCCTGAACACGAAAACAAAGATTTTTTTCAAAACAGAAAAATTACCCTCAAAGGCCCACACACCCAACAATCAATCACACCAAAACAAGGAAAGAAAGAGCAAAAAGGCACAGGGACTCAAACGTACAGCACCGGACCCAATTTCTGACAGGATACAGGCAGAGGGGCATGTGGAGCTGTCCAGTTTCTGAAGGATCAACCAAAGCGCAGAGACATCGAAAGCGAAGAGACGAACAATTCAAGCAGAAACATTGTGGAAGCAGCAAAAGTAAGTCTCAGTGTGGAATGCGCACATTTATTTTTTATTCCGCACGTTTCCCCACTCTGCCCCCCGGAGCTCCCAGGCTCGCAAAATAGGTTGTCCGAAATCTCAGGACTACCAAAACACTTCATTGGACAACCATACCTTGCTTGTGCCAGCCTGACGGGCAACCACATTTGAATTAACCACACTGTTGGAACTTCAACTTCAAATAGTCAATAATAAAATTACAGCTGTATAAAACATTAAAAAAATCCATCACTAATCCCCGCCATTTTTGTTCTCGGGAAGTGAGTTTGAAACAAAGTGTAAAAATCGCAGTTCTCCTTATTCACTAAACGTACAGTACATGCAATATATTTTTTCGAAATAAAAAAACCTTTTGTTTATTACCACTGACGGCTGTAAAATACATGAATCCAGTCCAGATGAGGCGATTGATAGTTGGCTTCAGAATTGCAAGGGAACGAGGAACCTAGATCAAAAGAGTCCTGTTCAACTAACAACCAACAATGTTAAGGCTCAGTGAATCAGTTCATCTTGGTAATAAGTACAGCTATGAGAGAAAACATTGTGGACACCTGTTGGTCAACTGAAAAAAGATTCAGGCAACCAAATTTGCAATGGTGCCTGCCTGAAGGGCAAAGGCAACGACCATGTCTATAATTTTGCGAGCCATGGCATCCACCCAACCTCCACTCGGACCACAGACGACTGCCACATCGTACATGGTCCTTTTCTGAGGCAATACGATAATCATAGTTCTGCTCGATGTTAGACAGGAATGATTCCAAATATAAGCAAACCCTATGCACACTACCACATCACTGTGGGGAGAGGTGAATCATTTTCCCCACCCCACCTGGCACTATAGGAACGTGCAATCCAGATCATTCTCTTTTTCCCAATTCCTTGCCCAGTTTATGGAGAAGAACAGATGAAGACAAGAAGTCTTATCCTCACGATAATCTAAATTGGACAACACTATCTCCCCACGGCGGTGCTGAGGAGAACCTTACCTAAAGCACATGTACTTGAAACATTCAAAAATTTCCACAACCTACACAAACAAAAATGGTAGATAAAATCTTATCTATCTGCTGACCCATACATACATGCCACCTCTCCCCCCTCACCCCCCCAGACAAACTATATCTTTCAACTTCTCGGTCCTTCTATTTATTTTCTTCATATCAGATGGTATGCCACACATGCTCAATAGAAGGTGTGTGTGTGTGTGTGTGTGTGTGTGTGTGTATGTGTGTGTGTGTGTGTGTGTGTGTGTGTGTGTGTGTGTGTGTGTGTGTGTGTGTGTGTGTGTGCGCACGCGCGTGCCCTTCATGAACTCAAACACCCTGCTTTGGCTTTGACGGGCTGGCAGTATAATTGTCAGATTAACTGTGTTTGCAACAAAAATTGCTACTTATTTTAAGATGCTCTTCACAGAAACTATTGCCAGTGTATAGATGTGGAGCAGATGGACGGATCAAGCGCCAGGGGAAAATAAAGTGCAATTCCTCCTAATCCTCAAGGTCTTTCATGTACTGTACACGTGTTCCAAAACCTAGCCATTAAGAGAGTGCCCCAAAGGCTCACCGATAAAATAGGCAGGGAGAAAGGGGCAGGAAGAGCAAGAGGGTAAAAAGTTTATACGACATGCTTTTTGGATGGAAACTGCAGTTGGACAGCATGCTTGCCTTTGTTGGTTAAGCGCAGATTGGCTCGCCTAAGTCCAGTGGCGCCCCTTGGGAGAATCATGCCAGTTCCTCAGCCAGCACAACATTTAATGGGGGTGATGTGCTTGCCTTGCCGGCTGAGTTTGGGCAGGGAAAGGGGCGGTTGGGACTGGGCTTTCTTGGCCAGTGCCAATCGATGGTATATCTCCCGCTTCCTGGTGCCGCCAGGGGAGTGAGAGTTATTTGTCTCCCGTTATTGTTCCGTGGTCCCAGCAATTCAATTAAACAGCAGAAAATTACTTGGGCTCCCTCGGCGCCCCAGCTTTTATTATCCCGGACAGCTCGGCGCAGTGGCAAGACATAACTCCCCCTCACCTCCCCCAAACCATGCCTCTCCCACCTCATCTGCTGCTTTTTCTTGGCCTCCCTTTTGCATTCAGTTCTGCTGAGCCAACAACAAAACCTCACTACCTTTCAAACTCCAGCAGGCCACCTAAACTAATGCATTGCATTCCCTTGTCAAGCTCATTTCTCTATCTGACTCCCATATACCCCTCCCTTCCCCACTTCGGACCCCCCACCCCACCCACTCTAAATCACTAGTTTTCCCATGCATGGCAGTCGAAAGGACCATGTCAATCTGAATCATCCCAGGCTGCTTTTCCCCTCTCTGACCTTGTAAACATCATAATCAAGCAAACAGCTTTGCTGGAAAAACATGCCACGTAGATGGCTATGCATTTGCAATCTTATCATTTTAAATAAATGTATAGTGCTTTGGAAAGCATTCACTTGTTTGCAAAATGCTATCATGATCTTCAACAACAGAACGAGATGATACTTCACATCAAAATAAAACCAAAATGTAAATCTCAATCTTCCACAAGCGAATTTTTTTTCAAAAGTTCGGTAAACAAAAATAAAAATTTCAAAAGAAGATTTTTTGTGCATATTACTTCAATTCATGAATTATCTTGTTGTGGAAACTTTAAAGTTTATAAAAAATGACTGATATCGAGGTGAAATAGAGTGCAATGACAAAGATAGGGGCAATGCCCCTGGCACTCACCTGGTAGAATAAACAGTATACTGCACTGACTAAAGGTATTTTAAACCAATTTATACTTGCTAGAAGACAGGGCAAAATGTAGAATCATGCCAATATAATCATAAGACTTTAAATAAACAAACAAAAAAATACCTATTTTTGGGGGCAACACCCTCCCCCGCCCCCCCCCTCCCACCCAGTGTACCTCCTCAGACCCCGATTTTTTAAATGCCAGGAACAAACTTTGGTACAACACAGGTGATTAAGGTTGTGGTAAAGTTTCATCAGGATTGTATATGTAGTTTCTGAGAAGAAAGCAAATACCTATTTTGGGTGGAAACCTCCCCACTGCAGATCCGCAAAGGGGCAGATTTTATTTTAATGTCGTGAACAAACGTTGGTACATCACGGGTGATGAATGTTGTGGTTAAGTTTCATCGGAATTGCATGTATAGTTTCTGAGAAGAAAGCAAACACCGATTTTGGGGGGCAACCCCACCCCCACCCCCCATGTGGACCCCCCTCGGGGCAGATGTTTATAAATGCCGTGAACAAACTTTGGTACATCACGGGTGGTGAAGGTTGTGGTTAAGTTTCATCAAAATAGTGTGTGTAGTTTCAGAGGAAAAAGCAAATTCCTACTTTGGGGGGTCAAACCTGGACCCACTTTGACCCGCCCTCCCAGCCCCGTAAACCTCCAAAGAAGCAGATTTTTGTTAATGCCGTGGACAAACTTTGGTACATCACGGGTGATGAAGGTTGTGGTCAAGTTTCATCGAAATAGTGTGTGTAGTTTCAGAGGAAAAAGCAAATTCCTATTTTGGGGGGATCAAACCTGGATCCACTTTGACCCATGGTACGCCGATATTTTTTAATGCCGTGAACAAACTTTAGTCACAACACAACAAATATCATTTGTGCCAAATTTGGTCGCAATCCCTTCAGCGGTTTCAGAGAAGAAGTTTCAAGTGTTTAAGGCCGGACGATGCGCCATTGCATAAGCTCCCCTGAACCTCGTTCCAGGTGAGCTACAAAAACAATACATACATAATTATCAATAAAATTATTTGGCCAAACATCTCAGCACCAGTAATTTTGTGCTCAAGGGGCTTCTGAACGGTATAACCAAACAAATGTTTGCTTATAGATGATGCACGCACAGTTCCAGGAAATGAGAAGTGGGTGGTGATATAAAAGAGCGATTTAATGTCCTATAACCCTGTTAAAAACATATCCAACAAGAAAGAGCAATCAGAGATTGCAGACCCTCACCAGGATGTGTTTTCAGTATTTTTTTTCAGGCTTTTGTGTTAAAACAAATATGGCGGCCGAACCACGTGACCGATAACGTCATCGTTTTTTTTTTCTCCACCAATTTATCCCGAGATGATGCTCAAGAAATTTCATCTTGATTGGATGAAGTTTTGCACTTGTCCAATTATGACATCATAATGGAGGCACCTATAACACCATGATTAACATATGTTATTCCACATGGAGAGCTCTTTACAATGAGCCATGTGTCAATTTTTTCTATGCAGCACTTTAAGAGACATAGTGGCGTTTCCGATTCTCAAGTGGCTACATAGCCACATAGTGGCTGGTGGCATAGTGGCATAGTGGCATAGTGCAAATGTTTTCGGTTTTCTCAAGATGGCGGCCGAACCACGTGACCGATGACATCATTATTTTTTTTGCTCCACCAATTTATCCCTAGATGACGCTCAATAAATTTCATCTTGATCGGATGAAGTTTTGTACTTGTCGAAATATGACGTCATAATGGAGGCACCTACGATATCATCATTAACATATTTTATTCCCCATGGAGAGTTCTTTACAATGAGCCATGTCTCAATTTTTTCTATGCAGCACTTTCGGAGATATAGAGGTGCAAAGTTTTTCAGTTTTTCCAAGATGGCGACCATACCACATGACGTATGATGTCGTAATTATAATTTTTAGTATGCAGCACTTTCGGCGATATAGGGGTGCAAAGTTTTTCAGTTTTTCTAAGATGGTGACCACACCACGTGACGTATGATGTCATAATTATGACAATTTTAAAATTCTACAGGTGAAGTTGCACCTATGGTGAAAATTTCCTGTCAATCGGACCAAAGGTTGCAGAGAAAGCCATATTTATTCTGTGCGGACAACAAACAAACAGACAAACGGACAGACAAACAAACGGACTCAAATGCAATACCCTCTCCTCAGGCAAGGGTAATAATAAACACATCCTTATGGACGGTTAATTTCCCCACTATTAAGGAGATGATCATTCCCTGAGAATGACAGATGGGGGAATTCCCCTGGAAATGGTGTATTTTACTATGACTTGTATTTTACTATCCCCTCCCAGCGGGAAAGGTACTATACGAGACAGATTTGCATATAATATGGAACTTTCAAAATGACGTAACCCACCCCAGAATGCTTCGCGCGCATATGCAGGAAACACGAGATAGAAACAGCAGTGTTTGGGGCACCCTGAAATATATCGTGTGTGCAAGATAAGGATTGTTACCTAAAATGGACGAATAAGCTTCTAAGAGAAGCATAAAATACTTGGAAAAGTAACAGAGAGAGGTGTCCTTCCAAAACAAAAGACTTGGTCTCAGCTCGTCAAAAGTTCAGTTGCCTGCACTGCAAACTCCCGGCCATGTGGGTCGGTACAAAGACCGAGTGAATGTGCCACACAAACCCATGACAGATCGCTACCAGCGAATGGACATTGAACCTTGTGGCAGTCCCTCAGGTGAACATGGCAGACTTGGTGATGTATTTAATAGATGTCTGCAATTGGAAAGATGTTGCTGTGCGTGCGCCATTACCAAGTAACAATAACCAACTATTCAACAAAGGACATCTTTGTGACAAAAATCTTGTGCCAACGATATTTACGTGGGAGTTGGGTGTATCAGACAGACTTCCCTGAGGGAAACGCCACATCTGATTTGGGTGCTCCTGAACACTGATGGGAAGGACATTTCTGGGGTTGTGAATGTACAGGGTAAGTTTAAAGTGATTATACTATTAATCATGTTGGAAAGTGTGGAGGTGGGGGGAGGGGAGCTATGGGAGCTTTAAGGGCTGTTATTATTTGTTTGGTTCCAGGGCCTCAATAATTTATACGGGATTTTTTATCTATTGCTAAAAGGAGATGGGTCCGTGTGTGTGTGTGTGTGTGTGTGTATGTTTTTTTATTTTAATATAAATCCGCTTCGGCCACTCGATTGTATTAACAGATAATGATAGAAAATCAACACCTCAGTCTCATCCATGGATATTTCTCGTATTTCTGATAATTGTCGAGTCTGATTTGCATCCAGGAACACAAGAATTAAGGTTAACCATTTTGTAATTGCCAAATAATTTACATATAAATGACAATAATTCATGAACATCTTCATTCACTAAACAAACCAGTCGCATGAACATAATAAGAAACAATATTGTTTAAATATTTCACCCAAGCAACAGCAGGTTAGAAGTGCCCGAGCTAGCAGAAGCGAGTGACTGAAAATGCACAAAGCGCATGCGCGAAAGACGTCATTTGAAAGTCCCGTATTGGGGTGCTCCCGACAACTTGAACTCACGAGACGATGAATTTTGTTACTGTCCAAAACCTACCAGTGCACACCCAGAGTACATACTGCACACAAGTTTTTAATTCGTTCCATCTAGTGATGCAGGAGCGCAGAGAAGTCAAACAAACAAACACCCGTCCAAAATCTACATGCACACACCTTTTAATTTACATATAAATGACAATAATTAATGAACATCTTCATTCACAAAACAAACCAGTCTCATGAACATAATAAGAAACAAAATAACGAACAAGAAACAAATGTTTTCTTGGAGGATCAAGAGTAACAGATCACAGAGTACATTCTGATTTCTAGAAAAATGACACCATGGTACATATATTTGTTGTAAATATTACATATATTTGTAGTTTTTGTAGTAAATAAAAATGTACGTTCTAATGTCTTCAAAGACCTTTATGATGCAGCAACTTCAGCCCACAGATAGATGAGCATAAACAAGAATTAATCTCACATTCTCAAAAGTTCAACAACCAATCTTATGGCATTCATGATTTTCTATTTTAACACACAAAACCATAAACCCACTATTAATTTGCAATTGGTCACTGGCTTTAAGGCCAATACAAATTTATATTATGTACCTTAGACATCAAAAAGTTACATATATCGAACAAACGGTTTCAAATGAAACACCTTGCGCCATGAGAGCATTTAAATAATTGTATCAGATGTGGCAATATATGTGAATTGTTGCTCCCAACTTGCCTGCTCGATGATAGAATATTCCATTTGCATTTTGGCTGCTGCATCCCCACACCCTTTAGAATCCCATGAGGGCATGGGCAACTTGATAGTAGTGACAAAAGTTTATGTTTTGAGGCCGATGGACTATCATAATAAAATAAATTATAACAAGCACATGAATGGCCTCTAAAGGTGGTTTTTTATGGTATAAGCACATGCAGTTTGCTATGTGCTTGACTGTCCGCAAGATGTACTATTCCAATCCTTACCAACAACGAGAAAATGCTTCACATCAAATAAGCCAAAATTTTGGGACGTGGAGGTGTGGGGTGGGGGACATTTTACACCTATTCATGAACCAAGTGTGTATACATTATTGGCAAACAAAGAAAAAAGAATCTGTTCCCATTCAGATACTATTCGGCTATTAATTGTCTTCAATAAGGATTTGAAATCTTAACCGGCATAGGATTGTTAAACAGTCACAGATAAAACATTTTTCTGTCCCTTTTGTTACCCGAATCATCTTTATTTGCACATCTGTTGTTCCCCATCCCACCCCGACACCACCCGCCTCCCTCATCACTTCGGACGATGCACCTCAACTGAATATCAGCATGGATTCTTGACTTTTGCAGAGAAAGTGAGGGGCTACTGTACATATTTTACTAAAAGGGGAGGCCTAATTTAGTGATTTGATATGAGGTGTGAGTCTATGGACCCCCATTCACAAAGCCCCAATGGTGGACCTTTGCCTGGTACGGACAATATCTGAGGAAATAAAAAAGCTGTTTGCAAATGTGATATTTTCACTTTTTCATCCTCGCATCAAAGACAACATTCAAACTTCAAAACACCATGCAGCTGCATCAAACGTCCAAATACATCTGCGGGATCCGGACGAGCTCGTCAGGGAGAACACAAGCGGTTGGGCGTGGCTCAAAAAGCAACCACTCAAATGAAGCATCGACTTACAGCTGGCTCCGAGAGGGAATGGATCCAGCACATCTATTCCTGCCATAATGCTCCTCAATCATGCACAACCGTGCGGCGGGACGACATGTTCAGATAGTAATGAAATGCCGAGCGCGAGTGAATCGGAGAGCCTTCGGCGCTTAATAAGCCGGCCGTTTACTCCGTTCTGTGGGATAAAATCCTTGACAACCTTCCTAAACAAATTACGAGTCATTTTAGAGAGGCTGGAAGGCAGACAAAGCTGGGAAGCAGTAGGGAAGGATGTGCTGGCAATTCCAACCTCAATTGCTTCATATTAGAGAGGCTTTGGATGGCCAAGAGAGGTAGACTGAAATCTAATCTTTTTGTCATTTCCTGCTGTCTGCTCTTTAAAAGCACAAGGTGCTGACATTGGAAGAGTAGAGGAGAGGTGTGGAAGGCTGTTGTATGATATAATCTACAGGGTTACAATTACTTGGAGAGGAAAAAAAAAAACGAAGAGATCTGTGTGTGTGTGTGTATGTGTAAGTGTATGTGTATATTTATTTATTTATATATACAGTGCATTCAGAAAGTATTCAGACCCCTTCACTTTTTACACATTTTGTTATGTTGCAGCCTTACGCTGAAATCGTTTAAATTCATTTTTTCCCTCATCAATCTACAATCAATACCCCATAATGACAAAGAGAAAACAGGATTTTAGAAAGTTTTGCAAATTTATTAAAAAGAAAAAACTGAAATATCACATTGACCTTCTTAAACAAATTACTGTTCAAGCACATGCAGTTTGAAAGGCCGTTTGGAGTTTGCAAAAAAAAGCACCTAAAGGACTCTCAGACTGTGAGAAACAAGATTATATGGGCTTTCATGTGTCTTTCACAGAGATGCTTCCGTCTGGCCACTCTGACATAAAGCCCAGATCGGTGAGTGTTGCAGTGATGGTTGTCCTTCTGGAAGTTTCTCCCATCTCCACACAGGATCTCTGGAGCTCATCAGAGTGACCATCGGGTTCTTGGTCACCTCTCTTACCAAGGCCCTTCTCCCCCGATTGCTCAGTTTGGCCGGGCGGCCAGCTCTAGGAAGAGTCCTGGTTGTTCCAAACTTCTTCCATTTAAGAATTATGGAGGCCACTGTGCTCTTGGGAACCTTCATTGCAGCAGAGATTTTTTTTGTAGGCTTCCCCAGATCTGTGCCTCGACACAATCCTGTCTCTGAGCTCTGCAGGCAGTTCCTTCGACCTCGGGGCTTGGATTTTGCTCTGATATGCATTGTCAGCTGTGAGACCTTATATAGACAGGTGTGTGCCTTTCCAAATCATGTCCAATCAATTGAATTTACCACAGGTGGACTCCAATCAAGGTGTAGAAACATCTCAAAGATCATCAAGAGAAATGGGAGGCACCTGAGCTAAATTTCAAGTGTCATAGCAAATGGTATGAATACTTATGTCAATGTGACATTTCAGTTTTTTCTTTTTAATAAATTTACAAAACTTTCTAAAATCCTGTTTTCTCTTTGTCATTATGGGGTATTGAGTGTAGATTGATGAGGGAAAAAATGAATTTAAACGATTTCAGCATAAGGCTGCAACATGACAAAATGTGAAAAAGTGAAGGGGTCTGAATACTTTCTGAATGCACTGTGTGTGTGTGTGTGTGTGTGTGTGTGTGTGTGTGTGTGTGTATATATATATATATATATATATATATATATATATAAAAATAAACAGGAATTAAATTCCTGTGTGGGGCTGGTGTGAAAAATTCTGACTCAAACTGGAACCTCCATCACTTACCCAGTGACAGCCCACTGCGCCATTGAGCCAACGGAATCTCCTCAGAAAATTTCCACACTTCACACTGCGAGCTTTATAATGGCCGATGTCTTACGTGCCTGCTAGGCAGACCCCTGATGTGAGCGTAAGTATATATGCATATGTACATGTATGCAAGTATATGTAGAAGTGCATTGGAGATTAACTCATCGACAATTTTTAATGAACAGGAATTAAATTCCTGCGTGGGGCAAGTGTGAAAAATTCTGACTCAACCTGGGACTCGAATCAGGGACCTCCATCACTTACGCGGTGACAGCCCACTGCACCATTGAGCCAACAGAATTTCCTCAAAAATATTCCACACTTAACACTGCGAGCTTTAAAATGGCCGATGTCTTACGTGCCTCCTAGGCAGACCCCAGATGTGAGCGTAAGTATATATATGTGTATGTACATGCATGCAAGTATATGTAGAAGTGCATTGGAGATTAACTCATTAACAATTTTTAATAAACAGGAATTAAATTCCTGCGTGGGGCTAGTGTGAAAAATTCTGACTCAATCCGGGACTCGAACCAGGGACCTCCATCTCTTATGCGGTGACATATATATGCCAAAAAATATATATATACATGCCAAATCATAATGTCAAAGTAATGTCATAATGTGAAAGTGGAATTATTTTTTAGAAGTTTTTACAAAATAAAAAAAAAAGAAATACAGAAATATCTAATTTATACAAATATTGAACCGCTTGAGTCAATACTTCGTAGAAGCTGCTTTGGCAGCGATGACAGCTTTGAGTATTTTGGGTATGCCTGTATCAGCTTTGCACATCTGGATTTAGGGAGTTTCTCCCATTATTCCTTGCAGATTTGCTCAAACTCTGTCACGTTTTATGGGGAGCATCAGTGAACAGCAATATCAAGTCTTTCCACAGATTCTCAATGGGATTCAAGTCTCGGCTTTGACTGGGTGAATCAAAGACGTTCACGTTCTTGCTCTGAAGCCATTCCAGTGTTGCTTTGGCTGTATGCTTGGGGGCATTGTCCTGTTCGAACACAAATTTTTGCTACAGTCTAAGGTCTTTTGCACTCTGAAGCAGATTGTCCTCAAGGATTTGCCTGTATTTGGCTCCATTCGTTGTTCCCTCTATCCTTACACGTACGTCTCAGTCCATACCACTAAAAAGCATCCCCATAGCAAGATGCTGCCACCAACATGCTTCACGGTAGGGATGGTGTTAGATGGGTGATGAGCTGTGCTCGGTTTCCGCCAGACGTAGCATTTTGCATTCAGGCCAAAGAGTTCAATTTTCATCTCATCAGACCACAGAATATTTTGCTTTATGCTCACAGTCTTTCACGTGCCTTTTTGCAAACTCCAGGCGTGCTGGCATGTACCTTTTTCTCAAGAGTGGCTTCCGTTTGACCACTCTCCTATAAAGCCTAGATTTGTGAAGGGCTGCAGAAACTGTTGTCTTTCCGACAGGTTCTTCCATTTCAGCCAAGGAACTCTGTAGTTGACAGAGTGGTCATTGGGTTCTTGGTCACCACCCTGACCAAGGTCCTTCTTGCCTGGTTACTCAACTTGATCAGATGGCCAGCTCTAGGGAGAGTTTGGGTAGTTCCATATTCTTTCCATTTCCTAATGATTGAGCTCACTGCGCTCTTGGGAACTTTCAACCCTAGAAATTGTTTTATACCATTCCCGAAATCTATGCCTCCTCATAATTCCATCTCAGAGTTCTCAGGACATTTCCTTGAACTTAATGGTAGAGTTTGTACTCTGACATGCATTGCCAACTGTTAGACCTTCTTGAAAGGTGTGTTTCTTTCTAAATCAAGTCCAATCATTTGAATTGGCCACAGGTGGACTCCAATCAAGTTGTAGAGACACATCTCAAGGATGATCAAAGGAAATTCGATACACCTGAGCTCAACTTGGAGAATCATAACAAAGTGCTTGAATAATTGACTCAATACATTTAAACTATTCATTTTTTATTTTTTTTTGTAAAAAAATTCTAAAAAAGAAATTCCACTTTGTTATTATGGGGTATTATGTGTTGATCAGTGACGAAGAAACACGATTTAATCAATTTAAAATTCAGGTTGTAACAAAACAAAATTTGAAAAAATGTCCTCCGGCTTAACATCCTTCAGATGGACGGCACACTCTTAGATGCATCACCCTGCCTGAAAAACACCAGGGTGGAAGTTTATAGGTCGGTAATGGTTCAAAATAAGGGCAGGGGGGCAGAGATTTGCGCATTCACAGAAGGGAGGCCTGACATTTGGTGGACACGAGTGGAAGGGGGGCCATGAGATTTGGTGGACCAGAGCGGGATTGGGCCCGGAGATTTGACGGACCCAAGTGGGAAGGGGCCTGAAATTTTGTAGACAAGAGTGGGAAGGGGCCTGAGAAAGAAAGATGAGGACTGGTGGCAGTGACACACACATGCACTTGCAAAAATGTTCATGGGTCGTGGCTGGCGCATGCACATGCACGGTTGTGCTTTATACACGTTTGGCTTTGGCTTTGCGTGTTTTGTTTTGCGTGACATCATTTGCTGGATATTGCAAGCACGCATTATTTTTATGCGTTATATACACATATTATACATATTGTGCTCGTTGTATTATATTCACACATGTTATGCGTGATATGTTGTACAGTGGTATGTTGTGTACACGTGTCTTGTGCATGCCAAATTGTACATATTTTGTGTACACACACACACACATACACACACGCATGCACACACACACACACACATACATGTATACACACGCACACACACACAAACATACATGTATACACATACACACACACACACAAATACGTATATACACACACATATATACACGTATATACGAATGCATATACACGTATGTACACACGCACACACACATGCACACACATATACACACACACGAACACACACATATATACACACACACGCACACACACACACACACACACACGCACATATATACACACGAACACACATATATACACACACACACACACACACACACACACACACACACACACACACACACACACCACTCTACCATCAAGGGCCAAGCCAGGGAACGGACAATCTTCTGCAGCTTTGATGCAATGCTACCCAGCTTGGGGTTTCATATTGGGAATGCAGGCAGAAGTGAAGCCAATAGTTCCAACCACCCGACAGAAAAAAAGATTACCAGCAAAGCTCAGAGAGGGAAGGGTGAGAGCGAGGGAGGAGAGGATGGCGGGAGTGAGAGCAAAAACGGGATTGGGGGAGAGGGCAAGATGAAGTGAGGCAGCAAGGGGTGGAGGGGGAGGCCTGGGACCGAGTCTTGATTGCCTGACCCGGAGGAAAATTGAAAAGAGTCACTGGACAAAACTTGTGTGCCATGATTGAACTAGGGCTAGGACAGTCTCATATTTCAGCATGTGCTGTCTGAAGAAACTCGGGGGGGGGGGGGGGGGGGGGAGAGGTGGACTTGTGGCCGGGGCGGGGGCTTGTGGGGAGGGGGAGAGGGAGAAAGGCGCTATAGTGTGGGTTAAGGATAAATAGGATGTGGAAGATGGTCAGGAAAGGTGGAGGAGAATATATATTGAGAAAGGGGAGAGGGATGGGATATAGTGTGTGTTAAGGATAAATAATTTGCAAATGGTCAGGAAAGGTGGAGGGAGGGATTTTTCCAAATGAATGAAACTTATGTCTTTAAGTGGCTTTTTCAATATTACAGAATAAATAAATTACCTCAAAAATTGTACACAGAAAAAAAAAAAAAAATTGAAACAGTCACTCTCACAACCACAAAATATCAATGACACAAAGGTATTAAAAAGACCAATTGGCATTTGCTGCTGAACAGAGGAAACGTTTTCACGACATATGCAAATAAGAAGGCCTTTCAGGAAAAGGTGGACAAATTATGTCAGAAACATGATTATGAGGGAGTTGTCATACACCCCAACTCTCACTGCTCGTCCTCCCCCCCCCCCCCCCCCCCCTCCAAAGATCACAAGGAGACAACAATTCCCAAGAATAACATCCTGGTGTTAAGAAAGAAGTCTCATTCGGCACCATCCGCTATACTTTACACACGTTCAATCAATCTCGTGCTCAAAGAATGCATTTACAATAATAATTAGATCTCCAGAGGTGAGGCTGAATGGTTTTAATAAGGCCTTGTAAATTATTTTTGTAACAGTGCAATCATAACCAACCATCGAGATACAATATGAGAATCTCCCGTAATACCAGAAACAGCAGGACATTAAATGCCCTTGTGCTGAAGCACGTTTTTTTTTTTTTTGAAATGCAGTTCCTTCGCATAGGGTTGAGGAGACGTTAGTGGGGATGCACAATGGGAGGGTGCCCTCTGCTGCCCATATCACCGGCTGCAAATCATCCTCAAGTAAGAGGCAGTACGAGTGCCTTTAATAAACTCATAAACGAGTGGCAGCCGCTCGACTCGGCAGAACTTTGGTGTCCTTTTGCAGATCATTGTTTCGGGAGTATCAATGTACGATCACCGTAGGAGAGCCGTAGTTAGGAGGCTCTTCATGAAAGTGATGTAACAAATGGCTCAGCTTATGGTTCTTCCCAAGTCGTGTTATGATGTATCTTATGAAATACGGTATGTGATGAGAAAGAAAACTTTGTTGAACACTCAACAACTCAGGCAAACCAATAATGTATTGTTGCAGACGTAGATCATCTCAGTTGCCAGGTACGAATCCCAGCAGGTCCCATCAACTACGACCATAACAGCCGGCTGGTTCGTTCGTCCGTCCAGGGTCGAATTAATCCTTATATATCTATGTTCTTATCAGGCCCATTCAATCATAATACACGAGAGAAACTGAGGGAATCAGAAGGCAGAAATACAACGAACTTTCGAGCAAAACTCCGCAGAAAGAACAAAGTACAACCCCCGGCTGCTCCGGGTGAACGGACTGCCACGTCCTGTGTGTTCCGGGCACGTTAGGAGAGGAGTGAGTGTGGCTCTGGTACGGGCATGGTATGGCTCTGTCTGCCGTAGGAGTGAGTGAAGCGCAAAACTTTCACGAGAGCAGCATTCGGGATTTTAGCTTTCGCTGGTCTCACCTGCCTTCATCGGGTCTTGACCACCCATGACACGCTTCGCCCCTGCCGTTCAACTCACCATTGAACAATTGGTCCGGTCCCAGGGGTGGAGCGACCCTTGCATGACCTCTCACCCCGATGTTCTGGTGCTGCGGCCGGACGGGATGGTGGGGGCGGTTTTCCTGCCCAGAATAGCGCCTCAAGGCCTAGTGAAGTCTTTAAAAGAACATAAAGATGTATTTACAATGGCTAAAACATAAAATGAAGGCTCGCAGGAATGGTGATTTTTGATACACATTAGGAAGGATGGGCGTTGTCTATCTATCACATATACAGTCGTGGCCAAAAATAGTCACCCTTGCACTTTTTTCAAATAAGTCACAATTTTCTCCAAAATTAAGTTGAAATTGACAAAAGTATTTGGTCTTCACAATTGTTTATTTCACTGTTAATATGACAGAACCTTTGTTTTTGATTCAGAACTTAATATATCCTTTTAAATCAGAAAATAAAAAGAAATGGCATTGACAAAATTATTGACACCCTAGACTTGATAATTGGTAGCACAGCCTTTGGACAGAATAACTGCAGTCAAGCGTTTCCTATAGCGATGAATGAGCTTCCTACACCTCTCTACAGGCAGTTTGGCCCACACTTCTTGTGCAAACTGCTCCAGTTCTCCCAGATTTGAAGGGTGCCTTCTCCCAACTGCTGTTTTCAGATCTCCCCACAGGTGTTCAATGGGATTTAGATCTGGACTCATTGCTGGCCACTTCAGAACAGTCCAGTGTTTCATCTTGAATCATTCCTGGGTGCTTTTTGAAGTGTATTTGGGGTTATTGTCCTGAGGCAAGACCCATGACCTTCGACGGAGACCCAGCTTTCTGATGCTGGGTTGAACATTGTGCTCCAAAATGCCTTGGTAATCTCCTGATTTCATGATGTCATGCACACATTCAAGGCTCCCAGTGCCAGAGGCAGCACAGCAACCCCAAAACATCACCAAAGCTCCTCCATGTTTGACTCTAGGGAAAGTGTTTTTTTTTTTTTTTTTTTTTTTTTTTTGTATACAAGATCGAGGCTCGTGAAAGAGCGAACATTAATCACACAGAAAGACAAACCGACACATAAAACATATAACATAGGGAGCGGTAGACAAGATGGGGAGAGAGGGGGAAGGACACAAACACAACATTTGAGAGCAGGGACCGAGAGACATGGAGACATCGAGAGATCTGAGAGAGGGCGAGGGCTTTGGGGGGGGGGGGCATGGGAAGGGGGCGGTGGGAGAGGTATAAAACATATGGACACTGCCAGGACTTCCAGGAAAGAAGTTGGAATTTCAAACAAGGTGGATCTGGGGTGAATTAGCGGGGGTAGAAAAGATCAAGGTTTTGGATGGGGGAAGATAAGAGATGGTGGTGAACAGCTGTTTTAAAGACCTGGAGGGAGGAGTGGGATTGAAGGGAGTGAGGGAGTTTGTTCCAGAGGCGGGAGAAAAGAGGAATGAAAGAGTGAAGGTGAGCAGAGAGCCGAGATTTCGGCAGTTTAACCATCAGAGGGTTGCTGGCAGATCTTGTGCGACCTGTAGGAATATTTGGGGGACAGAGCACAGAGAGAGCTGGGGGTGCAAGGCCGGAGAGGAGTCGGTAGAAGACAGAAAGACCACCTACCTGCCTGCGGTGAGTGAGTGAAAGGCCCTCAGAGATAGCTTCATCACGGGAGATTCCAATAATTCTGAAAGCTTTGGTTTCAACAGCGTGAAGCCGAGCTAGGTGTGAGGCAGGAGCACCGGCCCATAGGGGAGAACAGTATTCCATTGAGCTGCGGATGAAAGCCTTGTATGTGGTGAGGAGCTCAGGTGTGCCGAGGAAGGACTTCGCACGACGGAGGATGCCCAGTCGGCGACTGGCTTTGGAGGCCAGCTTGGAAATGTGGTTTTCCCAAGAAAGATCATGGCAGATAGTGAGACCCAAAATCTTGAGCGACAGAACTTCTTGGAGAGGATTGTTGAGAAAGTAGATGGGAGGGTTGTCCAGTCGATCTTTTCGGAGAGACATAGTAAGAGTGTGAGATTTGTCAGGATTGAAAGACATGTTCCACTTGTTTGACCAGTCTGTGATTTTGTCCAGGTCTTCAGAGAGTGAGGAGGCAGCAGACTGCCGATCTGAGGGAAGAGGAATGGAGCGGCAGAGAGTGGAGTCATCAGCAAAGAGATAGAGAGGATTTTCGAGAGAGTCAGAGAGATCATTGATGAAGACCAGAAAAAGCACGGGGCCCAGAACACTGCCTTGGGGAACTCCAGCCTGAACAGGAAGAGGAGATGAGAGAAACCCATTCAGGGCCACACGTTGACGACGACTAGAGAGGAAGTCCGCCAGCCATGCGTGGAGATTTCCATGGATACCAAAGGAGGAGAGTTTGGTGAGCAGAGCGGGGTGCCAGACCGTGTCGAAGGCACGTGATATGTCGAGGGAGACAGCTCGAATTTCCTGTTTGGCATTGAGGACCTCCATCCATTGTTGAGACAGCAGAAGCAGCATGTCCAGAGTAGAGTGACCTGGTCTGAAACCAAATTGATGATCAGAGATCAAGCCATTGGAGAAGAGGAAAGATTTCATATCCGAAGCAGTGATGGATTCCATGACTTTGCTGATAATTGGGAGAAGGCTGATTGGTCTGTAGTTGCTAGGATCTGTTTTTGCACCTTTTTTGTGCAAAGCGGTGATGTTGGCTGATTTCCAAGCAGATGGCAGTTGACCTTGAGCAAAAGAGAGGGTGAAGAGAACAGAGAGAGGGTGAGATAGAGCAGCAGAGCAGGATTTTAGGACCCGTGGGCTGATGCCGTCGGGTCCAGTTGCAGAATCAGAGTCGAGGGTTGACAGAAACTTTTCCACCTTGTCAGGAGGAAAGGACACGGAGTCCAGGAGCAGCAGGTTACGACTGGGTATGGTGGGTACAGAGAGGGATGGGTTTGGGACACAAGATTTAGAGGCAAACACAGAGTTGAGGCATTCAGCTTTTTCACGTGCGGAGTCAGCTGTGTAGCCGTTTGAGGTAAGGGAGGGGATGGAGGGGGAACAAACACCAGAAACGGATTTGACCAGACGCCACCAGGATTTGGAAGAGGGAGACAGATAAGAGAGTTCGGTCTTGAGAACGGAGAGATATTGTTTCCTGGCTCTCCTGAGGGTGGACACACACTTGTTTCGGGCTTTGTGAAAGGAAATGAGATTTCCTTCCGTTGGATTTGCTTTCCAGGAGACGAAGGCAAGTTGTTTCTGGGCAACAGCCTCACCACAAGATTCCGTGTACCATGGACGGGAGGAAGGGTATGACAACTGAAGACGAGATGGGATAAATCTGTGCATGAGAGAGAGCAATTTACTTTGGAAGAATTCCCAGGATGAGTTGATGTCAGAGGTGGTAGAGATGGGAGACCAGTCCAGATGATTGATGGCTGCTTGAAGACCGTGCCAGTTGGCCTGAGTGAAATGCCAGACTCGTCGACGCTGAGCAGGCTCCCTGAGGATGGTCAGAGAGATGTCCACTTTAACAAGGACATGATCAGATGATCCGATCGGAGCAGAAGAAGAGCAGCAGACATTTTCAGGGAAGTTAGTCATAACCAAGTCCAGAAGAGAAGATGTTCCGTTGACTGAGATCCGGGTCGGGAAATTGACAGATTGTGTCAGTCCCAGTGAGTCGCAGAAGTCCTTTGCTGAGGAGCCATGGCTGGTGAGAGAGGTACCCACACCCAGCCAACTGGCATGATGACAGTTGAAATCACCACATATGAGGAAGAGAGAGTTGGGATGAGTAGATAGAAGTTGGTCCATATCATCAGACAGCGAGATGTAGATGGAGTCATCACTGTTTGGTGGACGGTACAACACACATATGAACAAGAGGTGGGAGCGAAGGGGAAGCCGTAGCCAGAGGTATTCCTGGGGGTGAGGTGGAGAGAGTGCAGTGCAGGGCGAGTGAGGAAGAGAGTTTTTGATAAAGATAGCAACCCCGCCTCCAGGACGAGGCTCAGGTCTATCATACCGGAGGAGGGAGTAGCCCGGGAGAGATACTATGGAATCAGAGACATCATAAAGGAGGAAAGTTTCTGTTAAGCAGATCACATCTGGTTTGACAGAAGCAACCTGTATGGAGAGATCAGTTAAGTTTGAACGAAGGCCCCGGATGTTTGAGGTCCATACCGTTAATGAAGAGGAAGGGGGAGCATCAGATACAGAACAGGGGGGAGGAGGGGTAGGGTAAGATGTGGAAGAGGTGGAAGAGGTAGGGAGAGCTGTTGAAGGTGTGTCAGAGATTTCAGAATAGCTCGGGGAAAGGGAAGGATGGGGCGGACAAAAGGTTTGATGGTGATTGGGTGAGCCACAATGAGGTGTTATTTGAGGAGGGGGAAGAGTGAGGCAGAAGGTTGGGGGAGATGGAGGTGAGAGTTTGAAGGGGGAAGAAGCGGGGAGGACGCTTTGAGGAGGGGGAGTGAGAGGGGGGAAATTGAGAAGCAATGAGGGTGGGGAGATTTGAAAGGGAGGGGTGAGGGGGGAGTTTGGGAGGGAAGGGACAAGGGGAGGGATTTGAAAGGGATGGGATATGGGGGAGATTTGGAGGGGAGGGGTGAGGCAGGAGTCTAGGAGGGGAGGGGCGAGGGGGCGTCTTGGCGGGGAGGGGTGAGGGGGTAGTTTAGGAGGGAGGGGGCAAGGGGGGAGATTTGAAAGGGATGGGTGATGGGGAAGATTTGGAGGGGAGGGGTGATGGGGAAGATTTGGAGGGATGGGGTTATGGGGAAGATTTGGAGGGGAGGGGTGAGATTGGATTTTTGAAAGTGTACGATTTATGGGAAACGACCATTTATTGCAAAATGAGTTTCTTGTGACCTTCGAGTTAAAAATACGTTTAAGGACGCTGGATGGAGGATGGAGTGCAGGAGAGTTTAGGGAATGTAGAAAAAAGGCACTATAGGAGATGGATATTTTTTTTGGGATGAATTGATTTGGTGAGCAAGTCGAAAGCAGCCTTTTAAAGAAGAAGAAGAAAAAGGTGTTATAAAATATGACGGAATACATAACTTGAGGGGAAAGTGTAAACATTGAAGGTTAATGAGTGAAAACTATCTGGGGAAATGGGGGAGAAACACGTGGTCGAAGAACGAACGAACGAATAAGAATGAATAAACGAATGAGAACAGAGAAGGAAATGTTTGTTTGTTTTTTTTTTTTGTTTTTTTTTGAGTTGAGATTTACACAAGGAAGTAGGCTATGGGTGAAAAGACTGGGAATACAGAGAACGAAAGTTATTGGATCACAAAAGACGGACCGCTGAGAAAAACAAAGCCTCAAGGTTGTACAGTGCACACTGTACAAGGCCTCAAGACACGACACGAATTAACACGATTTTCAATACAGGTATGAAAGATTTGCACCAAGTGTTCTTTTCTTTTCTTTGAAAGTGTTCTTTTCTTTGAAGGCTTCATTTTGTTTTCTGTTAACATAGAGATAATGTGCTTTACCAAAAGTTCTAATTTGTTCTCATCTGTCCACAGAAGGATTTTGGCTTGTTCAAGTGTGTTTTGGAAAACTACATTCGGACTTTCTCATATATCTCTTTCTTTTTTTTTTTCTTTTTTTTCTCTCTCTCTCTCTCTCTCTCTCTCTCTCTCTCTCTCTCTCTCTCTCTCTCTCTCTCCCTCTCCTCTCCTTTCTCTCTCTCTCCAGTGGGGTCCTCTTTGGTCTCCTACCATAGAACCCCCTTTCATTGAGTTGGTGACGGATGGTGCGAGTTCAAACTGTAGTACCTTGTGTCTGAAGGTCAGCTTGAATCTGTTTGGCAGTTGATTGAGGTGCTTTTTCCACCATTCAAACAATCCTTCGCTGCAATCTTCGTTCAACTTTTCTCTTGCAGTCACGTCCAGGGAGGTTGGCTACAGTGTCATGGGTCTTAAACCTCCTGATAACATTGCGTACGGTGGACAGAGGAACATCAAGGTCTCTGGAGATGGACTTGTAGCCTTGAGATTGCCCATGCTTGGCTACATTCTTGTGTCTGGCCCCCTCAGACAATTCTCTGTTTTACTTTCTTTTCTCCATGCTCATTGGAGAATGTCTTTCACTGTCACACACAGTGACAAAAAACAGCAGAATGACTCCTTTTCTCTATTAAAACTGGTTGAATGAGTGACTTTTATATTGTAGGCACCTGCAACTCACCACAGGTGAGTTCAATGCCAAAGTGAAGGAGAATCACCTGCTTGAAATCTAATTATTTCTAACAACTTCTAAAAGGTGCCAATTATATTGTCCAGGCCATTTTAGGATTTCTGTGTGGAATAAGCTAAGATTTAGCAATTTTTTCAGCTTTTTTTGTTTTGTTCCACTGCAACCAAAGAAATACATATATGTGGATACCAAGATATTTTTTTAATTTCAACAATTTTCTGGAAGAAATGTGCATTATTTGAAACAAGTAAATGAAAAAACATGTTTTAGGTCTACACACTTTTATTTAAAAAAAAGAAGTTTTAAACCTATATAAAATAAAAAAAATTAAAAATTGTTTTTAAAATTCAATTTTGATGGATGAAAATGTACCAGAAAAGAGGACCAGAGGCCAAATTTCAGCTCTCTTGGACGTATGGAACTGAGAAAACAAATGGCTCAAATATTTGAAATGGGACAAACAAACAAAGTTCAGATGAAGTTAAATAAAAGTGTGTAAAAAGTGCAAGGGTGCCAATATTTTTGGCCACGACAGTACTACGCATACCTAATATCACAATTAATTACTTTACTCTCCAAGACATTTACCAAGGAACAAGCTAAACTATACGAAGCAATGCCAACCTCGAGGAGTCATTTCCACAACAATATTTTTACAATCTCCAGCCAGGCCTATTTCTATCCTCTCACTAAGTTTTGATTTTTTTTTTTGTTCCTCTCCCAAGCCCAACTCTCTCTTCTTCCAGCACCCAACTAAATATTTGTATAAATAATACTCTTATACTATTTGTTTGTTTATCTGTCTTTCAGACACCAATATTTTTTCCCAGATTATTTTTCATGGTTTTGTTTAAATATTATTTAAATATGTTTAAACCGCAGCCGTGATGCTGACGCCGCCCTCCCCCCCCAAACCCCCCCCAGAATTTCAACGTTTCCCAGTGTGTACCCTGGATTAGAATCGGTACACCGTATCCCTGCGTGTCGTAAGAGACGTCAGGAAGTTGGCGTCAGGAAGGGCATCCGGCCATAAAAACATTGCCTCAAAAAGAGAACCATGACAATTACAACTACATATGGGCAGGGTACAGCCCGAAGTGGAGATCGGTTTCTGAGGTTTGGGACATGGAATGTAGGGACAATGACAGGGAGATCAGGAGAAGTGGTGGAAGTATTGGTCAGAAGAAGAGTGGACATATGTTGTGTGCAAGAGACGAGATGGAAGGGAAGTGGTGTGAGAATGGTGAAGGGTAGGCAGGGACAGAAATACAAGTTTATGTGGCAGGCGTGCCTGGAGGGCGTGAATGGTGTTGGTGTCCTGTTTTCTGAGGAGTTTGTAGACAGTGTGGTGAGTGTGACTAGAGTGAGTGATCGGTTGATGATGGTGAAAATGATGATTGGAAAGCTCTTGGTGAACGTCATCTCGGGATATGTTCCGCAGGTTGGTCGGAGCGATGAAGAGAAGGACAAGTTCTGGTGTGCGATAGAGAAGCTGATGGAAAACGTGAAAGATGAGGAAGTTGTTGTGGTAGGAGGAGACCTAAATGGACATGTCGGAAGGAGTATGGCTGGTTTTGAGGGAGTTCATGGGGGTTACGGATATGGTGTGAGAAATGGAGAAGGTGAAAGGATTTTGGAGTTTGCTGATGGAGCTGATTTGTTGATTTGTAATACTCAGTTCCAGAAAGAGGATAATAAGCTTGTTACATACACGTCAGGTGGGTCGACGACAACCGTTGACTACCTGATGGTGCGTAGGCGAGATAGGGGGCACCTCCGGGACACAAAGGTGATCCCGGGGGAGGAGGCTGTTTCACAGCACCACTTGGTTGTCTGCGACATAAGGGTGAAAGGTGCGAGGAGAGCTCGGCGGGTGAAGTACCAACCGAGAATGAAGGTGTGGAGGTTGTAAGAGGTGACAGTAAGGGAGGCATTAAAAGAGAGGCTGAGTAGGGTAGAGGATGATGTGGTTGAGCTTGAAAGTGGTTGGATATCAATGAAAGCTAGTCTGTTGGGAGCCGTTGGTGAGGTATGTGGATGGACAAAAGGACCACCGAGGCACTCGGAAACATGGTGGTGGGATGATGAAGTTGGAAAGAGGATTGACGAGAAGAGGAAGAAGTTCAAGGAGTGGCAGAAGGCGAAGGGTACGGGAGCAGAAACAGCAGAGCATGAAAGTTATAAGGCAGCCAGGAAGGCTGCAAAGAAAGAGGTAGCAAAGGCGCAGGAGGCATGTAGGAAAATGTTCGTAGAACGCTTGGATTCGGAAGAGGGTCAGAGAGCAGTATTCAGGATTGCAAAGCAGATAGCGAAAGAGAGGTGTGATGTGATGGGGGTGAGTTGCTTGAAGGATGAAGTGGGACAAATCGTTGTCGACCCAGATGGAATTAAAGGAAGATGGAAAGATATATGGAAATGCTGTTGAATACAGAGAATGAATGGGATGGCAACATAGAGAGTAACCCAGTTTTAGGACCGGCAGAGAAGATAACTGAGAAGGAAGTTGAGGAAGCGATAAAAGCAATGAAGAGTAGAAAAGCGGGAGGGCCGACGGGAGTTGTGGGAGATATGTTGAAGGCAGTAGGAAGTTGGGGTGTTAAGAGAATGACAGAGATCTGTAATCTGGTGGTGAAAGAAGGCCGCATTCCAGTGGATTGGGAACTGAGTACCCTCGTCCCTCTATACAAGGGGAAAGGTGACCCTCTGGAGTGTGGCTCGTACCGAGCGATAAAGTTATTGGAGCATGGAATGAAGGTATTGGAAAGGGTGTTGGAGAGGAGGATAAGGAAGAAAGTGAAGATCGACGAAATGCAGTTTGAATTTATGCCAGGTAGAGGAACGACAGACTCGCTTTTCATTGTGAGGCAGTTGCAGGAGAAGTACATGGAGCAGAGGAAGAGGTTGTTTCTTGGGTTTGTTGATCTGGAGAAAGCATTCGATAGGGTTCCACGCAAAGTATTGACATGGGCATTGAGGAAGTTAGCAGTGGAAGAATGGTTGATCAGAGTAGTGATGGCAATGTACAAAAGAGCGCGCACAGCTGTAAGGACGAAGGACGGGAACAGTGGTGAGTTTGAGGTGAAGGTGGGAGTGCATCAGGGGTCGGTACTAAGTCCACTACTATTTGTAGCTGTGATGGAGGTGCTGGCTCAGAACGTAAGGGAGGGTTTACCATGGGAGTTGTTGTATGCAGATGATCTGGTGTTGATTGCGGAAAGTATGGATGGACTGAAGGAAAAGATGAACAAGTGGAAGGAATGTATGGAGACAAAAGGTCTGAAGGTGAATATCGGAAAGACGAAGGTGATGGCAAGTGGTAAAGCATGTGGTGAGGTGGAAAGAACTGGGAAGTGGCCCTGTGCTGTGTGTAGGAAGGGTGTCGGAGTGAACTCCATTCAATGTACAATGTACGCTGAGTGGGTTCATCAAAAATGTAGTGGTCTGAGAGGGTCATTAACCAGTGTGGCAGCTACATTCAAATGTAAGGTGTGCACAGAGGGAGCTGCAGATGGAGGAAATGTTGAGTTGGATCTTGGAGATGGCGTGAAGGTGGAAGGTGTGAAAACATTTTGCTACCTCGGAGACATGCTGAATGGAGAAGGTGGATCAGACTCGGCAACGGTTGCTAGAGTGAGATGTGCATGGAAGACGTTTCGGGAACTGAGTGGCGTGCTGATGAGGAGGGGAGTGTCGTTGAAGCTGAAGGGAAAGGTTTATGCTGCATGTGTGAGAAGTGTTATGATTTATGGGAGCGAGACATGGGTAATGAACGTAGAGCAGCAACGAAGGTTGGAAAGGGTGGAAATGCGAATGGTTCGATGGATGTGCGGAGTATCATTGAGAGAGAGGAAGACAAATGATGAATTGCGTCAGATGATGGGAATAGAGCCTGTGATTGATGCTGTGAAGAGGAACAGGTTGAGATGGTTTGGTCATGTGTTGAGGAAGGATGAAAGTGACTGGTTGAGAAGAGTGATGGAAATGAATGTAGAAGCAAGTAGAGGACGGGGAAGACCGAGAAAGACTTGGCTAAAGATGGTGGAAGAAGAAATGCGGGCAAGGGGGTTAACAAGGAGAGATGCAGAAAATAGGGCAAAATGGAGAAGATTGTCATGGGGACCGCAAGGCTAACCCCGCTCTAGCAGGGAAAATGGCCTTTTAAAATGCATGTTGTTGTTGTTGTTGTATCTGTCTTTCAGACGATTTTAAATAAAACTACTTGACCGGGGACTATACACCCATATCATTATAAATGCCTTTGTCTGAGGAGTTTCAGTTGTTGATTAATTTTTCCATTACAAATGGCTTAGTGGTTTGCTAAACCCTGCTGCAGACATGGGGATTTAAAAAATCATTTTGCTTATAAATCCGCTATTTTTAGGGGATTTATTTACTTTTAACAGTTTTATTTTATGCATTAAGGGGCCCGTTGGTCCGTTGTACCAAATTTCCATTGGTCTTCACGGCCTTGTAACATACCTGCCTGCCGGACTGAGGGGGGTCTTTTGGGTCATCTGGGTCTTTTGAGTCCTCGGGGACTTTTGGGTCAAAGACTTTTTAGGTCCTTGGGGACTTTTGGGTCATTAATGACTTTTGGGGTTTTTTGGGTCCTTGGGGACCTTTGTGGCATTAAGGACATTTGGGTCATCTGGTGTGTTGGGTCCTCGGGGGTCTTTTGGGTCTCAGGTGTTAAAGGGTCTTCCAAGGTCTCAGCAGTCCAAAGGTACATTTGAATAGTACGTAATTAATTAATAGATGTACATAACTAACTAACTAACTAACACACACACACACACACACACACACACACACACACACACACACACACACACACACACACACACACACACACACACACACACACACACACACACACACACACACACACACACACACACACACACACACACACACACACACACACACACACACACACACACCTTATCCATTTATAGCAAATAGTTGTCAATGAATCAACCATACACTGCTTCAATCTATTAGCTTTGCAGTCACAACAAAGGGATTGCAGTGTTACGATTATATTAACAATATCATTATTATTATTATGAAAACGATATAATTGTATTAAAAAAAACCTGGGGTAATTTGTCTAAAGGGCTTCAAGGTGAGGCATGAAGCCTAAGGCCTATACGTACTGTGTTGCTGGAAGACCCGTAACGCTGATGCTTTTGATATTTGATGGTCATTTTAAGAATCGGTTTGTTTGTTTCACAGTTCACACTGAATGAAAAACGTAAGGGTAGAGCAAGGCGAATGTGATATGTGACAGGTCCGACGATATGTTCGGCCTGAAAGGCCGAAATTGTATGATTTTCACCTGTATACGTGCCATAGTGCAAGTAGTTTACTGAACCCTGCTGCAGACAATGTGGGATTAACAAGTGCCAGAGTACAAGTGATTTAGTGAACCCTGATGCAGACATGTGGGATTAATGGTGCCATTGTACAAGTAGTTTGCTGACCCCTGTTGCAGACATGGAGATTAACCTTGCCATTGTACAAGTGGTTTACTGAACCCTGCTGCAGACATGTGGGATTAATGGTGCCATTGTACAAGTAGTTTGCTGACCCCTGTTGCAGACATGGAGATTAACCTTGCCATAGTACAAGTGGTTTGCTGAACCCTGCTGCAGACATGGGGATTAACCTTGCCATAGTACAAGTGGTTTACTGAACCCTGCTGCAGACATGGGGGATTATTAGCCATGGCACAAAATATATTTGCCCCACCTCCCCCACTATCCATCCCCCCACTCCCTTCAGGCTGCTCCCAAAGGGAGCGGGTGTTTCTAGTATTATTAAAGTGTTGGTCAAACAAATCTGGGGACTGCCCTCAGATCCCAGACCATAGACCACCTGTTTTGCTAGGACCATAGACCACAATATTTAATTTAGACATACAACTGAAAATACTAAATAGATAACTGTGAAGAATAATAATTGCCTGGAAGAGCACTCATTCAAGACATTTCGACGAGAGAGTGGTTTTCATTCAGGACAATGAGAACAACAGTTTTTGCTCTATCGCTGGCATGTGATACCACTCCCTCGTATGCGCAGTTATCATGCTGGAGCGCGAGCGCAACATACTCACCAGAACTATTTTGGATTAGCGGAGGGAGAGACTTGCGTACACGGCCACATATGAAGCTGGAGCGTCTTCGAGACCGCTCACCCTTTGATGTCTCGTTATTGACATCTTGGGACATGGGTGCATGCTGACACTCTGAAAATTCAAGAGACAAAAAACAAGTGACGGGTTATCATTCGGTTAATGCTCGTGTGTTCTGTGTCAATCTTTCATCAGTACCCCAGCATCATCTGAATGAAGACCTCGGGGAGGGGCAGGAATACGTATTTCGTGAACTTTTTGGAATTCTGGATGTAAATGCATTGTGTTTTAGTGCAGGTTAGATATCAATTTGTCTTCCACAGCCTCCCCTAATATATTTCTGAAGATAACTAGAGGATAAATGCTGAATTGTTATAGTCTGGTTTTAGGCCGTGAGCAGGTCTGAGCTTTCATTTAGTTTCATTCCATTAAAAGAGTGCAACTTATCTTCGCTTGAATACATTTTAGAAACATATTTTGTCATCAATATAAAAAGTTCGCATTGAAGGAACTGCGCTCCAACGCGAGTCGAAAGAATTGACGCGACCAAAGACGGAATTCGTCCGAGTTGCTTTATTGAAACAAAACAGCTCAGGTATTCTGACAAGCCCGTTTTTCGGGCAACAATATATATACACATTTATGTCGGGAAGTTTGCCCGGCAAAAGCTATACCGGGCATGCCCGGGTATCAAGGGCGAGCCTTGGAAAGGCGAGTCTGGACCTGCCCGGGCGTGTTTGGCTGCGGCCTGGCAAGTCGAGGCTGGGCGTGCCCGGGCGCTCTGGGCGAGCACTGGAAAGGCGATAGCGGGCATGCCCGGACGCTCTGGGCGAGCCCTGGAAAGGCGATAGCGGGCATGCCCGGACGCTCTGGGCGAGCCCTGGAAAGGCGATAGCGGGCATGCCCGGACGCTCTGGGCGAGCCCTGGAAAGGCGATAGCGGGCATGCCCGGACGCTCTGGGCGAGCCCTGGAAAGGCGAGAGCGGGCATGCCCGGGAAAGACGAGACCGGGCGTGCCCGGGAGGTTCGGGCGTGCCCGGGAACAGTGAGTCCGGGCATGCCCGGGAGAGGCGCGTCTGGCCGTGTTCTGGCCGGTGCAAGGCGATTATGTACATCCAGCGGTAACCGCTACACACGCCCCTCCAGAATCGACCTGCACCGGCAGGGTCAATTTAAGGGGGGTCCGGATGACCCGGCCGAAGCGACCCCTGGAGGGTCGTGGGGAGGGGTCTGACGTGGTGGTGGGTGGTCGAGCGGGGGGAACTGTGGACGGGGGGCGGCCTCGCCGCGGAGGAAGGGCCAACCGTGGTGGTCGGTCGACGTCCATGTGCGCCGGTTTGAGGCGGTCCACAGAAATCCGGTCCGGCTGGCCGCCGAAGTCGACGATGAAAGACTTGTCGCCCCGTCGCAGGACCCGGAAGGGCCCGTCGTACGGCGGCCGGAGTGGCCCCCGGTGCGCGTCATGACGCACAAAGACGTACTCCGCTGTGCGAAGCGCCGGGGGGACGTAGGACTGGGGGCCACCGTGGCGGGACGTCGGCACGGGGGAAAATCGTCGGGCGGCCTCCTAGAGGTCCGAGCGCTGGCGAGCGGCGGACCAGGGACTGGTAGCGTCAGGCACGAATTTGCCCGGGACGCGGAGTGGCTGGCCGTAGATGAGCTCGGCGGCGGACGCCTGGAGGTCTTCCTTGGGGGCCGTGCGAAGGCCCAAAAGGACCCACGGCAGCCGGTCGGCCCAACCGTCGTCCTGAAGGCCGGCCATGAGTGCGGCCTTCATGGAGCGGTGAAACCGCTCGCACAACCCATTGGCTTGGGGGTGGTAGGCCGTGGTGCGGTGCAGTGTGACCCCCAACGAACGGGCGACCGCGCCCCAAAGCTCAGACGTGAACTGTGGGCCGCGGTCGGACGAGATGTCCGCTGGTGCGCCGAAGCGCGCGACCCAGGTGGCGATGAACGCCTGCGCCACGTCGGCGGTGGTGGTGGAGGTGAGGGGCACGGCCTCCGGCCACCTGGTGGTCCTGTCCACCATGGTGAGCAGGTGGGTGAACCCCCGCGAGGGGGGCAGGGGACCCACCAGGTCCACGTGGACGTGGTCGAAACGCCGTTCAGGCACGGCGAAAGGTGCCAGCGGGGCCTGGGTGTGGCGGTGGACCTTGGCTCGCTGGCAGGCCGTGCAGGCGTTGGCCCAGTCGCGGATGTTTCGTCGAAGGCCGTGCCAGACGAAACGCGCCGACACCAGCTTCTGAGAAGCTTTCCAGCCCGGGTGAGAAAGGCCGTGGATGGAGGCGAAGATGCGGCGCTGCCAGGAAACGGGCACGATGGGGCGAGGCTGGCCCTGGGAGACGTCGCAGAGCAGGACGGTGCCCGCGAAGGGGATGTCGGCCAGGCGGAGGCCCGTGTCCGCCACGCGGAGTGCCTGCACCGAGGCGTCGGTGGTCTGGTCGGCCGCCATGAGCGTGAAGTCCACGCCGAGGTGGACCGCGTTCGCGCTGGCCCGCGAAAGGCAGTCGGCCACGGCGTTGTCTTTGCCGGCGACGTGCTGGATGTCCGTGGTGAACTCCGACACGGCGGAGAGGTGGCGCTGCTGGCGGGCCGACCACGGCTCCGTGACCTTAGCCATTGCGTAGACCAACGGCTTGTGGTCGACGAAAGCCGTGAGCGGGCGGCCCTCCAGGAGGTGTCGGAAATGGCGAACGGCCAGGAATAGCCCGAGCAGCTCGCGGTCGAACGTGCTGTAGTTTAACTCGTTCGGCCGGAGTTGCCGGCTGAAAAAAGCGAGTGGCTGCCAAACCCCGTCCACCCATTGCTCATGGACGGCGCCCACCGCGTAGTTGGAGGCGTCCGTAGTGAGGGCGATGGGCGCGTTGAGCACCGGGTGAGCCAGCAGCGTTGCGTCGGCGAGGGCCCGTTTGGCACTGGCGAAGGCCGCGTCCATGGCCTCGGACCAAACAATGTCATGCTTGGCCGGCTTGCCCCGGAGGGCCTCGTAAAGGGGCCGCATGAGCTGAGCAGCGCGGGGCACGAATCGGTGATAAAAATTCACCATGCCGAGGAACTCTTGGAGGGCCTTGATGGAACGGGGACGCGGGAACGTGGTGATGGCCTCGACCTTGGTCGGCAGCGGCACGGCCCCGGTCTTGGTGATGCGGTGGCCCAAAAAGTCAACGGTCGTCGCGCCGAAGTGGCATTTGACCGGGTTGACAATTAAGCCGTGCTCGCTGAGGCGACCGAACAGTGTTCGGAGGTGGAGGAGGTGCTCGGCGCGGGACGTGCTGGCGACGAGGATGTCATCCAGATAGACGAAAAGAAACGGCAGGTCGCGCAGCACGCCGTCCATCAAGCGCTGGAACGCCTGGGCCGCGTTCTTGAGGCCAAACGGCATCCGCAAAAATTCGAACAGGCCGAACGGCGTGATGACGGCCGTCTTCGGGACGTCGGCTCGGCCGCCCGGACAGGTACCTGGTGGTAGCCCCGTATCAGGTCAATTTTCGAAAAGATGACCCGTCCCGCCAAACGGGCGGAAAAGTCCTGAATATGCGGGATCGGGTACCTGTCGGGGGTGGTAGCGTCATTGAGACGGCGGTAGTCGCCACACGGGCGCCATCCACCCCCCGGCTTTGGCACGATGTGCAGTGGCGAGGCCCACGCGCTATCGGAGCGCCGCACGATGCCGAGGTGCTCCAACGCGTCGAATTCGGCCTTTGCCACGGCGAGCTTGGCTGGGTCGAGGCGGCGGGCCCTGGCGTAGACCGGCGGGCCCGTAGTGGGTATGTGGTGCTCGATCCCGTGCCGCACCGCGACGGCCGAAAACGTCGGCCGCGTGAGGGCCGGGAATTCCACGAGCAGGCGAGCGAACTCGTTCGTTGCCGGGAGGGCGCACGCCAGTTCGGTCGGCGCGGAGCTGCTCATTGTGCACGCCAGGGAGCTGAAGGTCTCGGCGTGGACAAGGCGACGTCGTTTGACGTCGACCAGCAGCCCGTGCGCGCAGAGGAAGTCGGCGCCCAGCAAAGCCACGGGGACGCTGGCGGTAACAAAAGTCCATTGAAAGCGCTGGCTGCCGAAGCAGAGGGTGACGACGCGTGGGCCGAAAGTGCATATGGCCGAGCCATTAGCAGCGACCAAAGAGGGGCCGCAAACTGCGTCCAGCCTGTCCTGCTCGGAGGCAGGTATGACGCTCAGTTGGGCGCCGGTGTCGCACAGGAAACGCCGTCCAGACGCTTTGTCCCGAATAAACAGCAAGTTGCCCGAGTGGCCGGCGCTCATGGCTGGGAATGAACGCCGGCCCGGCCATTTCCCGACCTGCCGAAAGTGCACGGGGGCTGGCACGTCCGAGCCTTGTGTCCGAACCTGGCGTGGTAATAACACCACGCCCGGTCAGGTGGAGGCCCCGGCCGTCCTGTCGGAAGCGGACGGTGCGGCGTGGCGGCCGCCAGTTGCACCGGCAGTTCGGCCTCCAACCGCGCAGGGCGCTCGGGCGTCGCCTCGGACGGCGGCGGGCTCCAGGTAACCGCGCCGATGTGCTGGCCCGCCGAGGAGATCTTATCGGCTTCCCTGATCAACGTGCCAGCCAGGGCGAGGCGTACCGGGTTAGGCAGCTGACGGAGGAACAGCTCCCGGAACAGGAATGCCGGAGAGTGCTTGCCGAGCAACGAGAGCATATAGTCCATGCGCTCGGACGGGCGCGTGTCGCCGAGCTCGGGCAGGTCAAGCAGGCGCCGTGCGCGTGCTGCCGGTGAGAGGGCGAAAGCGCCGAGGAGGAGCGTCTTCAGCGCGTCGTATTTGTCAGCAGCCGGCGGGTGCTGGAGGAGGCTCAAGGCGCGGGCCGCGGTGGCGGAACCGAGCGCCGCCACAACATGGTGGAAGCGGGTGTCGTCCGCGGTGATGTCTCGCAGGGCGAACTGGGAGTCCGCCTGGGCGAACCAAACAGCCGCGTGAGCCTCCCAGAAGGTAGGCAGTTTAAGCGTCACTGCCGTATCCATGTCGGTAGGTCACCAATGAAGGAACTGCGCTCCAACGCGAGTCGAAAGAATTGACGCGACCAAAGACGGAATTCGTCCGAGTTGCTTTATTGAAACAAAACAGCTCAGGTATTCTGACAAGCCCGTTTTTCGGGCAACAATATATATACACATTTATGTCGGGAAGTTTGCCCGGCAAAAGCTATACCGGGCATGCCCGGGTATCAAGGGCGAGCCTTGGAAAGGCGAGTCTGGACCTGCCCGGGCGTGTTTGGCTGCGGCCTGGCAAGTCGAGGCTGGGCGTGCCCGGGCGCTCTGGGCGAGCACTGGAAAGGCGATAGCGGGCATGCCCGGACGCTCTGGGCGAGCCCTGGAAAGGCGATAGCGGGCATGCCCGGACGCTCTGGGCGAGCCCTGGAAAGGCGATAGCGGGCATGCCCGGACGCTCTGGGCGAGCCCTGGAAAGGCGATAGCGGGCATGCCCGGACGCTCTGGGCGAGCCCTGGAAAGGCGATAGCGGGCATGCCCGGACGCTCTGGGCAAGCCCTGGAAAGGCGAGAGCGGGCATGCCCGGGAAAGACGAGACCGGGCATGCCCGGGAGGTTCGGGCGTGCCCGGGAACAGTGAGTCCGGGCATGCCCGGGAGAGGCGCGTCTGGCCGGTGCAAGGCGATTATGTACATCCAGCGGTAACCGCTACAGCATCATGAATTTTGTACAACACGAAGTATTTGCCGTTAATAATTAGCACTATTTTCTAAGAGCGTATCCGCTTGCGGGGCACTGAGTTGGTCGCGCGGCGTATTAGTATTGACGCCCAGCCAATCATCAGACAGTATTCTCACAAGCACTATATTTATCCATCAATGGCGTTCTCCATGAAAGGGGTGAATTGCAACGATGTCTGCAGAAAAGGCGTCAAAATTCGGACCAACTGTCTGTCATGCACATATCATCTGTGAAGAAACATGATATTCGTACTTTCGCAGATTTGGTGGGATAAGTACCGTTAATATCTAATATTAATCGGATGGATGATGTGTGTGTGTATGTGTGTGTGTGTGTGTGTGTGTGTATGTGTGTGTGTATCATTGGTTGTTATCTCCATTTGCAGGGTTCAGGAGGTGGAACGGACCCTCCCAGTAACCAAACTATCCACCTCTTCTTACGTTAGGGATCACGGATCATGGACCAAGCTGTTCAACTTTTTCAGAGTTTTGTTCCAAGGGCTCTTTTTAGGATCATCACCGAACCCCAGATTGCCTCCAGTTGTAGTTCATTTGTGGTAATATTTCCGGGGATGGTTTTTAAAATCTCAGTGAGGTTCTTCTTCATCTTCCTGTTGTTCCAATATTATCACTGGTACAATTTCGATGCTCTTCAGCTTCCAAGATCTCTTGACCTCATTTTTGAGGTCCTGGTATTTGGTCATTTTCTTGATTTCTGCATTGTTTAGGTCAAAATCGTTGGGTACTGATATCTCAATAATCAATGCTGCCCTTACCTTTTTGTTCTTGAGTACATGTCCGGACGTAATGCTTTGTTTTCTATGTGCACGCTCGATGGAATAATCAGGTCGTACATGAGCATGACGTCCTCATTTTCAATGATTGCCCTTGGTTAGTGTTTCCATGAGTTTTCTAGTACTAGGATGTTTAATTTTTTTCAGATGTGCCAATGAATCTCTTTGCATTCTTTGTTATGCCATTGTGTGTAAAGTCGTTCTGATAATAGTTTTTTGCATCCCGAGAGCAGGTGACTAGTGCTTTCTGTTTCTGTCTTGCAGAATCTACACTAGTCCATCTGGCTCAGTCCAGCCATCTTTTAAAATCCATTGGTGTAGTGTCCTTGATCTTGGGCATTTTTTATGATTCGTTCACCGTCCCAGTTGAACTGACCTCTTCTTAGCCATTCCAATGAGCCTTCTTTGTCTATCGCCATTCTGTCCAATTCTTTTTTGTATTTTCCTGCTCTTTTGCCATTCTCCCAGTTGTTGGTGTATATTTCTTCATATTTCTTTTTATATATTTATTTTGTCTTTTTTGCAATTGTTGGGGCTGTATTTTTGTTGCCGTTTCACCCTCCAGTGTGGCATCTTCCATTCGCACCTGTTTTTGTAAATTATTTGCAAGGTGAGTTAGGGATACTTTTTCTTGTTTGTTTACAAATTGCATCCTATAGCATTGCACATACTCATCTAGTCCTACACTCATCGCTCTGTGCACCTGGTTGAGCTCCATCAGGCTGCTCCCCTCCCTCTCGTCTTGGCAGGTACAGTCATTGCCAAAAAATATTGGCACCCTTGCACTTTTTAGAGAAAAGGAGTCATTTAGAGATGACTCATTTTTGCCTGAGGTATTTTAGAGAAAAGGCAGTTTGAATAGAGAAAAGGAGCCATTCTGCTGTCTTGTGTGAGCACGGAGAAAAGAAAGAAAACCAGAGAATTGTCTGAGGAGGTCAGACACAAGATTGCAGCCAAGCATGGACAATCTCAAGGTTACAAGTCCATCTCCAGAGACGTTGATGTCCCTGTGTCCACCGTACGCAATGTTATCAGGAGGTTTAAGGCCCATAGCACTGCAGCCAACCTCCCTGGACGTGACTGCAAGAGAAAAGTTGATCGAAGATTGCAGCGAAGGATTGTTCGAATGGTGGATAAAGCACCTCGATCAACTGCCAAACAGATTCAAGCTGACCTTCAGACACAAGGTACGACAGTTTCAACCCGCACCATCCATCACCAACTCAATGAAAGGGAGTTCTTTGGTAGGAGACCCAAGAGGACCACACTGCTGAGAGAGAGAGACATAAGAAAGCCCGACTGTAGTTTTCGAAAACACACCTGAACAAGCCAAAATCCTTCTGTGGACAGATGAGACCAAATTAGAGCTTTTGGTAAAGCACATCATCTCTATGTTTACAGAAAACAAAATGAAGCCTTCAAAGAAAAGAACACCTTCCCTAGAATCAAACATGGAGGGGGTTTAGTGATGTTTTGGGGTTGCTGTGCTGCCTCCAGCACTGGGTGCATTGAATGTGTGCATGGCATCATGAAATCAGGAGAATACCAAGGCATTTTGGTTCAACCCAGTGTCAGAAAACTGGGTCCCCGTCGAAGGTCATGGGTCTTGCAGCAGGACAATGACCCCAAACACACTTCAAAAAGCACCCAGGAATGGTTCAAGACAAAACACTGGACTTCTGAAGTGGTCAGCAATGAGTCCAGATCTAAATCCCATTGAACACCTGTAGGGAGATGTGAAAACAGCAGTTGGGAGAAGGCACCCTTCAAATATGGGAGAACTGGAGCAGTTTGCACAAGAAGAGTGGGCCAAACTCTCAGTAGAGAGGTGTAGGAAGCTCATTCATGGCTTTAGGAAGCCCTTGACTGCAGTTATTTTGTCCAAAGGATGTGCTACCAAATATTAAGTCCAGGGCGTCAATTTTGTCAATCAGTTTCTTTTTATTTTCTGATTTAAAAGGATATATTAAGTTCTGAATCAAAAACAAAGGTTCTGTAATATTAACAGGGAAATAAAGAATTCTGGAGACCAAATACTTTTGTCAATTTCAACTTATTTTTAGAGAAAATTGTGAGTTATTTGAAAAAGGTGCAACGGTGCTAATATTTTTGGCCACAACTGCACATTCTTGGGATGCATTGGTTTTTGTTAAACATTTTGTGGATGATGACGAGTTTTCTTGTTTTGATGTCGAACTTGTTGATTTCTGATTGAGGCCAGTTTATTGTTCTGCAGTTATATTGGAACACTAGGACTGCGAGCTGGTTTATGGCTTTGATTTTGTTTCTTGAGGAGAGGGATGTTTTCAGGATCAGCTTCGTTATACGTAGGCATTCTTTGACGATTGTTCTGCGCATTTGTTTGAGACATATTTGGTGGCCCTCTTCTACTCCGAGGTATTTGTTTGATGCTTCGTTTTCTAACTGTTGTATTGTTGTTTCAATGTAAATTTTTATGTTGTCTGTTTTTGTTGGTTTGTCTTGTACAGGTGTGCACTTGGCACACTTGTCTAGTCCACATTCCATTTGAATGTCCTCGGAAAACCGTTTTACTAGTTTTAGTTGTTCTGTCGATTTTTTGCCATTTGGCGAGAAGTGCTTTAAATCATCCATGTATAGTCGATGTGTTACCTTTCCTATTTCTTTGGATGTTCGACTATTGGTTGTTAGGGTGTATCCGTGACCTTGTTCATTGATGAGGTTACTTAGTGGGTCCAGAGCCAGACAAAACATAAGGGGGGAAAGACTGTCTCCCTGGAAGATTCCACGCCATATCTTCACATCTGGTATGCGTGTGTGAGGCATGCTTTTTGCGTCTTTTAATTACATACGTCTATTAATTAATTACATACTGTTGAAAAGTACCTTTTTCCCTTTAAACTGCTGAGACCCCTTTGACTTTTGAAGACCCATTAAGACTCCCAAGATCCTGAAGACCCAAAATACCAAGAGGACCCAGGACGACCCAAAAGTCCTCAAGGAATCAAAGGACCCACCCTACCCCACTCCCCGAGTACATCAGGCAGGTATGCTACAAGGTGAGGACAAATGAAAATGTGGTCCGGCGGACCCAATAGTGCATCAAAATGTGGCAGATAATGATACTTTGGATAAATTACAATACTCCAGGCATGATTATTCTCTCCATAATTGACGGTCGGCATTGTTGCTTCCTCTTTGAAAACCCTGTTCTGATAACTCTCAGAAACTGCAGTTTAGACTGTCTGACTTGTCTAGTCTTGAAGCAATGGGTGCATGGAAAAGGCTGAAATTGCCAAATGTCACTCCTCAAATCCTTATTTATTTATTTATTGAAGTACCTAATTACAATAACTACAACAGAACCATTAATTGATTACAAGACCTTGATACTTCATTTGACAGACAATTACTGTGGGTGTTTTGATGTTTGCATAATTATTTCTCTACCATGATTAGTTAGGAATCTTTGATGTATCGAAAACGAGGGTGTTTGTGATTATTTATGAAAAATCACTGTGTTTCAGTCATGACAATTATTTTACCTCAGGATATTGAGCTTTTAAAGAATGTTATCCAGACTTCAAGTTCACCAAGTACAATAGCCCATGTATTAGTGGTGTTGAAGATATGAGTCCTTAAAAATGGCTGAATTGCCAAAAAGTGGCTTTTTGGACCCTGGCAGGAAACTTCAACACCCCACAGCGCCGTGTTGTACGGATATTTCATGGAGAACTTTTTACCCAGAGTCCACCATATATTTGTCTATACATATGCAAAATTTCAAGTTGCGCCTCAGACATGGAAAGAAAACCGATTTCTAGCTGCTTTTTCAACCTGCTGCACACGGCCTATTTAGGATGATCTTGGGGAGAGCCTAAGGTTCAGGGGAGGAGGCTGCGTCATGTTTGTGGGGTAGAGGGCAGCAATTAGACAAGGCCTTAATCACTATCCCACAGAGGTTAAGTTGGTATCCTGTGGAGGTAAAGTTGGTGCCCTGCAGAGGTATTTGTGTCCCATGTAGCCACCCAAGAGCAGGTTTTACTGTAAGGGTTCAGTGGAACTCCTGGTTGGTTAACTTATTTATAGGTGTTGTCACAGAAGAGCAGAGCTGGTCTCTGTGACAGTAGGATAAAGGAGGAGGTTGCTTTGAGAGCAGGAGCAGCTGAGAGAGGAGGTAAGGAAGTTCGTAAGTCATCATGAGGTGAAGTTAACCTGGCATTAAACAATTGCGAGCAGCCGTATTTTGGCATCAGAGGTTCCAAAATTGTTGGAGGTACAGCCAATGGGGGAATTTAATCGCCTGGCTTAATTTGGACCATGGGGGAGTTCAGCCAGGCTCGTGAAAGATTATTTCCGTGGTAAATTTTGATGGGTCAAATAGCCTGAAGGCTTCTGTGTCCCAGTTCAATGGTTGGACTGAGTGAAAGCAAACAGGGAATCTGGTGGTAACTCTGTGAGAACCAGCCACATAAGGTTTTAATGCGGTCCTGCAAGGTATTATGGCAGGCAACAAAATCTGTGCATTTTGAACAATCAGTTCAGCACAGCGGCACATAGTGATTTGGTGCGAGCTCAGTTCCAGCACCATAATTTAAAACCTGCTGCTGAAAACCACACTGCAGGAGCTGGTCCAGGACACATACAAATACATGAGAATTTTTAATCACGATATGCTAGCACAGGTGTGAAAAAGATTGGCTTTAGTCGCTTTGGTAGTATTTATTTTTGTTGAGAAATTCCTGGCTGCTCTTCCTGATCCTGAGTTGAGGGTGTTTGTGGAACTCCAGTCCCCATTGTCCACAAGGCTGCTGACTATGCGACCAGACTCAGCTTTTTGCCAAGGTCTGGGCGTAACACAGAGTGGCTGGGTATGACGGTACCCTGTGTAGAGGCTCCTGGAGGGGAAGACTGGCCAGCGGAAAAGGGAATTGCTCAAATTATAAGGGGAATAAGCCAGCAGCTGTTAGATTTGACAGTGGGGAGATAGTTGGGTAGATCGCAGCCGGGTGGTCTGAACCCATCACGGTGCAACACAAGCCACAGTCCCAGAGTGAACTAGGCCAGGGCTTGGGGGCACGTCACCCAGGCGTCCAGGGTGGTCTTCCTGGACACCTGTTATAGGTGTGGTAGGAAGAGCCACATGGAGTTTTGTTACAGAGGCAGTACCCACAAGGGCCACAGAGGCTTGATAAGGGAATTGTCCGAGCAGAAGGGCTGAAAGCTTCTCCTTGTGGCTCAAGGAGTTAGTGATGAGACCACCCAGCACGAGACAACCTGCCGTGTTGAGCTTTGGTCGGGACAAAAGTATCCCCATGGACGAGTGGTTGGGACTACCACTAGCCCAGCGGCTAAGTCGAAAAATATGGCAGTATATTTCACTTTGTGGAGAAATTATGAAACTTTGCACACAGGTTGGGGACCCCAGTAGGAACATTTTTCGATTAGGACCCAACTCAGCATAAGCCAAAGGTCAACAACTTTGTCAAATTTCTTAAATCCTCAATTTTCATCTGATTGACTTGAAATTTGAAGAGCATTTACATATCAGGTCACTGAATACAACCATCAATTATTTTTGAGGTCAACATAGGCCAAAAGGTCAACATAGGCCAAAGGTCAACAACTTTGTCAAATTTCTAAAATCCTCAATTTTCATCTGATTGACTTGAAATTTGAAGAGCATTTACATATCAGGTCACTGAATACAACTACCAATTATTTTTGAGGTCAACATTGGCCAAAAGGTCAACATAGGCCAAATTTATAAAATCCTCAATTTTCATCCGATTGACTTGAAAAGGAACGATCTTGAATGACCTGGACATGGTTTATGGTTTTCCACCTGTAAAAGAAAACATGCGTTAATACAATAATGATAACGAACTTTGATGTCTGCAAATAACTTTATTGCATAAAAAAGGAAATCTTCTGTCTTAACCTAAACTAATGCAAACAGATGGCAGCACTGAAATAATATGGGGTGCTAGGTAAAATCATATGGGGTGCTAACTGATCACCTGTTCACCCAAATTGTCATGGGGGGGGGGGGGGGGGGGGGGGAGGTTAGCCACTGCAATCGTATTTCTATCGGCCACCAGGGGGCGTTTCAGAGTTGGGTCCTAATCGAAAAATGTTCCTACTGGGGTCCTCCACCTGTCTGCAAAGTTTCATAATTTCTCCACAAAGTGAAATATTTTTCGACTTAGCCACTGGGCTACACCAGGTGACCAAACTAGAGAATCCATGGAATGTTATGTGGCTAAATTGAAAGCAAGTTTGGACAAGGCCATATGGGACCACATAACCTTTGACAGATAGTTCATTGTGATTGGTAGAGTTCTTATTTAAGTCAGAGGTTTATTTGTGTCAATCCGTGGTGGATTGACAGGATCAGAGGAACAATTGGCTGTACAACAAGCATGACTGAGATGGAACAAAATCCCCAGTGAGCATTTTAACAGAATGAAAAAATAAAAATGTAAGACCCTTTCCCAATGTCACAACTCACTAAGCTTTGCCATGGATGAATGCAGGTGAGTTGGGAAATTGGTATGGGATTGGACTGAAGGCAGCTGCAAGTGCCAGCACGCTGCATGAGTGGAAAGGTTTTGAAATGTGCAAACAATGAAAAGAAAGATTCAATTAATAACATGACATTTCGGTGTGTGTGTGTGTGTGTGTGTGTGTGTGTGTGAGGGTATGTAGGAACACTCGTATATGACCGTGTATGACAGGTGGTAGCAAATGCTTGGCAAGCGAGGCAGGAATATGGTTTTGTAAGGTCTGTGGATGGGGAAGATGTGCGCGTCTGCATAAGAGTGATGCAATCTCTCGGGGAGAGAGAATTTGTGGAGCTCCGCCATGCCTCGCCTCCTCTTGCTCCAGCGTACGAGTGGAAACAGAATTCGCTGGGAGCATGGTCTGTATCAGTCCACCAAGAGACGAGAGGACCCTTGGCGACCATGGATAATTGGCTACGGAAGGCCATTTTGGTAAAGTTCTCCAGCGAGGACCACAAGGCTTGGTTGAAGGAACCCTTGGACTGTAATTGGTGGGAGCTCTGGGATGGAGAAAGACCCCTGTCACTTGAGATTGGTGAACCGAGAAAGGAGGGGGTAGAGACTTGCGGTTGGGGAGGGCCCATCAGGAAGTTCGCTTGCTTGCACTGTTTGACTCTTGGTGCTCTTGCTATTGATACATCAGCTGACAGTAAACAACAGATCAACACGTCCAGATTAAAACGATACAAGTCAGGAAACGACGATGGTTCATGAGAGAGCAGTATTCTTCGGTTCGATTTCGAAAATTCGGTTTGATTCCGACAACTTTGAAAATTTGACCTTTGTGACCTTGAAATGTCAAAACGAAGGTTACTGACCTTGAAATGAGATATAAAATAATGTATAATCAGTTATGAGGTTAGTTCGCTACACAACACCGAAAATTTGGTTCCATTCTGACAACTTAAAAAAATTTGACCTTTGTGACCTTCAAAGGTCAAAGGTCGAAGATTCTGAAATTTGTTGGAAAACTTGTATTTCATGATGTATGTGATAATATAAGATCATGTACGCCATTTCACCCTATCAGGAAGCGAACAATGTAATAAAACCATCAAAAATCGACTTTTCTAAATTTCGTGACGTTGTGACCTTAACCTTGGGGCGAAAATGAAAAATCGAGCTCCGTGGGGCTGGACACATGACATTGGCCTAACCAAACACCGAAACCCCTGTCAGATTCCACCAAACCCCTCGGAGAAGATGTAGCTTGAACTCGATTACCCCCTAAAAAGACATCTTTTTCGGGCGTCGCTCCGCCCACAATGGGCGCAATACGCCCACCCTAGGCAGGACACAACTCGATCATGATATCAACCTCCCACCCAAGTTTCATCAAGATCAGATGATATCATCGGGTAGTTATGCTGCGGACACACAGACAGACAGACAGACAGACAGACAGACAGACAGACACACACCCATGACGAATATAGTGGTCACTCTGTTTGATAACTCGTGAACCAATAGTTATCATGTCATGAGAAATGGCCATTAGAGGCACTCTGGCAATACAGACCCAGTATTACCCCAGCCAACAGGTTGACACCCGTGGGGCATGGGAATCCGTGGGGTATTCAATAACAAGATGCAATCCTCTATATAATGGTATAGTTACTAATGATTACCATAAAAGGGCATTTATACTGGTACATCATTATAATGCAAACCCTATCTTACCCATATGTTGAATTTGCTGGGGACTTTTGCTCTTCTTCTTCTTGGCCACCATTTTCTCCTAAAGATGAAGAGTCAAACAAAGCATAAAATGTGGTATAACAGATTTAGAATAACTACACATCAACCACACAGGAGATGTTTAATAAATCATTGTTTGTAAACATTTGAGTGATGGAAGTTGCATCATATTTCCACAATAATTTCATTTTATTCAATTCTCTATACTTTATGTATGAGGATTAATCCCTCATCCAAGGTCTGCTAAAATCTAAAGTAAAAATTTTTTTTTTCTTCTATATAAAACTCCAATCCAAATTTCCCCCTTCCTTAATTAAATGGAACCATCATTTATATTTAATTTTCTTTGCTGTCAGGCCAAAGACGTACCAATTAAGCCCGGGACTTATAATCGTACTGTCATGGCCAAAAATATTGGCACCCTTGCACTTTTTTCAAATAATGCACCATTTCTTCCAGAAAATTGTTGAAATAAAAAAATCTTTTGGTATCCACATATGTATTTTTTTGGTTTGCAGTGGATTAAAACAAAAAAAGCTGAAAAAATTACTAAATCTTAGCATATTCCACACAGAGATCCTAAAATACCCCGGACAATATTATTGGCACCTTTTAGAAGTAGTTAAAAATTATTAGATTTCAAGCAGGTGATTCTCCTTTACTTTGGAATTGAACTAACCTGTGGAGAGTTGCAGGTGCCTGCAATATAAAAATCACTCATTCAACCAGTTTGAATAAAGAAAAGGAGTCATTCTGCTGTTTTGTGTCACTGTGTGCGCCACAATGAACATGGAGAAAAGAAAGTAAACCATAGAATTATCTGAGGAGGTCAGACACAAGATTGTAGCCAAGCATGGACAATCCCAAGGCTATAAGTCCATCTCCAGATACCTTGATGCTCCTGTGTCCACTGTACGCAATGTTATCAGGAAGTTTAAGGCCAATGGCACTGTAGCCAACCTCCCTGAACGTGGCCACAAGAGAAAACGTGAGCGAAGATTGCAGCAAAGGATTGTTCGAATGGTGGAGAAAGCAAATCGATTAACTGCCAAACAGATTCAAGCTGACCTTCAGACACAAGGTATGACAGTTTCAACTCGCACCATCCGTCGCCAACTCAATGAAAGGGGGTTCTATGGTAGGGGACAAAAGAGGACCCCACTGCTGAGAGAGAGACATAAGAAAGCCTGACTGGAGTTTGGCAAAACACACCTGACCAAGCCAAAATCCTTCTGGGAGAATGTCCCGTGGACAGGTGAGACCAAATTAGAGGTTTTTGTAAAGCACATCATCTCTATGTTTACAGAAAACAAAATGAAGCCTTCAAAGAAAATAACACCTTCCCGACAAAACATGGAGGAGGTTGAGTGATGTTTTGGGGTTGCTGTGCTGCCTCTGGCACTGGGTGCCTTGAATGTGTGCATGGCATCATGAAATCAGGAGATTACCAAGGCATTTTGGAGCACAATGCTCAACCTAGTGTCAGAAATGTGGGTCTCCATCGAAGGTAATGGGTCTTGCAGCAGAACAATGATCCCAAACATACTTCAAAAAGCACCAAGGAATGGTTCAAGACAAAATGCTGGACTGTTCTGAAATGGCCAGCAATGAGTCCAGATCTAAATCCCATTGAACACCTGTGGGGAGATCTGAAACAGCAGTTGGGAGAAGGCACCCTTCAAATCTGGGAGAACTGGAGCAGTTTGCACAAGAAGAGTGGGCCAAACTCCCAGTAGAGAGGTGTAGGAAGCTCATTCATGGCTATAGAAAGTGCTTGACTACAGTTACTTTGTCCAAAGGCTGTGCTACCAAATATTAAGTCTCGGGTGTCAATAATTTTGTCAATGCCTTTACTTGATTTAAAAGGATATATTAAGTTCTGAATCAAAAACAAAGGTTCTGTAATATTAACAGTGAAATGAAGAATTGTGGAGACCAAATGCTTTTGCCAATTTTAACTTATTTTTAGAGAAAATTGTGAGCTATTTGAAAAAAAAGTGCAAGGGTGCTAATATTTTTGGCCACGATTGTAGAAATGGGTTTATTCGTCCGTAATGCCAGCCAGAAATCGTACTGTTACCAAATATTCGACAGCATATTACAGCAATGAGGAGGTTCTAATTTCTCGAATGCTTAACATTCCCTTTGAAAATATTATATATGCTCTCCAGTGTACCACCCAGTGCTAGCATCACACCAATGGGGCAATTTGAATGCAATTCCTAACAAAGATTTATGGCATCCATAATGCCAGGCAAATGTACTACAGAGCTGCAATATGTTGAACCAAACATTGAGGTTTATCGCACGATGCATTTTGTCATCTATTTTGTTTAGGGTTGAGGGTTTAGCACAATGTGAGGCTACAGGTGCAGAACTACCTGTTTCTGTCCATACTTCCTCATAGGACATACATTGTAGTTATTGTAAATAAGTGTCTTGATGTTATGCTATCAAATTACTCCCAATGCTGCTCCATCCTAAATTATTACTTTTACCCCCTCCCTTCTCTTGTCGTGACAATACGCTGTTTGAATAAACTGGCATCTTTTCTAGAAAATATGCCAGTAATGTGTGGAAGCAGATTCAAATTCCTGCAGATTAACAAGCCACACATTGTTATAAGCACAGGAGTTTGCAACAAGCATTCTGGTAAGACTGTTCATGCACGGAGGGGTGGAAGGTTGGGAGGCTGGGGAAAGCAAGAAAGCTAAACTGCATAGAGATCACGCTGCTAACCCCAAACTTTCAGCACTGTCACCATCAAAGCAGCAGGCAATTAGGGTCCACAAATAACAGAGCCATCCCCTGCTGGGGGAAAGGAATGGCAATTACACAATAGTCTCTTTCATAATAGCTATGTTACCGCACAATGTCGACACTTCCACCAAAGGCAAAAGCAACTGCAAAGGTCACAATTTTTATCCAGACTCACAGGTGTCACCTGCACATTAGCTGCATTAGGGTTCTGATACTTCACAAAGGTTTCTGTTTCATCAGGAGAGTTAAAGTTTTACAATGAGCTTCCTACCCAAGAACAAATAACAGATGTTTGTGAGGAGGGGGAAAAGTGAATATGTTATATAATGCAGCTTTCTTATCTTTAGATGAAAAAAAAAAAACCAAGGAGAAGAAGCAGAAAACTTTGTAGGAACAAACTGGCATCACCCCAAGAATGTTATTTTGTTCATACTGAGCTGAAGTGCAATGCATCATATATACTCAAATAATGATTTGACACTTTTGTATTTGTTAAGTTCCTGAAGAAAAGGATGAATTGGGCAGAAACCTCATGAGACCTTCTGGTGTTGCCATGCAATGCAGGGCTTGTTTGATACCTTAGTTGAGGAGGATAGTGTGACCTGGGTGGGGATACCAGTTAGCAAATAATGTAAGTATTAAATTTTTTTGAAGTACTGTAAGTCTCTAAGCTGTCTGTCACCATAGAAGTGAAGAGATTGCATTGAGACACTGGTTTATTCTAAATGTTCGAGTCAACAATGAACCAACCATAGACCACTTCAATCCAGTGACTTTGCAGTCACGACAAAGGGTTTTCAGTGTTACAAAGGGATTATATTTACTATATTATTTTTTATTAACGTTATTGTTATTACGATAACGATACTACTGTATTAAGAAACCTGGGATAATTCGTCCAAAGGGCCTGAAAGTGAGCCATGAAGCCTAAGGCCAATACGTACTGTATCGGTGGAAGACCAGTGATGCCGATGCTTTCAATATTTGATGGTTATTTTAACAATCGGTTTGTTTGTTTTTCACACTGAATGAAAAACGTAAAGTTAGAGCATGGTGATTGTGATATACGACGTGTTCGACAATGTTTGGCCTGAACGGTATAAAAATCAAAATGGCGGTGTGTGGAGTCAGCCGTCGTATGCCGTAATAACATCACAGCAGACATAATCACATCACATCACCCCTGTCATGTGACCAGATCCTCAGCTTTGATTGGTGTACGTTTGTGAGGACATACATACATACATACATACACACATACATACATACATACATACATACAGACAGACAAACATTGTTCTAGATGGCTTTGCCCTATGGGCTATGCTGTAAAAATTACACAGGATAGACAAACGACCAACCATAATAAACCATGACCGGTCGAACATCCACTTCCTGTTCTGTCACTAATGGCATGAGGTAATTAATAAATTTGTAATGGCGATATATCAATTTATCCTTTTGCTTTGAAGAACGGGAATAAAGGTGGAGGAGAGTGTTATGTCTGGTTGAGAACTTTGTGTGGTGAGAGGGTTTGAAGACGGATTTCAATCTTACAGCCACCATGTTGGTGCTCATTGCTATGTGAAGCTAAAGATGCCTCGGAGCAGTCATATTCACAATCACTATGCACTCCTGATAGGTGTTTCCTTCATTGTAAAACTACCAAAAAGGATTTTGAGCAGACAGGTGTTACGGTCTTGTGAAAATCGGCTTCAGCAATCAAGACAGCGGTGCGAGCTCAGTTCCAGCACCATAATTTTAAACCTGCTGCTGAAAACCACACTGCAGGAGCAGGTCCAGGACACATACAAATACGTGAGAATTGCCAATCACGATATGCTAGCACAGGTGTGAAAAAGATTGGCTTTAGTCGCTTTGGTAGTTTGTATTTTTGTTGAGAAATTCCTGGCTGCTCTTCCTGATCCTGAGTTGAGGGTGTTTGTGGAACTCCAGTCCTGGAGTAACTCTCCTGTTAACTTATGCACCACCCAAATAGCTATGTGGCATTCTCTCTTGCAAAGATTAAACCCATGTCATTTGAAATTTGTCTGAGGTCAATATTTACTTTTAACGGTGTGTACATACGAATCAGGAAGATAATTGGTTTTGGGTCATTTATTGCCACATATATTTTCCGCATACCTCATTGGATTGTGAGTTGGACATGCGACCGTGATGGGCCATGAGCTACACAAGGACACGTCTTTTCTGCATATCTCATGGGATTGTGAGTTGGACAGGCGACCGAGATGGGTGGGGAGGGGGTTTGAAGGATTGAAGTGGGGAGGGGATTGGCACTCTCTCAAGCTGAGCTTCAACCCATATCATAAAAGGTCTTTGCCCGAGGTCATTATTTACTTTTTAAAGATGCGTATACATACATCAGGAAGAAGGTGATTGGTTGTGGGTCGTTTATTGGCACATATCTTTTCCGCATGTCTTGCAGGATTATAAGTTGGACAAGCGACCGTGACAGGTGGGGATGGGGTTTGAAGGCTTGGCATGGGGAGAGGATTGACACCTTACGGTTGAGAGGGGGAAGGTGAGGACTTAGTTTTGGGAGGTGGAGGTTGAGGACTTGGAGTTTATGAGGGGATGGGGAAGGAGTTGAGGGCTTGAAGTCACATTTTATGTTCCGTGAAATGTATACGGGTCCCTGCCAGTAATAATAATAATAGCATATGGTCAGATACAAACTTGAGGGTATCTGATAAAAAAACACCCAGTCCTTTTGATGCTGAAAATCTAGAATGATTTTGTAAGTAGAGACATGCTGCACCAACTTTAAAGGGGATTGGAAGGAGAACTAGTCGGTTTATTTGCGTGAAGCCAAAGTCAGGCAAGACCAAAGAATAATGCGGCTTTTCTTGACGTAGTGCATTTTTTTCTTCCAAAAAAGTTGAATAAAATCTTGTCTTATCAATGGAAACAGGAATTTATTTGTGCACTCACAATGGGAAAAAAAATACAATTTTTCTCAAGTCTTTGCACCTAAAGTCCTTCACAGAGCTCCTGAGAGGTGGATTTTGCCATCATGGTGACACAAACGCAGGTAATCAAACAATTATAAACAGCAGGTGGGAAAAATGTGGAAACCAGATCCATGTGATGTGGTAATTTTAACTAAATTAATCTTGATTACGATGTAGGCTCACCTACAAGTTGTTAAGAAAGTATGCAGATATGGCAGTGTGTAGACTGGTATAAACACAATAAAAAAATTCTATGTTTTTGATAATTACTTTTGGCAATTTTATCTGTATTTCGACCAATGTTCACAGCCAAGAAAAAATAGCTTCTACAAAGTTGCATGCTTGCACATGTGATGACCGACATTTTGTTTTAGCCGGCGATCATATTTTCACCGAATTTTCAAGAAAGTGCGGCTGGTTTCAAATCAAATTCCACTTTGACTGGGGCTCTCCAGAGATTTCCACATGGGATTTTATTCAGCATTTAGTGCCAGCAATCAAGATGGAGATTCACAGCGACCCTCGTCCAAAGCAGCTGCGATCGAAATGAGCAGAGCATTGGATGTGCTTGAGCTCCGGATAGATGGTATTCCTTGGGCATCCAATTGTGGTATATTCTTATTTTCTTTTTCCGACTTTTCATAATTAAACTATAGGAATTATGTTTGTAAAGAATACCTTACAAAAAAAAAAATCAGACGATATATGTAATAATATATTTATAATTAAACCGAATCTTGCCTCATTTATGTAATTTGCCGCATTCCATTTTTACCCATGTTAAAATCAGTTTTCCGTTTCAAATCACGGATTCTATGACTCCTATCCGTTTTCAGTGATCATGGAAAATCACTGGCTTTTCTTGATAACAATGTGTTTGCTGGTAGAGGAGTCCTCTATATACGTCCTATATGCGTTCCTGGTAAATGCTATTTATATCAAAACAGCATATATGAATGAATGAATGAATAAATGATCGTTTTAAGGCCATTTTCCCCGCTAGAGCAGGGGTTAGCCTTGCGGGCCCCATGACAATCATGGTTCCCTGTTTGAGGCAATGTTTTTTTTATCACAACATATATGTTTTTATCATAGCATATATCACAACATATTTTTCCATAGAACATATCAGAACATATTTTTCCATAGAACATATCAGAACATGTGATAAGGGGTGGGGTTGCATTCCTGGGAAATTTTGGTTCCCTCTTAGACAAGTTATACAAGATATTTTAACAATGAATAAAGAAAATGAAGGTATAAAAACTACCTCGCCTCTCATCTTGCTATTATGGAAGTTACTGTGCTGCTTAGACTGTTCAAACCAGCCTCTGCTCGTATTAAGGTTTCACTTTGACTTGACTCACCTCGTTCGCCTTTCAGTTCGTTAAATAAACTGCGGGCTTTAGCTTGGATCACAAGTAAGCTTATTGGCACATGACGTTGGTTTTGGTCTTCGATCCAAACTGATAATAAAATTTCCATATTCTCAATCGCCAAACTATGAGTGCGTACATTCCGAGAAGCATCCAGTGGCGTATTACACTGCCAAGCAGCTCTCACCTTGGCCTTGTTTGCCCTGATTGTCCTCACAGTCGTCATAGGTATCCCAATGACGGTGGCTATATACACTGCATGATCACCAGCATCGAGCCACCTCAACACATCTAATTTAGTCTGCAAGGTGTTTACATTGCGTCTCCTCTTGATCACAGACGCACGAGCCTCGCTTGATAATCGCGTGTCACTCATACTGTCTCAAGATGAAAATAAATTCGCCATCAGAAGTAAATAAAATGAAGCTGCTCATGCACATTTAACAAAGATGGTGGGATAACAATACTGTACGTGTCAGAGACAGAGCTTCGGTTTTTTAAAACATTTTCCATTTTTATACTGAAACATACCGACATATCAGAAAAGAGTGTTAACTCATCAATAACATTATAGCTAAAAAAAAACAAACGATAATGGGACTACTTACAGTCACGTGAAAAAAGAAGTACACCCCATGTAAAGTTTTGACTTTTTCAACATATTTCAATATACAGCTATTTGATCTTCATTTCAACAATATTGATAGATAAAGGTGATATAATATAACAAATATCATGAAACATTTACATTTTGTAGTCCATTGTATAATTTAAATAAACATAAATGCAAATTTCGCATGTGGAAAAAGTAAGTACACCCTTGGCTCTAATAGGTGGTATTGCCCCCTTTGGCAGAAACAACATCAAGTAAGCATTTCTTATAACTGTCTACCAGTCTCTGACATCGACTGGGAGAAATTTTTGCCCACTCCTGCATGCAGAATTCTTTCAGCTGTGTGATGTTTGAGGGGTTTCTTGCATGCACAGCTCGTTTCAAATCCACCCACAACATCTCGATGGGATTTTCATCCGGGCTTTGACTTGGCCATTCCAGAACCCTCCATTTCTTTCTTTTCAGCCATTCCTTGGTGGATTTACTGGTATGTTTAGGGCCATTGTCATGTTGCAAGACCCACCTTCAGTTGAGCTTCAACTTTCCGACAGATGGCCTCACATTATCCTCAAGCACCCTCTGGTACAATGAAGAATTCATAGTGGATTCTATGATGGTGAGCTGCCCAGGCCCTGATGCAGCAAAGCTGCCCCAAACCATAATATTTCCATCACCATGCTTTACAGTTGGTATCAGGTTCTTGTGGTCAAATTCTGTCTTTGGTTTTCGCCAAACATGTCTTCTGGTACTGTGGCCAAATAGCTCGACATTTGACTCATCTGTCCAGAGCACACCGTTCCAGAAGTGCTGGTCTTTGCCGAGGTGTTCATTGCCAAACTTTGGTCTTGCCCAGATGTTCTTTCTGGACAGCAAAGGTTTCCTCCTGGCACACCTCCCATGTAGATCAAATTTGTGCAGCCTCTTTCTAATGGTAGACTCGTGCACTTTGACATCAACAGTGGCAAGAGATACCTGTAGGTCCCGTGATGACATTCTGGGGTTCTTCGAGACTCATTTCAGCATCTTGCGTTCTGCTCTCGGGCTGAACTTGCTGGGGCGGCCTGGCCTGAGCAAGTTGGCAGTTGTTTGGAATCTTCTCCACTTGTAGATGATCTTCCAGACAGTCAAATGATTGATTTCAAATTGTTTGGAGATCTTTTTAAACCCCTTCCCAGACTCGTAGGCATATACAACCTTCTTTCTGAAGGCCTCAGAGAGCTCTTTTGATCTAGGCATGGTGACGCCGCACACTTCAACAACAAAGAGCAAACCAAACTAAATCTCTGAGGTTTAAATGAGACAGGTTCCTCCAAGATCCTCTCTAACGATGTTGTAATCATTTGCACCTGAGCTGGTGCACCTGATTCTAATTTTAGGTATTTGAAGTAGTGATAAATGTCGGGGTGTACTTACTTTTTCAACATGCGAAATTTGCATTTATGTTTATTTAAATTACACAATGGACTACAAAATGTAAATGTTTCATGATATCTGTTATATTATATCACCTTTATCTATCAATATTGTTGAAATGAAGATCAAATAGCTGTATGTTGAAATATGTTGAAAAAGTTAAAACTTTACATGGGGTGTACTTACTTTTTCACGTGACTGTATATCAAGGATTTTCATTTATGTATCTTTTGTTCAAGTTGCTTGTATACTAAAAAAAAACAAAAAAAAACAAACAAAAAAAACCTTGTATGCAAAGTTAAGGCTCATGGAAGAGCAAGAACACAGAATGGCTCAGGATGCGACAGTACATAAAAAATAAAAAAAACAGAAAGAGAGCATATTTCTTGCGGGAGGGGGGGGGGTGGGAGGTAAGGGGGGAAGAGGGGGGATAGGTGGCAGGCAACAACTGGGCCGAGGGACAAAATATATGGAAAAGGACAAACAAGGGATGTGGGTAAGAATGAGGCACGGGGAAGGACGCAGGTGGTGGACAAGATGTATACAGAAGCAAACTCTCAAAGAGGAAGGAAAAACAGGAAAGTTACAAGATTAGGTTTAATTACAAGTAAATTATTTTATTACATATATTGTCTGATTTTGAAGAAAAAACAGGACCCCTCCCCCCCCACCCCCCATGATCCAAAATCGAAAAGTCACTACCTGAGCAATCATGTGGGCTACTGTCTCAAATGCGTCAAGTTTCAGAACAATCAGCCAGATGATCAGGGAGGATTAGCAAAGAGTTAACAGACGGACGGATGGACAGACATCCGGACATCACGAACCATTTTATTAATTCATCTCTTCGAGAATCGAGATTTGATGACCGACAATTGTATCCCTTTGAAAATGCAAAAGCAAAAAAATGGTAAATTCCCAGACATTTGTAGATATTTAAAAAACCCAGCGGGATGGTTATTTAAGGAACAAAAAAGGAACACATGTCCGGGGACATGACACATGTCATGTCCTACATGAATGACCTGACCATCCAACCTTTAAAAAAAAAAGACAATAAGAACGAACAACAATTACAAATATTGACTCTTACAAAAAAAAGAAGTTACACCACAATCTGGAGTGACCCCCACCCAAGAAATGTTCCAGAAGGATTGCGCTAACAGAAAATGCAATCAAACTTGTATGCAGTGTGGGTTGAGCAAACACCTACATCTACTTGGCCTATACAGGAAATGGCTCATGGACTAATAGAAGTTAAACAAACACAAATACAAGCAAACAGACAGACAGACACTTCTCAAATTGCAGGATGATTCAAGCTATGATGACAAATTTGAAGATATAATCAATCAAAAAACTGCTGGAGATCTTTGTCGGCAAGGTCACGTCTTTTCGAAGGTGTCCATGCGCTCACGTTTTCGAAGTAAAGTAATTTTTCACAATTGTGTTTTTGTCGAAACTGTATTTATCTTTCGGTGTGTGTACCTATAGTGTGTCCTTAGGAAGATTCTCGGTGTTAATTTTTAGTACCTGTATACAAAATCGTCGGTTAATTTGTGTCGCGTCTTTTGAGGCCTTGTCGGCTAACGTGTCCTACCTTGAGGCTTTGTTCTTCTCTCAGCGGTCCGTCGATTGTACTGCAATTACTTTCGTTCTCTGTTTTTGTCCCAGGCTTTCACCCCATACTTCCTTGTTTAAAATCTCAACTCAAAAAAAAAAAAAAAAAAAAAATTTTCCTTCTCTGTTCTTATTCGTTGTTCTTATTCGTTTATTCATCGTTCTTATTTGTTCGTTCGTTCTTCGATCACGTGTTTCACCCCCATTTCCATTTTCCATTTCCCCAGATAGTTTTCACTCAATTTAAAAATGTTTAAACTTTCCCCTGAAGTACTGTATTCTGTCGTATATTATAACACCTTTTTCTTCTTCTTCTATAAAAGGATGCTTTCGACTTGCTCACCAAATCTACTCATTCCAAAAAAAAATTCCATCTCTTACAGTTCCTCTTTTCTACATTCCCGACCCTCTTATGGTTAAACTGCCAAAATCAAGACTCTCTGCTCACCTTCACTCCTTCATTCCTCTTTTCTCCCGCCTCTGGAACAAACTCCCTCACTCTCTTCAATCCCACTCCTCCCTCCAAGTCTTTAAAACAGCTGTTCACCACCATCTCTTGTCTTCCCCCATCCAAAACCTTGATCTTTTCTACCCCCGCTAATTTCACCCCAAATCCACTTTTTTTAAATACCAACTTCTGTCCTGGAAGTCCTTGGTGTTCTTGTGTTTTATACTTCTCCCTCCCCCCCCCCCTTCCCACGCCTCCTCCCCCCGGGCCCTCTCCCTTCCACGCATCTCCCTGCTCTCGGATGTTGTGTTTGTGTGCTTCCCCATCTCTCCCCATCTTGTCTTCCGCTCCCTCTTTTTGTATATTTTGTTTGTCTGGTTGATTTGTTTGTGTGATAAATGTTAGTTCTTTCACGAGCCTCGATTCTGTATACAAAAAAAAAAATAATCTAGCTTCAGCACAAATTTATTAATTTCTTAAACAGCTGCCGAACAAAAATACCAAACTAGCTTCCAAATGCAATTATTGTTGGGGTTACAAGATCTTTTGTTCACTTGATCGTCAAAATCAGCACTGTAAAGTTCATGTATTTTTCTTGTCTGTGCAAAGCTACCCAGGGATTTTCAATTTACCAGGCATGGTTCATTGTATTCCAATTACCAGGATTGGAGTTCCGCCCCCTCTCTCTGGTTGCAGTTGGGCAACACAAGCATGAATAAAAAGTCTGTAATGTTCCACTTTGCTTTGCAGTTTAAAACTCAAGTCAGCATGTAAAGCCAATTTGCTTAAAGCAAGCAGTTAAAAATATATATTGAAAAACACCTTAAGATCCTTAATGTACAAAGTTACACCACAGTATTTGAGACTCCAATGAGGTCTATTTTGATAACATCATAGATGAAATGACCTTCCATTAATTAAAACACAAGTGCCACTTAATGTATTAAATCCCAGTATTGAAGAGTTAGGGTAAATAGCTTAAACATTGTTCAAGAAAATAATTCTAAGCAATGATTACAATGGGAGAAAGGAGGGGAACTTATTGGGAAGGGAGCGAGGACTGCAGTGCAAAATCCAAACAAAGGAATGAAGCTAAGAGAACATCACAAACCTCGGATTGTTCTTCTTCTTCACGCTTATTCTTCCTAACATTGGAAGAAAAAAAGTTGACATGATGAGGAAAAGTTGTAAAATAAATAGCAGGCAATCTGTAAGCTTTTATTATATATGTGAATTTAAGAATCTGATAACTTATCCTCAGAGTGACAGGATATTTAAATTTGTATCACAGAGAAGGGTTTGGTCATTGGTCATCAAATGTAATATTAGAACGTCACCCGATAGAGCACATACCTCTGCCAGGCTGAACAGTGAACAGTTAACGTTTTGTATCCCACTGATAGGCCGAATACGAATTTAGATCTTCACCAAAATTGAATCAATTCTTCCTTGTCGCACACCCAACCTGTCCACCAAGTTTTATCCGAATCTGTCCGTAACTTTTTTAGATATTCTTGTCACAGACAGACAGACAAACAGGGGTGAAAACATAACCTCCATCCACCTTTGGTGGTGGAGGTAACAACCCAAATCGCCATTGCATGTCATGATCAGAGGGAATTATGATATGTGCAGCTCCTACCAGTCTGATAATATGCATTGTGTAATGCTTATGACACTGTGCAGTGTTCTAAATCTGTGCTTGGCTTGCAAAGAGATAACCACAACCACCCCCCACCCCACCCAACCTCTTTTCTCCTCACTTCTCCTCTACACCACCCTCACATACACCCAACCACTATCCCTATAATTTTGGGGAACAACCTCTGGAAAATCCTCCATATAATATTGAAGATATTAATTCCAACCTACGTAGGACAATCCATCAAACGCAAGTGACAGACAGGCTTCGGCCTAAATCCTTGACTGCAAATTCGAAGAAATGAAGATAGTCAGTCACATGCTATGATATGCTATGATATGATATTTCGCTCACAAGGTTCAGACATACATGGAGGCGGCCATCTTGGATTTTGACGTGGCGACCCAATTTTCAACAGCGGTCTTCCCTATGCCGAGATACACCCACACACCAAATTATAAGTTGGTACTTCGCTTATTTTTCAAGATATTCATCTCACAAGGTTCAGACATACATGGCGGTGGCCATCTTGGAATTTGACGTGGCGACCCAATTTTAA
>NC_136268.1:94517096-94624596 GCF_964187855.1 Myxine glutinosa
CCACCAAGAAATTGAAATCACCTCACCACCAGGAAATTGAAAACACCTCACAGCCACGAAATTGAAAACATCTCACCACCAGCAAATTGAAAACATCTCACAGCCACGAAATTGAAAACATCTCACCACCAGCAAATTGAAAACACCTCACAGCCACGAAATTGAAAACATCTCACCACCAGCAAATTGAAAACATCTCACAGCCACGAAATTAAAAACATCTCACCACCAGCAAATTGAAAACATCTCACCACCAGGAAATTGAAAACACCTCACAGCCACGAAATTGAAAACATCTCACCACCAGCAAATTGAAAACATCTCACCACCAGGAAATTGAAAACACCTCACAGCCACGAAATTGAAAACATCTCACCACCAGCAAATTGAAAACACCTCACAGCCACGAAATTGAAAACATCTCACCACCAGCAAATTGAAAACATCTCACAGCCACGAAATTGAAAACATCTCACCACCAGCAAATTGAAAACACCTCACATCCACGAAATTGAAAACATCTCACCACCAGCAAATTGAAAACATCTCACAGCCACGAAATTGAAAACATCTCACCACCAGCAAATTGAAAACATCTCACAGCCACGAAATTGAAAACATCTCACCACCAGCAAATTGAAAACACCTCACATCCACGAAATTGAAAACATCTCACCACCAGCAAATTGAAAACACCTCACAGCCACGAAATTGAAAACATCTCACCACCAGCAAATTGAAAACACCTCACAGCCACGAAATTAAAAACACCTCACCACCAGGAAATTGAAAACACCTCACAGCCACGAAATTGAAAACATCTCACCACCAGCAAATTGAAATCACCTCACCACCAGGAAATTGAAAACACCTCACAGCCACGAAATTGAAAACATCTCACCACCAGCAAATTGAAAACACCTCACAGCCATGAAATTAAAAAACACCTCACCACCAGGAAATTGAAAACACCTCACAGCCACGAAATTGAAAACACCTCACCACCAGGAAATTGAAAACACCTCACAGCCACGAAATTAAAAACACCTCACCACCAGGAAATTGAAAACACCTCACAGCCACGAAATTGAAAACATCTCACTACCAGCAAATTGAAAACACCTCACAGCCACGAAATTAAAAACACCTCACCACCAGGAAATTGAAAACACCTCACAGCCACGAAATTAAAAACACTTCACCACCAGGAAATTGAAAACACCTCACAGCCACTAAATTGAAAACATCTCACTACCAGCAAATTGAAAACACCTCACCACCAGGAAATTGAAAACACCTCACCACCAGGAAATTGAAAACACCTCACAGCCACGAAATTGAAAACACCTCACCACCAGGAAATTGAAAACACCTCACAGCCACGAAATTGAAAACATCTCACCACCAGCAAATTGAAAACACCTCACAGCCACGAAATTGAAAACACCTCACCACCAGGAAATTGAAAACACCTCACAGCCACGAAATTAAAAACACCTCACCACCAGGAAATTGAAAACACCACACAGCCATGAAATTAAAAACACCTCACCACCAGGAAATTGAAAACACCTCACAGCCACGAAATTAAAAACATCTCACTACCAGGAAATTGAAAACACCTCACAGCCACGAAATTAAAAACACCTCACCACCAGGAAATTGAAAACACCTCACAGCCACAAAATTAAAAACACCTCACCACCAGGAAATTGAAAACACCTCACAGCCACAAAATTAAAAACACCTCACTACCAGCAAATTGAAAACATCACACAGCCACGAAATTAAAAACACCTCACTACCAGCAAATTGAAAACATCACACAGCCATGAAATTAAAAACACCTCACCACCAGGAAATTGAAAACACCTCACAGCCACGAAATTAAAAACACCTCACCACCAGGAAATTGAAAACACCTCACAGCCACGAAATTAAAAACACTTCACCACCAGGAAATTGAAAACACCTCACAGCCATGAAATTAAAAACACCTCACCACCAGGAAATTGAAAACACCTCACAGCCACGAAATTAAAAACACCTCACTACCAGCAAATTGAAAACACCACACAGCCATGAAATTAAAAACACCTCACCACCAGGAAATTGAAAACACCTCACAGCCACGAAATTAAAAACACCTCACCACCAGGAAATTGAAAACACCTCACAGCCACGAAATTGAAAACACCTCACCACCAGGAAATTGAAAACACCTCACCACCAGGAAATTAAAAACACCTCACAGCCACAAAATTGAAAACACCTCACAGCCATAAAACACGTAATAAAAACACCTCACAGCCACAAAATTGAAAACACCTCACCACCACGAAATTGAAAACACTTCACCACCACGAAATTGAAAACACACCACAGCCATAAAACACGTAATAAAAACACCTCACAGCCACAAAATTGAAAACACTTCACCACCACGAAATTGAAAACACTTCACCACCACGAAATTTGAATCACCTCACAGCCATAAAACACGTAATAAAAACACCTCACAGCCATAAAACACGGAATAAAAACACCTCACAGCCACGAAATTAAAAACACCTCACAGCCATAAAACATGTAATAAAAACACCTCACAGCCATAAAACACGGAATAAAAACACCTCACAGCCACGAAATTAAAAACACCTCACAGCCACGAAATTGAAAACACCTCACAGCCATAAAACACGTAATAAAAACACCTCACAGCCACAAAATTGAAAACACCTCACCACCACGAAATTGAAAACACCTCACAGCCACGAAATTGAAAACACCTCACAGCCATAAAACACGGAATAAAAACACCTCACAGCCACGAAATTAAAAACACCTCACCACCACGAAATTGAAAACACCTCACAGCCACGAAATTGAAAACACCTCACAGCCATAAAACACGGAATAAAAACACCTCGCAGCCACAAAATTGAAAACACCTCACCACCACGAAATTGAAAACACTTCACCACCACGAAATTGAAAACACCTCACCACCACGAAATTGAAAACATCTCACCACCAGCAAATTGAAAACACCTCACCACCAGGAAATTAAAAACACCTCACCACCAGGAAATTGAAAACACCTCACAGCCACGAAATTGAAAACATCTCACCACCAGGAAATTAAAAACACCTCACCACCAGGAAATTGAAAACACCTCACAGCCACGAAATTGAAAACATCTCACCACCAGGAAATTAAAAACACCTCACCACCAGGAAATTGAAAACACCTCACAGCCACAAAATTGAAAACATCTCACCACCAGAAAATTGAAAACACCACACAGCCACGAAATTAAAAACACCTCACCACCAGGAAATTGAAAACACCTCACCACCAGGAAATTAAAAACACCTCACAGCCACGAAATTGAAAACACCTCACAGCCAAAAAACACGTAATAAAAACACCTCACAGCCACAAAATTGAAAACACCTCACCCCCACGAAATTGAAAACACTTCACCACCACGAAATTGAAAACACACCACAGCCATAAAACACGTAATAAAAACACCTCACAGCCACAAAATTGAAAACACTTCACCACCACGAAATTTGAATCACCTCACAGCCATAAAATAAAACACGTAATAAAAACACCTCACAGCCACGAAATTAAAAACACCTCACCACCACGAAATTGAAAACACCTCACAGCCACGAAATTGAAAACACCTCACAGCCATAAAACACGGAATAAAAACACCTCGCAGCCACAAAATTGAAAACACCTCACCACCACGAAATTGAAAACACTTCACCACCACGAAATTGAAAACACCTCACCACCACGAAATTGAAAACACCTCACAGCCATAAAACACGTAATAAAAACACCTCACAGCCACGAAATTAAAAACACCTCACCACCACGAAATTAAAAACACCTCACCACCACGAAATTGAAAACACCTCACCACCACGAAATTGAAAACACCTCACAGCCACGAAATTGAAAACACATCACAGCCATAAAACACGGATTAAAAACACCTCACAGCCACAAAATTGAAAACACCTCACAGCCACAAAATTGAAAACACCTCACCACCACGAAATTGAAAACACCTCACCACCACGAAATTGAAAACACCTCACCACCACAAAATTAAAAACACCTCACCACCACGAAATTGAAAACACCTCACAGCCATAAAACACGTAATAAAAACACATCACCACCACATAATTCAAAATACCTCACCACCACGTTATTAAAAACCACCACCACGTTATTAAAAACACTTCACAACCACGGAAACAAAAGCTTGAGGGAGTCGTTAAGTGACAACACAGACACTGCCCAGATATGTAGATATATAGATAAATGACTGTACCCGAGTTGCCGTTTTGTCATGGTTTAAACCAAACATTCAAACAATTATTTTGCACAAATGTATTTGTAATATACGTGATATTACTTTTTATAAACAATAGAAGTTGAAAAAAAAAAAATTCCCCCCAAAAATGCCAAAAAAAACAACAAAACATTGGAAATTTTTTCAAAAAAAATACCCTGAGGACATACCGACGGGAGAGATATGTGCATACCAGAAGATTGGTACGATTTCACAAAATTTTGAGAAAGTAGTTCAGTGACAAGACAAGACAACACAGGACAGACGCTGCACAGATATACAACAACAACAACAACAACAACATGCATTTTAAAAGGCCATTTTCCCTGCGAGAGCGGGGGTTACCCTTGCGGTCCCCATGACAATCTTCTCCATTTTGCCCTATTTTCTGCATCTCTCCTTGTTAACCCCCTTGCCCGCATTTCTTCTTCCACCATCTTAAGCCAAGTCTTTCTCGGTCTTCCCCTTCCTCTACTTCCTTCTACATTCATTTCCATCACTCTTCTCAACCAGTCACTTTCATCCTTCCTCAACACATGACCAAACCATCTCAACCTGTTCCTCTTCACAGCATCAATCACAGGCTCTATTCCCATCATCTTTCGCAATTCATCATTTGTCTTCCTCTCTCTCAACGATACTCCGCACATCCATAGAACCATTCGCATTTCCACCCTTTCCAACACATTCCATTTCCACCCTTTTCTGCTGTACAGATATATATATAGATAATGAGACAAGATAAGATAAGATAAGAAGATAGATAGATAGAAGATATATATATATATATATATATATATATATATATATATATATATATATTGTTGTGGATATGAGGACTGTATATTTTTTGGATTGTGTGCTGTACTATTGTGATTATTGTTTATTCTGTGCCTCCTGCCTCCGGAGCTGTGTAAAGACCAAAAGGGCGTCCCATAGTCCACAAGCATACACGTCAGCCAAGTAATAGAATATACCTGTTGATAGTTATCTCTTATTCTGTGTATTAGTGTAAGGCTGTGTCTTCCATTAATTGAAATACTCCATTGCACCAGTGAAAGAGAATAGATTCCCTTTCCTTCCCATCCCCAAAATCTCCATCCAATATTACATCCCCTCTCGTCATTGCCGAGCCTCGATTGCCATATTACCTCCCCTCCAATAACCGCCATTGACCACGAGGCTCGAGTCAGGGAAGAAAGGCGTGTCGCACCTCGTCAGAGGGGAGGAGGGGCGCGCCGCCCGTCGTCATCCAGGGCGGAGCCCGAGGGTCGCGCGACCAACCAGGGCCGCGGTGAGTGACCCGGTAGGCGTGCCCTCGGAGTCGGCGGCTTGATTTCGCTGGAGGTGATAAAAGCGACTGTAAGGGACTGCTTTATCAGAGAGGCCTTGGAGATGCGTTTTTACAGAGGAGAGCACTGAGCAGAAGACAGAAAGGCCTGGAGTTGGACTTTGAGTTGGTCTGAGTTGGTTGGGAGTCGGTCGTCAAGTGCAGAGTGGTGAAGAGTCAGTCAGTAGAGGTGGTGGTCAAGTGGTTGCGTTGGTTGCGGTGAGGAGTCGGTGGTAAAGAGTGAGGGACCAAGAAAGAGAGAGAAAGAGTCCTGAAGCAAGAGAGGAAGTTGTTGGACTGGGTGGGAAGGAAGGAGAGAGAACCCGTCACACCAATCCCCCAAGCTCCGCGTTGGCTCCACCAAGCGTTCAGCTCCACCAAGCTCCGCGTTGGCTCCACCAAGCGTTCAGCTCCACCAAGCTCCGCGTTGGCTCCACCAAGCGTTCAGCTCCACCAAGCTCCGTGTTGGCTCCACCAAGCTCCGTGTTGGCTCCACCAAGCTCCGTGTTGGCTCCACCAAGCGTGCACCTCCAGCCGTCCACCTTCTGCCATTCCTGGCATTCCCCGAGTGAGTCAGTGTCTTTGTTTGTGCTGTCCTGGGTAGTTAAGTCAAGTCTGCATAAGCTAATCATTTTCACTGTGTCACCTGCGTCTCATGTGCCTGTAAATAAACGTGCCTGCTTTCTTCTTGCTTATGTGTGTAAATAGTAAATAAATTTAGTAGTATTTCCAACTTCTTTGCCTTCGTTTTCCTCTTTGCATTGCGTCGTTTTCGTCTTTTCCCTCATTGAGCAGCTGGGGTGCGATACGGCCAAAGTCTGGGTGAATCGGGTGAGTTTTGTTAGGTCGCGGTCTTACACCACCGCTCGGTCTATAACATCTAACCGCGATCTATAACAATATATATATATATATGTATATATATACATATATATATATATATATATATATATATATATATATATATATATATATATATATATATATATATATATCAAGTAATGAACGGCGGTTGGGAATTATATCCACGATATCCATTTTTCCATTCTCCAACCAATAGCTTTGTCTTTAAAAACTCAACGTTTCGGCCAGCAACCCAGCGTGCGCTGAGCCTCCACTAGCCTTCATCAAGAGAAGTTCCCTTGTTCACCTCCTCCCAGATATACCTGGGGGGAGGGGTGGGCCTATTCTATCAACCAATCACAAAGCTGTGTTGCGAGACCTCGTGACCATGGACCCATGCTCGGCTTATGTTGCAAGTGTTTTGTGCGTGTTTCAGCGGTGTATTGTGTTTTGTTGTCCGTGTTGCCTGTGTCGGCTAAGTCCCACTTTGTCTTTGTCCTCCTCCACGCATCGGTGTCTCTCTGGTGTATTTATGCATGAGAGGTCCGTATGCCTGTGGTAACGCCACAGTCTCCTCTGTCAATGGTGCCCTCGTTTGGCCAGTGTGCCAGGCCTCCAGTATTCGCCTCCTGGCCCGGTTTGGGGATGCCGCCAGCACGTTCACATTGTCCCATAGAGGAATATGGCCCGCCCTTATTCCATGCTTGGCGATAGCACATCTTTCTGGGTGATTACACTCAAAGGCCTTGTGGTGTTCATTAATGCGCTGGCCTAAGGTTCTTCCAGTCTCGCCTATGTATTCTCCAGTCTCGCCTATGTACGAAAGAATGATTGCACAGGTGTGGTATATACCATTCCATGTGACTGTGGTGGATATATACAGTACCCCGGTGGATATATACAGTACAATATATATATATATATATATATACAGTACCCCAGTGTACCCCGGTCTAGAATAGGTACACCGCATCCCTGCGTGTCGTAAGAGGCGACTAAAATGGTTGGCGTCAGGAAGGGCATCCGAACATAAAAACATTGCCTCAAAAAGAGAACCATGACAATTACAACTACATATGGGCAGGGCACAGCCCGAAGTACCCCGTGGGGGATCCCACTCCCTCTCGTCAAAACTCAAGGTGGGGAACCCGATCGAAGCAAGGGTGGAAATCACTCCATTTATGACGACGAAAAGTCTGATGCGCGACGTGGAGATCGGTTTCTGAGGTTTGGGACATGGAATGTAGGGACAATGACAGGGAGATCAGGAGAAGTGGTGGAAGTATTGGTCAGAAGAAGAGTGGACATATGTTGTGTGCAGGAGACGAGATGGAAGGGAAGTGGTGTGAGAATGGTGAAGGGTAGGCAGGGACAGAAATACAGGTTTGTGTGGCAAGGGTGCCCGGAGGGCGTGAATGGTGTTGGTGTCCTGTTTTCTGAGGAGTTTGTAGACAGTGTGGTGAGTGTGACGAGAGTGAGTGAAAGGTTGATGAAAATGATGATTGGAAAGCTCTTGGTGAACGTCATCTCGGGATATGCTCCGCAGGTTGGTCGGAGCGATGAAGAGAAGGACAAGTTCTGGTGTGCAATAGAGAAGCTGATGGAAAACGTGAAAGATAAGGAAGTTGTTGTGGTAGGAGGAGACCTAAATGGACATGTGGGAAGGAGTATGGACGGTTTTGAGGGAGTTCATGGGGGTTACGGATATGGTGTGAGAAATGGAGAAGGTGAAAGGATTTTGGAGTTTGTTGATGGAGCTGATTTGTTGATTTGTAATACTCAGTTCCAGAAAGAGGATAATAAGCTTGTTACATACACGTCAGGTGGGTCGACGACAACCGTTGACTACCTGATGGTGCGTAGGCGAGATAGGGGGCACCTCTGGGACACAAAGGTGATCCCGGGGGAGAAGGCTGTTTCACAGCACCACTTGGTTGTCTGCGACATAAGGTTGAAAGCTGCGAGGAGAGCTCGGCGGGTGAAGTACCAACCGAGAATGAAGGTGTGGAGGTTGAAAGAGGTGACAGTGAGGGAGACATTAAAAGAGAGGCTGAGTATGGTAGAGGATGATGTGTTTGAGCTTGAAAGTGGTTGGATGTCAATGAAAGATAGTCTGTTGTAAGCCGTTGGTGAGGTATGTGGATGGATAAAAGGACCACCGAGGCACTCGGAAACATGGTGGTGGGATGACGAAGTTGGAAAGAAGATTGACGAGAAGAGGAAGAAGTTCAAGGAGTGGCAGAAGTCGAAGGGTACGGGGGCAGAAAAGGAAGAGCATGAAAGTTATAAGGCAGCCAGGAAGGCTGCAAAGCAAGAGGTAGCAAAGGCGCAGGAGGCATGCAGGAAAATGTTCGGAGAACGCTTGGATTTGGAAGAGGGTCAGAGAGCGGTATTCAGGATTGCAAAGCAGACAGCGAAAGAGAGGTGTGACGTGATGAGGGTGAGTTGCTTGAAGGATGAAGTGGGACAAATCGTTGTGGACCAAGATGGAATTAAAGGAAGATGGAAGAGATATATGGAAATACTGTTGAACGCAGAGAATGAATGGGATGGCAACATAGAGAGTAACCCAGTTTTAGGACCGGCAGAGAAGATAACCGAGAAGGAAGTTGAGGAAGCGATTAAAGCAATGAAGAGTAGAAAAGCGGGAGGGCCGACGGGAGTTGTGGGAGATATGTTGAAGGCAGCGGGAAATTGGGGTGTGAAGCGAATGACAGAGATCTGCAGTCTGGTGGTGAAAGAAGGCCGCATTCCAGTGCATTGGGAACTGAGTACCCTCGTCCCTCTATACAAGGGGAAAGGTGACCATCTGGACTGTGGCTCGTATCGAGCGATAAAGTTATTGGAGCATGGAATGAAGGTATTGGAAAGGGTGTTGGAGAGGAGGATAAGGAAGAAAGTGAAGATTGACGAAATGCAGTTTGGATTTATGCCAGGAAGAGGAACGACAGACGCGCTTTTTATTGTGAGGCAGTTGCAGGAGAAGTACATGGAGAAGAGGAAGAAGTTGTTTCTTGGGTTTGTTGATCTGGAGAAAGCATTCGATAGGGTTCCACGTGAAGTAGTGACATGGGCATTGAGGAAGTTAGGAGTGGAGGAATGGTTGATCAGAGTTAGTGATAGCAATGTACAAAAGAGCGCGCACAGCTGTAAGGACGAAGGACGGGAACAGTGGTGAGTTTGAGGTGAAGGTGGGAGTGCATCAGGGGTCGGTACTAATTCCACTACTATTTGTAGCTGTGATGTTGTATGTTGTATGCAGATGATCTGAGTGTTGATTGCAGAAAGTATGGATGGACTGAAGGAGAAGATGAACAAGTGGAAGGAATGTTTGGAGACGAAAGGTCTGAAGGTGAATATCGGAAAAACAAAGGTGATGGCAAGTGGTAAAGCATGTGGTGAGGTGGAAAGAACTGGGAAGTGGCCATGTGCTATGGGCAGGAAGGGTGTCAGAGTGAACTCCATTAAATGTACAATGTGCGCTGAGTGGGTTCATCAAAAATGTAGTGGTTTGAGAGGGTCATTAACCAGTGTGGCAGCTACATTCAAGTGTAAGGTGTGCACAGAAGGAGCTGCAGATGGAGGAAATGTTGAGTTGGATCTTGGAGACGGCGTGAAGCTGGAAGGTGTGAAAACATTTTGTTACCTAGGAGACATGCTGAATGGAGAAGGTGGATCAGACTCGGCAACGGTTGCGAGAGTGAGATGTGCACGGAAGAAGTTTCGGGAACTGAGTGGCATGCTGACGAGGAGGGGAGTGTCGTTGAAGCTGAAGGGAAAGGTGTGTGCTGCATGTGTGAGAAGTGTTATGATTTCTGGGAGCGAGACATGGGTAATGAACGTAGAGCAGCAACGAAGGCTGGAAAGGGTGGAAATGCGAATGGTTCGGTGGATGTGTGGAGTATCGTTGAGAGAGAGGAAGCCAAATGATGAATTGCGAAAGATGATGGGAATAGAGCCTGTGATGGATGCTGTGAAGAGAAACAGTTTGAGATGGTTTGGTCATGTGTTGAGGAAGGATGAAAGTGACTGGTTGAGAAGAGTGATGGAAATGAATGTGGAAGGAAGTAGAGGACGGGGAAGACCGAGAAAGACTTGGCTAAAGATGGTCGAAGAAGAAATGCGGGCAAGGGGGTTAACAAGGGGAGATGCAGAAAATAGGGCAAAATGGAGAAGATTGTCATGGGGACCGCAAGGCTAACCCCTGCTCTTGCCGGGAAAATGGCCTTAAAATGCCTGTTGTTTGTTGTTGTATATACAGTCACGTGAAAAAGTAAGTACACCCCATGTAAAGTTTTGACTTTTTCAACATACAGCTATTTGATCTTCATTTCAACAATATTGATAGATAAAGGTGATATAATATAACAAATATCATGAAATATTTACATTTTGTAGTCCATTGTATAATTTAAATAAACATAAATGCAAATTTCGCATGTGGAAAAAGTAAGTACACCCCGACATTTATCACTACTTCATGTACCTAAAATTAGAATCAGGTGCACCAGCTCAGGTGCAAATGATTAGAACATCGTTAGAGAGGATCTTGGAGGAACCTGTCTTATTTAAACCTCAAACATTTAGTTTGGTTTGCTCTTTGTTGTTCAAGTGTGCGGCGTCACCATGCCTAGATCAAAAGAGCTCTCTGAAGCCTTCAGAAAGAAGGTTATAGATGCCTACGAGTCTGGGAAGGGATTTAAAAAGATCTCCAAACAATTTGAAATTAACCATTCGACTGTCCGGAAGATCATCTGCAAGTGGAGAAGATTCCAAACAACTGCCAACTTGTTCAGGCCAGGCCACCCCAGCAAGTTCAGCCCGAGAGCAGACCGCAAGATGCTGAAAGAAGTCTCTAAGAACCCCAGAATGCAATCACGGGACCTACAGGTAGCTCTTGCCACTGTTCATGTCAAAGTGCACGAGTCTACCATTAGAAAGGGGCTGCACAAATTTGATTTACATGGGAGGTGTGCCCGGAGGAAACCTTTGCTGTCCAGAAAGAACATCAGGGCAAGACTAAAGTTTTCCAATGAACACCTCGGCAAAGACCAGCACTTCTGGAACAATGTGCTCTGGACAGATGAGTCAAAGTTCGAGCTATTTGGCCACAGTACCAGAACACATGTTTGGCGAAAACCAAAGACAGAATTTGACCACAAGAACCTGATACCAACTGTAAAGCATGGTGGTGGAAATATTATGGTTTGGGGCAGCTTTGCTGCATCAGGGCCTGGGCAGCTCACCATTGGATTGAGGAGAGCAGTAAGAGGACTGAGTTGGCATTGAGTGGAGAAAGCCGCGCATGAACCAGGATATGCGCTCATATGAAAGTAACCCTCGGTTGCGCTTGAAGCTGCGCCGCGTATAGTGCATTGAGTTACGCGAGTGATAATGCGCTGTGTAACCGCCAGCAATTCCCTGTGTGAGTGTGACGGGCCCGAGTCTGGGAGTTAAGAATAACACTGTTTAAGTGCTGCTCTGTGTCTCTGTGTCTCCCGATCATTGTACATACGTGTGGGAATAATAATTAAACCTGTGTTCTTTCTTCCATTCGATCGTTCTTGTGATTTCCTCATTGACTAAGCGTGGTACGAATAGAACCGCTCGGATCGGGTTCCACTACTAGAAAACTGCACGTGGTACTCAATTGAGTACCACGTGGTACTCAATCTGCTCGGTGTACCCAAATCACACGTGGCTCGTGCGAGGCTTGCTTCCCCGCTTCCGTGGCGGCGCAGGGATTTAGGTACGAGCGAGACTTGGTCCCGAAACCCTACCTTGCGTTTGCCCGGAAGAGGCGTTTCAAGTCTCTCGGTTCCGCCAAGCCCAGAAATAACAAGGGGTTTAATCCCCCCCTGGTAAGGGTAAGAAGGGCGGCGGAGAACCGTGTAATCATATATATATATCGGAAGAGAGGAAAGTACAGTGAGCTGGAGGCAATGTCGGGAGAAGTGAGTGTCGAGAGAAGGGTTGAGGCGTAGAGGGTGTGTGTATGTGTGTATATGTATGTGTGTATATATATACACATGTGTATATATATATACACACATACATATACACACATACACACACCCTCTACGCCTCAACCCTCAATATGTATATATATATATATATATATATATATATATATATATATATATATATATATATATATATATATATATATATATATATATATATATATATATATATATATAGATGTTTCTTGTCAGCCATTTCAGGTGAGATGTGCAGGATATATTGGCAATTCCTTTAATGCATTTCTTGCTCGGCTTGGAGTGTGTGGGACAGAGAGAAGGAGTGTGTGGGACAGAAAGAAGGAGGATGTGCAACAGAGTGGCCCAGGTTGTCTTTGAAAGGCTTACTTTGGATTTGGAGGAAGTTTATGGAGCCACGTCAAACAGTGTAGGTTGAGGTTGTGGGTGGTGGTTCACTTCAGCCTAAAGAGGGTAGTGACTGAGCGTAGAAGAGAAATGGAATGTGTGAATGGTATGTGTGTGTGCTTTTGCTTGAGTGATGTATGTTGTAAGGGTAGGTGGTCGGTTGGTTAGGTGTGGTTTTTATTTTATTATTAGTATTATTTATTGATTTATTATTATTTTATTTTTTTGGTGAGTGAGTGGATGAGGAGCTGTGGATTCTGGGAGTGGAGGCGGTTTTGTTGTTGTAGTCTGTGTTCTCACTGTTTGGGGATGGGGGTATGTATGCATCCAGGTGTAGCTGCTGCATGTGGAGGCGTATGTGCCACTGCTGGCCCACCTTAGCTGACCGTATCGAGGTTGAAGGGCCGAAACAGGATGATGCCGAGGACCTCGACTGAGTGAGGCAGTGAGGCACAACTGTGATTATGGGTGTTTTGAAATTATAATACAGTAGGCCTATATTATAGCCGGCGAAGCCGGTGTTGTCAATAAACGCGTACGTATTATGTTGAAAACCTGATTGTGCCTTGGCTCGAGAATTCCGAAGCGCATTGGAGGCCGCCATCTTGCGGATGCGGAAGTATGCATAACAAATTTAAAACGTTCATTAGGAGTTTCTTTCACCCGTCATTGTTTGATTCACAATCTTATGCACCTCCAATGTATTATTAAAATACTTTAAGACCAACATCGGCCCGCACGGGCCTGGTTATCTTCAACGAAACGCGTCACCAAACACCGGACCCAATGAGAGTCGAGCATTTGCAAAAATATTTCTAAAATGAAATCATTCAATGGTGGCCGCCATCGACCGGATGCGGAAGTTTGCATAAAGCAATTGCGAAAGAGTTCAATAGGAGTTTGTTTCACCCGTCGTTCTTTGATTCACAATCTAATGAACCTCTAATTAGTAATTAAAATACGTTAAGACCAACCTCGTTATCTTCAACGAAAATCGTCATCAAACACCAGAACCAATGAGATTCGAGCATTTGAAAAAATATTTTTTTTAAAGGTTATTGCGCGTTTCGGAGGGTGAAAACGGCGTCAAATATTCTAACATTGACGAATAATTATTTTTTAGAAATCTCGCGGCCGTATGGGATAGTTTTTCACGGCCAGAAATACGGTATAAGCGGTTTACATATTTAGTTTAGAAATACGGATAGTTTTTCATGGCCGGAAATATCCGAAGTTGAGACGGAATTCACTGAATTAATCACTGAAAGCTAACTTCTTCTGGTGGAGGAAGCCGCAGTGCCTGGAGAGAACCAGCCCTGACAGCGACTGAAGTTAGAAGACTACACACATACTGTGAAAACGTATGTTAAGCCCAGTTAAAATTTCTTAAAATAGGCCTTAAGCTAGCACATCGTATAGTTACTTCCTTAAGCTTCTTGTGACATTTATTGTATGCAGGTATTGGGGAGGACTGCCTGCTCTTCTCTTTTACCAAGTCTTACCAGGTACGGTACCTACTACACCTACCAACTACCTAACCTACTGATGCCATAGTGATGGGTAAAATAGTGGCAAGAGGCTTTGGCTTCGCCGGCTCATTGCGGCTTGGCAGTTGGTACTAGTAGCCGGCGAAGCCGGTGTTGTCAATAAACGCATACGTATTATGTCGAAAACCAGATTATGCTGTATCCCTTGGCTTGAGAATTCCGAAGCGCAATGGAGGCCGCCATCTTGCGGATGCGGAAGTATGCATAACAAATTGAAAAACGTTCAATAGGAGTTTCTTTCACCCGTCTTTGTTTGATTCACAATCTTATGCACCTCCAATTTATTATTAAAATACGTACTTTAAGACCAACCTCGGCCCGCACGGGCCTGGTTATCTTCAACGAAAAGCATCACCAAACACCGGAACCAATGAGATTCGAGCATTTGAAAAAATATTTCTAAAACCAAATCACGCAATGGAGGCCGCCATCGACCGGATGCGGAAGTTTGCATAAAACAATTGCGAAAAAGTTCAATAGGAGTTTGTTTCACCCGTCTTTGTTTGATTCACAATCTAATGCACCTCTAATTTGTAATTAAAATACGTTAAGACCAACCTCGTTATCTTCAACGAAAATCGTCACCAAACACCGGAACCAATGAGATTCGAGCATTTGAAAAATATTTTTAAAAAGCTTATTACGCATTTCGGAGGGTGAAAACGGCGTCCAATATTCTAAAATTGACGAAGAATTATTTTTTAGAAATCTCGCGGCCGTCGGGGATAGTTTTTCACGGCCGGAAATATCCAAAGTTGAGACGGAATTCACCGAATTAATCAAGAAGTAAATTTTATCAATTTTAATCTCATCCAGAATGCAAATGGTACCTACTACACCGACGGTACCTACTACACCTACCTACGACCAACTACCTAACCTACTGATACCACAGTGATGGGTAAAATAGTGGCAAGAGGCTTTGGCTTCGCGGCTCATTGCGGCTTTGCAGTCGGGTACTAGTATATATACAGTCAATGTACCAGTAGTGTGGTGACTTTTATACCAAAAGTTCACAAACCATGGTGGAATAGATTGTAGCCGGCGAAGCCGGTGTTGTCAATGAACGCATACGTATTATGTTGAAAAGCCAGATTTTGCTGGATCCCTTGAGAATTTCGAAGCTTTGCCGCACCAAATCGCTCAATGGAGGCCGCCATCTTGCGGATGCGGAAGTATGCAAAGGTCAATTCCACGAGAAATGGTCCGCAGAGGTCAAATTTCAAATTTGACTGAAAAAGTTCATGTTATGTACCAAATGAAAGCTGAAAACATGTAATTTCAGATAATATCAAGATCACTGAGTTAGCTTGCTCTGTTGGCTTACATCACTCATTGCAATTAATGAAGTCATTCTACTGAAAAGCGCAGTAAAATTGGCCCTCGATAAAATGCAAAGAACTATTAATTCATTCATTCTCTCAATTCATTGGAATGAAGTCAACAAATGCTATCCATCAGAAGCTACCTGTATGAAGATTATTTCAAAACCAATTGAAAAAAATATGAGTTGTCTTTCTATGCTTTAAAATTAAAACTCAAATTAGGAGTCAGATGTCACTCCGTGACGTGTCACTCCATAACGAAAAATTGACATTTGGTTACTTTTCTCTTTAACTGGGTGGATGAAAAACCAAATAAATCCAGGGTCATTAATAGCTGGGCGGCTTAGCTAAAAAATTCGGATCGATTGTGCCTTTTCCCTTAAAAGCATGAAACTTGGCACATGGCTAGAATACCCCAAAAGAAAGATTTTTAGTCCAGGGGGCATCTCCAATTTCACCCCATATGGTGGCCATCTTGAAATTCAAGATGGCCATCATACAAGACCTGTTTTGATGGATATTTCCATAATTAGAACAGATATCGAAATGGTTGAAGTACCCATACCTACATATTTACGGTCTATGAATCCAATAGCAACATAAAATGTTCAAACGTATCTTGAAATCCAAGATGGCCGCCATACAGGGCCTGTTTGGCTGAATATCTCCAAAACTACAACATACTAGTATATCGAACTGGTTAAAGTTCCCGTTCCTGTATTTTAGGGTCTAGGAATTCAATGGTAACCAGTGGCGTGGCTACGGGGGGCAAGGGAGGCACGTGCCCTGGGCAACGCCTTATAGGGGGCGCCGAATCGCCCACTTCATCGCCCGCTATATCGACTTCATGCACTAACAGGGTGTGACACTTCTTCAGCGTTTAATGGGCGTGGAAAGGTAACTGCATGGAATGTGTGGGAATCATTCCCTGAGCTCACAGAGGTACTAGCAGAAATTTGCTACCAGAGCACAGAGATAACTGAAACCTGCATGAACGTCATTGAGAGATTTGTTATTTTGTTGTATGATCGCACAAGTACTGCTACTGACATTACCATTGTACGAAAGAAACTGTTTGCAAAGAAGGGCAGACCTGTGGAATCAATTCCACCAACACATGATGCCCTTGTGCAGCACGTAAAGCGGGCAGTATACCAAGGCGCACTATGCTGGGGACAAGCATTGCATGTTAAGCCTGATCTACCAAGCCCCACTGAATGGGGTTGGCAAAAAACGTCTGCTGGCCAGTTCAAACCAATATGGACAACACTTCCAGAGGCTGCAAAGATCTGCAATGAACTTGTTAAGTGTGGGTGCAAAAAAGGATGTACTGGTCGTTGCCGGTGTAAGAAAGCTGCACTTCCCTGTACTTCTCTCTGCGCATGTGATGGAGAATGCAGCAAAGACTAGAAAACCACAAGATGGCACAGTTACAGTCTGCGATGTCATAGACACTTTTAGTCACTGAAGAATGCCAACCTGTTAAGAGTATTTATATGCATTCCCAGTATGCATGATACTATGCAAAATTAATATTTTCATATGACTGCTTAATATTTTATGTTACTATCAGTGGCGTGGCTAGGGTTTACGGCGCTCGGGGCAAGGATACAGAATGGCGCCCCTTCCCAAACCCCTAAAATAATTGCGGTCGGAAGGTGCAAAAAGTTGCACAAATATCACTAATTTAGGTCTAGTTATAATGAAGTTGACTTCCGGTCTAGGAACGGTCTTTCGGTCTTGGAACGGTCTTTTGAATGACTATACATGTTTAAATTTTGACTTTCACCGCCTGGAAGAGCACATGCAAAGTCGATATAGCGGGCGATGAAGTGGGCGATTCGGCGCCCCCTATAAGGCGTTGCCCAGGGCACGTGCCCCTCTTGCCCCCCGTAGCCACGCCACTGGTTACCATTGAATTCCTAGACCCTAAAATACAGGAACGGGAACTTTAACCAGTTCGATATACTAGTATGTTGTAGTTTTGGAGATATTCAGCCAAACAGGCCCTGTATGGCGGCCATCTTGGATTTCAAGATACGTTTGAACATTTTATGTTGCTATTGGATTCATAGACCGTAAATATGTAGGTATGGGTACTTCAACCATTTCGATATCTGTTCTAATTATGGAAATATCCATCAAAACAGGTCTTGTATGACGGCCATCTTGAATTTCAAGATGGCCGCCATATGGGGTGAAATTGGAGATGCCCCCTGGACTAAAAATCTTTATTTTGGGGTATTCTAGCCATGTGCCAAGTTTCATGCTTTTAAGGGAAAAGGCACAATTCATCAGTTAAGCAGCCCCACTATAAGAACCTATACCACCCAATCATTGTACAGTATAAATTTTTTTTTTTTTAAATCTACAGAAAATAAATTAAAAAGAAAACTTGTCACTCCGTAACGTTACAGAGTGACTCATTCTGTCAAACAATTGATAACTCAGCCTGAAAAAGGTGGCGGCAGAGTAGCTGTCCCAGAATTCATTGCGTGCCAGATTTTACTTCCGTATGACAAGTTTCAAGTTTACGCGTGGTCATCTTGAGCGGTTTTGAAATCGGTTTATATCCAGCAATCGGTGAGTACAAACTACACCTCTTTTGTCACCTGTGGATACGCGTCGAATAGGAAAACTAGACAAATAACCGCGCCACTGCGGACCGCCAACTTTGCAGTGGACAAGCTAAGTGAAGCCGCTTACAACCTCTACTGTCAGTTTTTGTGGCCTAAAACATCTCATGATCTTTAAGATGATTCGTAGAAGGGTACGGTGCAATTCATATGGATAATTTGTCGATGCATTCATATTACAGAAAGGATGCCATTGACTGCTGCCGAGCGACAAAAGCGTTTTCGAGACAGGCACAAGGAAAAATGCAGGGAGCTGGATGCGAAACGCAAGAGAGAGGCGCGTGCTGCTAATGTTGCGAAGGCAAGGGAAAGTGAACGTGTGCGTCAGCGGAGATGTCGGGCGAAGGGCAAAATCACTGTGAGTCCTGTTCCAACTTCTTGGTCTCCTGCCTATAAGAACAGCTCCAGCATCGGCAAGGCTGTTAAATGAGCTCGAGAGGCCCTCCCGAAATCACCGAGGAAACGCAAAGCTGTTATCAGACGGCTTGCTGTCGGAAATGAACCTACCCGACATGAAGTTGACACGGAAAGCAAGTATGCTCCCGAGCACAAAGTTCCTGCCGATGTTAGTGATGCTGTTAAGAAAATTTATGAGCAGCCAGATATTTCATGGATGTCGCCAGGGAAGAAAGACTTTGTGGTCATTAAGACTGGGAAACGGAAGGACAAGGTACAAAAGAGTTTCCTAATGATGACAATACGAGAGGCATAGTTTGTTTTGTGAGAAATATCCAAACATCAAGATCAGCTACTCCAAATTCGCAGCACTTCGTCCAGCCAATGTATGCCTCAATTCAAAGTTTCCGCACAATGTCTGCCTCTGCAGATATCACGAAAACATGCGCCTCTTATTGGAGGCCTTGTCATCTCATGTACCTGGATTTTCGACCAACTTTCGTGAATTCCTTGGAAGCATTGTATGTGATCAGGATTCGGACAACTGCATGACAGGAAAATGTCAGGAATGCCATACCAAGTTTGCCACAGTGTATTCTGTCGACGACGAAACAGCTAACCTGCCGCTGAAGTGGTTTCAGTGGGAGACAATTGAGCAGCGGGCCACAAAAGAGGCTAAAGATGGGACTGTTCAGGATGCCCTGCATGAGATATGCAACCAACTTCCATACTTCAGCTTGCACTCATTCATCAAGAGGAAGCAGAGCTACTTCTTTGAAGATAGAAGGAAGGCAGTTGATGGTGATCGCGTTGTCGTCCAGGTCGATTTTGCGGAGAACTATGCTGCGATAGAACAGAATGAAATCCAGAGTGCTCATTGGAGCCACGTCCAAGTCACTCTATTCACAGTGTGCGCCTGGATTGATGTTAATGTTACCGAGTCTTTCGTTATTGTTAGCGATGACCTCCAGCATGGCAAATATGCTGTTCATACCTTCCTGTCCAATATCATCACCACACTGATATCACGCCACCCCAGGATTAGGGCGATTTACTTTTTTTCAGATGGGGCAGCCAGTCAATTTAAACAGAAATTCTTGTTTTCCAATCTAACATTCCTTCAGGAATTGTTCAAGATTCAATTATCCTGGAATTTCTTTGCCACATCTCACGGTAAGGGTGCTGTTGATGGGATAGGAGGTGAGGTAAAGAGGAGAGTTTGGTTGGCAAATCTGGCTGGGGATCCTGTATCTGATGCAGAATCCTTCTTCCGCGTAGCAGCGGCACAGTGCAAAAAGATCGAAGTTTTATTCATCGCAGCAGGAGACATTGAGAAGTGCCAGTCGCAATTGGACGAGCGCTGGCAGTTAGTGACGTCGCTTCCGAAAACACACCAAACACACTGTGTGAAACCTGTGAGGAAATATGTTGTGAGCGCCTCTATGTACTCAACAGCGGAACAATTTGAATTGGTGAGTCTTCACCCCCGAGTGCCATGTATCATCCTTGGAATGTCAAAATACTGCTAGTCCAGCACCTGCTGAGCGCCCCAGGTCAGGCAGTCAACCCCAAGTGCACCCTGGTGACTTTGTGACTGTGCAGTATGTCACAAAAAAATCTAAGAAGTTGTTTGTTGGCCAGGTGACTCAGATAGTAGATGATGGTTGTTTGGAAGTATCATTTTTGCGAAAAATGGGCCTATCTGACTTGGCATATACATTCCCAGAGGTGGAAGATAAATCCTGGATTGATTCCAACCAAGTCGTCAGATTCCTTCTTCAGCCATCCCTCGACCATCGCAATCATTATGTATTTGCTGAATGTCCTTTGGGAAAGGGAACCTTTTGCAGGGCAGTCATGTGAAGTTTTGTGATGTGGCCAACTGATTAATTCCAAACTTTGTTTTGTTTCTGGTCATCCACTCGTAAATTGTTCTCAATTTCTTTAGTCTATTTCTTGACTTTTTTATATGTTTATTGTATATTTTCTCAGTTCAGATTTTTATTTTTTATTATTTATCTAAAGTGTTAGATGTTGAAACGCCAGCACAAGTTAGCTGGGTTCAGAATGAAAGCCTGGCGTTATCTAGAAATGATTTGTTGCTTTGGGAGAAATCCCAAAATTGACTCGTCACTCCGTAACGGGATTTTTCGTCACTCCGTAACGGGACTATTGTAATTATTTCAGAGTAATTAGGTCATGTCTGGAATTTTGAAACCCCTGTACTGAAGGCACAACTATTAGTGTATCTTCCCATTATTTCATTACAATTTTATAACTATTGTGAGAGCAGAGTTTTCAATAAATGTTGCTATTGTTTAATAAATGACAAAAGACAGTGTCACTCCGTAACACAGTTTTTGAATGTTAATTACTTGACAATGGTCCAACTTACAGGAACTCCATTAATATCTCTGTAAAGTGCAACTCTTCCTTTACAATATGATATATAGAGAGTAGGTACTAGTGGCTTTATCACTATGCTAGAGCAATCAAAGTTCACAAAAATGACCCAAAGTGTCACTCCGTAACGTCGTGGAATTGCCCCATAACAAATTGAAAAAAGTTCAATCGGAGTTTGTTTCACCCGTCTTTTTTTGATTCACAATCTTATGCACCTCTAATTTGTAATTAAAATACTTTAAGACCAACCTCGGCCCGCACGGGCCTGGTTATCTTCAACGAAAATCGTCACCAAACACCGGAACCAATGAGATTCGAGCATTTGAAAAAATATTTCAAAAACCAAATCACTCAATGGAGGCCGCCATCTTCCGGATGCGGAAGTATGCATTAAAAAATTGCGAAAAAGTTCAATAGGAGTTTGTTTCACCCGTCTTTGTTTGATTTACAATCTTATGCACCTCTAATTTGTAATTAAAATACTTTTTAAAGACCAACCTCGTTCCCCGGGCCCACACGGGCCCTGGCTATCTTCAACGAAAATCGTCACTAATTACCGCAACCAATGAGATTCGAGCATTTGAGAAAATATTTTTAAAAAGCTTTTTACCACATTTCGGACGCTGAAAACGGCATCAAATATTCTAAAATTGACGAAGAATTATTTTTTAGAAATCTCGCGGCCGTAGGGGATAGTTTTTCACGGCCGGAAATATCCGAAGTTGAGACGGAATTCACCGAATTAATCAAGGAAATTTTATCAATTTTAATCTCATCCAGAATGCAAATGGTGTCATTTTGAACTAGGTACGGTACCTACTACACCTACCTACTACCAACTACCTAACCTACTGATGCCATAGTGATGGGTAAAATTGTGGCAAGAGGCTTTAGTTCGGTCAAAATATGAAATAAATGGGCAAAGCCCAAAAAAATTCCTAGAAAACGTTTTATGGTGTTTTCCTGTAGTATTTGGTCCAGAGAACAACAAGCCAAAAAGTAGGCTGAAATAGGACTATAGCAAAGGGTCTAAATGTGACGTCAAAAAAAGATGACCGCCTCTATTAAAAAGTGCCTTATATCTGCTCATATCCTATCAATATCCTATCAATGTAGCTGTTTTTACCCATTTACGTGTGAAAATAAACTCTTCAAACCAGTATATCAGTGAATTCATCATTATGTAGTATTGCCCAATGTACCCAAGTGATGTCATGACGTCATCAATGATGTCATGACGTCATCAATGATGTCATGATGTAGCTTTTCATTATTTCAAGTTTTTGTGGCAAATTAAAGATGGAAGATGGTACTGACATTTTAGCTATTAAATTTTGTGTAGGAAACTCCAGTCATGCCAGAAAAACAGTAAGCAGATGAGTGCATTAGCATATTTTGCCCTGGTGAGGCAGTCCATAAGTGTAGTGCTGCCATCTATAAACATTTCTTCTCCAGAATAAGACAAAAGATTCTAATCAGATTCACATTTCTCCAAATTTTACCTAATCAAAGTGTTTCATTATGATATAGAAAAGGATACAATGTATTTAAGCTAATAAAGATCATACAGGTAAGATAAAACAACTTTTCAATGGCCATTGTTTTCTACTTTCTGACTTGATAAACACTTGGTGAACATTGCATGCTAAGGCCATGACTTGACTTGACTGTATGAACCCTCCTCTTCAAGGAGCCTCCAGGTTATACTGGCATAACATAAAAAGTTAACTTGTTGATAAAACATTATCGTGTGCTACTTGGATGTTGTAGCCGTATGTGCTACAGGTTACTTGCAACTTCTCAAGTTACATGCTGTGCACTCTGTCATGTTTACCCCTGGTGGACCCTCCCCCCCCCCCCCCTCCGGACCCTAATCAAAGTGTGCTTTTCTTTAGACATGTGTATATAACATAGAGTATAGACTACTGTATGTATTAAGAGGCCATTGCCAGGTGAAGAATGACTAATATCAGGATTGGTCTTGTTTAGGTCAATAGACAATAGTGTAAATGACTTTCTATGTGTACTTGTTGTTCTGTGTCAGATCAGGTACCTGTTTAACTTTTTCATGGGTGATTGATTGTACTCTACATATATTGAGAACTCTAGTCACAAAACAAAGCTTATTCTGTGTTTCAGACCATGAAAATGAACGCAAGTGAAGAAACCTGTGTCTTGTGCAAAAAGGAAATTGCTTCAGAAAGTGAGGACAGCATTGTTATTACTCAAAAAGGAGCTGACGGCATCAACAGTGCAAGTGTCGAGAGAGGTGACAGCATCATCGTAGCTGCTGCAACGAAGGTTCACAAGACCTGCCGCTTGAATTACACAAACAAAAAAAACATTGAGAGCCATAAGAAAGGTAAACTAGATTCTGCTCAAGCTGCCAAAAGAAGTACACGTGTCTCTACTGGCCCTTATGATAGCAAAACAGACTGCTTATTCTGTGGGAATAAAGTAGTGACGAGCAAGAGGAGTCCTGATTATGATGATTATAGCTTTGTTAGAACAGACAACTTTGCGGACAAGATACTTTTAATGTCTAAATCACGAAATGATGATTGGGCATTTACAGTCCGGGGACGTGTTGAGTACTTTGGTGGAGACCTTCATGCAGCAGAATGTATGTACCATCATTCTTGTGACTCACATTTTCGCACATTATGTGATATTCCAACACAGCATAGGTCAGGACCAGGGAGCAATAAGAGAAGGAAAGTTGGGCGGCCAACCGACGATGACCAGGACCAAGCTTTTCAGAAGGTGCTTGCCTATTTTGAGGACAATGATGAAGAACAGTTGACTATTACAGACCTTTCCAATAAGATGAAAGAGTACTTGCATGATAGTGATTCTAGTGCATATGGCAATCAGTATTTGAAGTCGAAATTATTAACACACTACGGGGATTCTATATTTGTGGCTGAGGGTGCGGGACTACATGATATTGTGACTTTTCGAGAAAAAACAAGTACAATTCTGCGGGACTACTTTAAGATGCAAAACAATGGGGATAATGTCTGCACAGATTTGTTGTTTGTCCATGCATTCACTGGGTGTGACACTACATCTAGAGTCTTTGGTGTTGGGAAAAACTCAGTGTTTCAAAACGTCATCAAGGGTGATTCTGTCTTGCGTACCTGTTCAAAGATTTTTTGTGCTCCAAACACAGATCAAGTTTCTGTAGAAAGTGTTGGGTGTAAGGCAATGGTGTCTTTGTTTAACGGGACACAGTCTGAATCTCTAACATCAATGCGGTACAGTTACCTCTGCAGAAAGGTGGCGACAGCAAAGACATTCGTAACACCAGAGCGATTGCCCCCCACAACCTCAGCAACAAAATATCATGCACAGCGAAGTTACCTTCAAGTCATGCAATGGATGGGCCACAGTGACAACATGGACCCTGCAAAATGGGGCTGGGATATTCAAGAGGACAAACTCACACCAGTAATGATTGACAATAACCATGCTCCTGACATCCTGCTAAAAATGATTCACTGCAACTGCTCAGCTGGATGCAACACGCTTAGATGTAGTTGTAAGAAGTATGGACTTGAGTGCACCGGGGCTTGTGGACCTTGCCAGGATGGCAACTGTGAAAATATGAACCATGCACCCATTTTAGATGAAAATGAGGACTGATAATATTGTGACTAGTGTGTAGTTGGTGGTGGTGAGTAGTAGAGTAGTGGCCATGGTGGTGGTGAGTAGTAGAGTAGTGGCCATGGTGGCGGTTGCAAAGTAGAAATGGTTCCCCACCTGGAATGACATCCTGGGTACCAACTAATTAAGAAAAGGTGGACAATGGTTTTATTTGTGTATGAGACTGTGTTAAAAGAGTGTGGAGCATTTTGGCATCATCAGTGACTTGATGATGCCATCTCACACAGATATACAGGACAAAAACTAGTTCAATTTAATTTCATGTGAATCTCAGTTTCATAAATTGGAATTTACCATCAGATTAAAAAATTAGGTCATGACGTTATTTCATGACGTCATGTCATGTCATGACGTCATGACATAACGTAGACTTAGAGACACTTCTGTTGACTGCAAGACTTCTAAGGTCATAAGCTTTATGAATAATTTTCACTTTTAAAGTGGTCTAGTACTGCTTGTTTCAAAAGAAATGTGAAGATATTAGGATTTTTGGTCAAATGGCGGCCATTTTGTTTGACGTCATATTTAAACCCTTTGCGGTTCTCATATTTTGGCCTACTTTTGTGATGCTGTTCTCTGGCCACAATATTACTGAAAAAACACCATAAAATGTTTTCTAGGAATTTTTTTTGGGGTTAGTCTGCATAATGATCCTACTACTTTGGCTTCGCCGGCTCATTGCGGCTTTGCAGTCGGGTACTAGTAAATATGCGTTGGAGTGAAGTTGGTGGGAATGACCGTAAATGTACGTTGAGGTAAGGTGTTAATGTTATGAACTTTACCACACGCGACTGACAAGGCAATTTGTTTTCGAAACGTCACGAACCTCTCTCCAAATTGAAGGTGCCATGGCCATCCCGATACTCTCGCGACAGGAGCGGTTTTTTCTGTCGAAGCAACACCGTCCGAAGCTTTTAACACAGGCTTATCCGTGCTCAGATTAATTCCGGTATCCGCCATCAACATGAAACTGCTTTTCCCGCCGAGAAACTACGGTGGCTGTTATAGTTTTTGATGACTGCAGAAACGCAATTTATTTTTTGTGCGAATAATACCTCGGGATTTTACTCATTTTATCACTGTTCCTCCATAAGTTGGTTTTCCTTTCCTTCCCTTACTTTTATGTATATTTATTGTTATTTTTTTTGTTGATTTTATAAATTCAGCTTTTCGAAAATTTCGCTAGGCGGTGTAGTAGTTGGTGGCACCAATTTAAAAGGAAGGTTTAAAGTTTGAAACGTAAAACATTTGCTTTATGGTCTACAACGAAAGATTATTTGCAGAACTATAACCTCAAGTATCTCGAAAAGGAATACAATCAGAAGTCAAAAATAGTTCATCGAGGCCCGAGGGGGGTAAATAAAACGTACGATCACGTTCTTTGATGTACCCGGGCTGTTCTTCACGGTGGCTTCCGCTGGTGGGTTCTTCCGGTATCCTGAAATTTAGGCGTCTTATATTTATAGTGTTTCTGTTCTCACCCCTTCCTTCGTTCATCCTGCTCTTTGTGGAGATCTTGTGCAAGGTCGTTGAGTCTCCAGGTGCAAACTACCTCATTCAGGACATATACGACAGAGGTAGGCCGCGTTTCAGGCTTATATTTTCTTCTTATAAATAACTTCGTACGGTAGTTTGTTTACATGGTACTCGGCAACGCTTCAATCATGATTCATGGATATCACAATTCCATTCGTACATGGTAATCGGCGCGTACGGTGTAATAATCAGTATTTGTACACGGAAATCACGTAGGCCTACCGTGTTATCAGTGGCTGTACACTAATTATGTATCGTGTAATCGTCTGCACACGGTAATCACGTACTGCGTAATCATCAGTGTGTGTACACTATAATAAGCGCGTACGGTGTAATAATCAGTATTCGTACATGGTAAACACGTACCGTGTAATCAGTAACCGTACACGTTAATTACATACCGTGTAACCAGTGTCCGTACATGGTAAACACGTACCGTGTAATGTGTACGTACACGGGAATCGTGTACTGTGCAATCAGTGTCAGTACACGGTAATCACGTACCGTGTAATCATCAATGTGCGTACACAGTAATCAACGTGCACCATATAATCATCGGTGTGTGTACACGGTGATCAATGCATACTGTATAATCAGTGTGCGTACACGGTAATACGCATGTACCGTGTAATCAGTGTGTGTACAGGCATACACGGTAATCAGCGCGTACCGTGTAATCTAATCATTGTGCGCACACGGTAATCAATGCATACCATGTAATCAGTTTTCATAGAGTAATCGGCGCGTACTGTGTAACCATCAGTTTTCGTACACAGTAATCAGTGCGTACTGTGTAACCATCAGTTTTCGTACACAGTAATCAGCGTGTACTGTGTCATCATTAGTATCATACATGGTAATCAGTATCTTACATGAACGAGTACCATGTAATCATTAATATTGCAACATGGTAATCAGTGCATGCTGTGTCATCACTCGGTATTCCTACATGTGTACACTGTATACCGTAGTTGCCAACATTGAGAGAAGAAGATGCGGTGGGATGGAAAAGATCCGTGGTGCGAGGTAGCAAAGCGAAGACTTTTATGCAAAACGAGCAAGGGTACCTGGCTTTTCCCAGGTGAAAAATAACGAACAAATATCTATGTCAATGAACGTTTCCCAGGTTTAGATGAGATGAGAAATACGTAAAAACAAATACTCTATCTAAACAGATGTTTGGTAATACATAACTTTTAAAATGCAAGAAAACAAACACGACCTCTTATTATAATAGAGCAACCGTATATGGTTAGTTATGTCGTTATGTATGTTTCTTTGTTTACATGCGACCAAAACGTCTTCTTCTACTTCAAATAGAATTAATACCCTCTTAATTACGTTTGGACTGCTGAGACCTCTCAGACCTTTGACGACCCTTTAAGTTCCCCAAGACCCTTAAGACCACGAAGACCCAAAATACCCTTAAAGACCCCGAAGACCCAAAACACCCCAAATACCCAAAATACCCTTGAAGGTCCTGAGGCTCAAAAAGACCCCGAAGACCCAAAAAACCTTGAAGACCCTTAAAGAGCCAGAAGAACCTAAACACCCTGAAGACACCAAAGACCCTGAAGACCCAAAAGACACCGAAATGGTCAAAGATGCCTATCCCTCTGAAACGACGTGCGGTGAGGCGCGCCGAGTCACGCTCGTAATATAAATAACCGAAGCTTTTTGTGCTGTACTTCTCAAAGTAATTCACAGCAAGAGAAATAATGGTGAGAGATCGTGCATTTATATGTATGTCTAAGTAACAGCGACACCAATTGGCATCAGTCATGATGTAGTTGATACTCTGAACACCCATTGGTTGACTTAGTCACCATTATCCCTCGCTTAGATTTGCTGGAGCGGAGTTGATAGCGATGACTTACCAGCATCAATACCTTGGAGGGAGGGTGTTGGGTTCCCCCAAAGTTGCTGTTTGCTGTGAATTGCCTTGTGGAGTACAACATGAAAAGATTCGGTTATTCTTATTATGTCGTGTTTGTTTTCTTGTATTTGAAATACTGTACTGTATCACGGAAATTAAAAGTCCGACAAATTGCAAATATATGAAGAATAGCAGGGACCTGCGGAACAACCACGCAATGTAAACTGTCACCTCAAGTCCTCAACCCTCTCCCCTCCCTCACAAATCCCAAGTCCTGAACTTCTGCCACCAAACCTTAAGGTGTCACCCCCCTTCCTGTTCCGAGCCTTCAAACCCTCTCTCTGCCTCCGCCTAGAGTCCCTGTATAGAGAGAGTTACGACAACCCGGAATTAGAAGCCATTTTGTTTCCATTGTTTGCGCCACGCACTAGTGCACTGCCCGCTAGTGTGTATACATTGTGCGTAACCTATTACAAAATTTGAGTGCCTACATTGTGTAATTTGTGATTTGCACCATGCCCCTCGCTTTTGATATGATTTTCTCTTAGTCCAAGATAAGAATCGGATTTTGTTTATTGCAATAATCTTTGTTCAGAAATGTAGTTTTATGTAGGGAGGAGAGGGAGGAGAGGGAGGAGAGAGGGAAAAGGAATAAAAGGGAAAGAGGGGACAGGAAGTGCCTATCATTTTCTGGACTACCTTGCTCTCTTGCGTCTTACTTTCTTGACTAGCATGCATGCACATTAAGTCGACAATGTGAACATTTTCAAATCTCTGTTAAAGACTCATTTATTTGAAAATGCCTACATCTGATGATATCTTAGGTTTTCTTCTTGTATAATTTGTGTTTGTATATTCATCTCGTTGGCTTTCTTTTCTTTTTTAAGCGCTTAGACGCTCCTGAAATTTACGCCATATAAATTCCTATTATTATAACAAGATTGCCTTAAAACCATCTTGACAAATGACAGAAATGTTGATTTTAAATATGAAAATTAAAAAGTAATTTAACTTTTCATGTAGGCGCACCGGGAGAAATACATATGCACAATTAAATTGTAATTGTAGAAAAGGCCCAGAAATTGTAATCCAGACGAGCAATGGAAGAGTATGCATGTAAAACATACCCGATTTTCATAGCAATGTACAATTAGTTGTATGGTGTACATCTAAACTATTCCAAATTACATACATGTATATAATAATAATAACAATAATACAACACAACAACAACATGCATTTTAAGGCCATTTTCCCTGCTAGAGCGGGGGTTAGCCTTGCGGTCCTCATGACAATCTTCTCCATTTGCTCTATTTTCTGCATCTCTCCTTGTTAACCCCCTTGCCCGCATTTCTTCTTCCACCATCTTTAGCCAAGTCTTTCTCGGTCATCCCCGTCCTCTACTTCCTTCTACATTCATTTCCATCACTCTTCTCAACCAGTCACTTTCATCCTTCCTCAACTTTCATCCTTTCGTCCTCAACTTTCATCCAACCAAACCATCTCAACCTGTTCCTCTTCACAGCATAAATCACAGGCTCTATTCCCATCATCTTTCGCAATTCATCATTTGTCTTCCTCTCTCTCAACGATACTCCACACATCCACCGAACCATTAGCATTTCCACCCTTTCCAGCCTTCGTTGCTGCTTTACATTCATGAACCATGTCTCGCTCCCATAAATCACAACACTGCTCACACATGCAGCATACACCTTTCCCTTCAGCTTCAACGACACTCCCCTCCTCATCAGCACGCCACTCAGTTCCCGAAACTTCTTCCATGCACATCTCACTCGAGCAACCGTTGCCGAGTCTGATCCACCTTCTCCATTCAGCATGTCTCCGAGGTAGCAAAATGTTTTCACACCTTCCAGCTTCACGCCGTCTCCAAGATCCAACTCAACATTTCCTCCATCTGCAGCTCCCTCTGTGCACACCTTACATTCTAATGTCGCTGCCACACTGGTTAATGGCCCTCTCAGACCACGACATTTTTGATGAACCCACTCAGCGCACATTGTACATTGAATGGAGTTCACTCCGCCACCCTTCCTGCACACAGCACACGGCCACTTCCCAGTTCTTTCCACCTCACCACATGCTTTACCACTTGCCATCACCTTCGTCTTTCCTATATTCACCTTCAGACCTTTTGTCTCCATACATTCCTTCCACTTGTTCATCTTTTCTTTCAGTCCATCCATACTTTCCGTAATCAACACCAGATCATCTGCATACAACAACTCCCACGGTAAACCCTCCTTACGTTCTGAGCCAGCACCTCCATCACAGCTACAAATAGTAGTGGACTTAGTACCGACCCCTGATGCACTCCCACCTTCACCTCAAACTCACCACTGTTCCCGTCCTTCGTCCTTACAGCTGTGCACGCTCTTTTGTACATTGCCATCACGACTCTGATCAACCATTCCTCCACTTCTAACTTCCTCAATGCCCATGTCAATACTTCGCGTGGAACCCTATCGAATGCTTTCTCCAGATCAACAAACCCAAGAATCAACTTCTTCCTCTTCTCCATGTACTTCTCCTGCAACTGCCTCACAATAAAGAGCGCATCTGTTGTTCCTCTTCCTGGCATAAATCCAAACTGCATTTCGTCGATCTTCACCTTCTTCCTTATCCTCCTCTCCAACACCCTTTCCAATACATTCATTCCATGCTCCAATAACTTTATCGCTCGGTTCGAGCCACACTCCAGAAGGTCACCTTTCCCCTTGTATAGAGGGACGAGGGTACTCAATTCCCAATCCACTGGAATGCGGCCTTCTTTCACCACCAGATTACAGATCTCTGTCATTCTCTTCACACTCCAACTTCCTGCTGCCTTCAACATATCTCCCACAACTCCTGTCGGCCCTCCCGCTTTTCTACTGTTCATTGCTTTTATAGCTTCCTCAACTTCCTTCTCAGTTATCTTCTCTGCCGGTCCTAAAACTGGGTTACTCTCTATGTTGCCATCCCATGCATTCTCTGTATTCAACAGCATTTCCATATATCTTTTCCATCTTCCTTTAATTCCATCTGGGTCCACAACGATTTGTCCCACTTCATCCTTCAAGCAACTCACCCCCATCACATCACACCTCTCTTTCGCTGTCTGCTTTGCAATCCTGAATACCGCTCTCTGACCCTCTTCTGAATCCAAGCGTTCTCTGAACATTTTCTTACATGCCTCCTGCGCCTTTGCTACCTCTTTCTTTGCAGCCTTCTTGGCTGCCTTTATAACTTTCATGCTCTGCTTTTTCTGCTCCCGTACCCTTCGCCTTCTGCCACTCCTTGAACTTCTTCCTCTTCTCGTCAATCCTCTTTCCAACTTCATCATCCCACCACCATGTTTCCGAGTGCCTCAGTGGTCCTTTTGTCCATCCACATACCTCACCAACAGCTCCCAACAGACTATCTTTCATTGACATCCAACCACGTTCAAGCTCAACCACATCATCCTCTACCCTACTCAGCCTCTCTTTTAATGCCTCCCTTACTGTCACCTCTTTCAACCTCCACACCTTCATTCTCGGTTGGTACTTCAGCCGCCGAGCTCTCCTCGCACCTTTCACCCTTATGTCGCAGACAACCAAGTGGTGCTGTGAAACAGCCTCCTCCCCCGGGATCACCTTTGTGTTCCGGAGGTGCCCACTGTCTTGCCTACGCACCATCAGGTAGTCAACGGTTGTCGTCGACCCACCTGACATGTATGTAACAAGCTTATTATCCCCTTTCTGGAACTGAGTATTACAAATCAACAAATCAGCTCCATGAGCAAACTCCAAAATCCTTTCATTTTCTCCATTTCTCACACCATATCCATAACCCCAATGAACTCCCTCAAAACCGTCCATACTCCTTCCCACATGTCCATTTAGGTCTCCTCCTACCACAACAACTTCCTCATCTTTCACGTTTTCCATCAGCTTCTCTATCGCACACCAGAACTTGTCCTTCTCTTCATCGCTCCGACCAACCTGCGGAGCATATCCCGAGATGACGTTCACCAAGAGCTTTCCAATCATCATTTTCACCATCATCAACCTTTCACTCACTCTCGTCACACTCACCACACTGTCTACAAACTCCTCAGAAAACAGGACACCAACACCATTCACGCCCTCCGGGCACCCTTACCACACAAACTTTTATTTCTGTCCCTGCCTACCCTTCACCATTCTCACACCACTTCCCTTCCATCTCGTCTCTTGCACACAACATGTCCACTCTTCTTCTGACCAATACTTCCACCACTTCACCTGATCTCCCTGTCATTGTCCCTACATTCCATGTCCCAAACCTCTGAAACCGATCTCCACTTCGGGCTGTGCCCTGCTCATATGTAGTGGTAATTGTCATGGTTCTCTTTTGGAGGCAATGTTTTTATGGCCGGATGCCCTTCCTGACGCCAACCCTCTTAGTCGCCTCTTACGACACGCAGGGATACGGTGTACCTATTCTAACCAGGGTACACACCGGGTAATAATAACAGTATACATATGGCGCCATAGCATGAAATGAACAAAGCGCTTTCACAACATATCTTGAAGACTACAACTTACATTACACAATCTTAGAAGAATACGACTTAAAGCTACTTTTCAAAAAACACAATTAAGTTACTTTGGAAATAAATGTGTTTTGAGTTTTGATTTGAAAGTTTTTAGTTTGTGTGAGGTCCGAATAGTTATAGGTAGTTTGTTCCAGAGGGCAGGTACTGAGTTGCAAAAGGCTTTGTCCCCGTATGGCATATGAGTTCTATTACAGACAAGGAGAGTCTTATCAGCGTGTGATCTTCAGTATTTGGCGTCATTAGAATGAGTGTGAGTATTAAAGACAACACTCACATTATTAAGTATTATTAAAGACAACAAACATAGCCAGACAATAAAATAGAGCGTTCCTCGTATGTATTCAATGCAAGGCCAGAAACACGCGAAGATCGGACAGGAAACAACATGGCGTCCACAGACCACGTGACCAATTTTTTTCGGACTCTTCATGTCGCAACTCTCTCTATACAGGGACTCTACCTCCGCCCCCCCGCCCCCCTACCAAGAAATCACCATTTGTCAGGCTCAACAACATCCGTCGATCTGTTGAACACGCCCATAATTCAAGATTTGTCCGATGTGATGTTTTCCTAACTTATCATGTAATGGGCACACACCATAGTTCATCATCAATCGGGCTGTGTCAGCCAAGCGACACATTTTACGGATGGTTCAATGGGCCCCACTGGAAGTAATAAAAGCGGGTACCCCCACGTACAGACGTCTTCTTGCCTGGGGCCTTGGTTGGTTGGAGGCTCACTGCTGTTTGTTTTTGGAGAGTTTCTGGTCGTTCGGGTTCATGACACATGTCATGGTTTATTGAGGAGCTGTTACACTTGGAACATGGTCCATACTGGCATGCAAGGCACAGCGAGGACAAGCCCCACACCAGACCGCTGCACACCTGAACGAGTACCCACCCCACACATAAGCAGTGATTGCGCAGCACAGGCTTTTCTGCGTCTCGTCATCGCCCTTCTCTGTCCTGTGTTTCCCAAATGAAAAAGAACTAGAACGCCACTCTTCGACATCGAGACGTCGACCGATATGCCTCCACCCACATTATTACATCATTATACATGCTTGTACCAAGTTTGATTTAAATCCCTTCAACTGTTCTCAAGTATCACATTTTTAAATGACATAACCTCTGGCGTTTGACCTCTTTAACCCAAAATCTAATCGGTTCATCTTTACATCATTATACATACCTGTACCCAGGGCCGCCGAGAGGGGGTGCGGGAGGGGGGCAGGGGCAGGGGGTGTGACCTAATAGGGGCCCATAATGATTCTTTGAATTTTTTGTTTCATTATGGAAGTATCGTTATAAATATAATTACATTGCCATGGGGTGTATTATGCTATTGCCACCCTCTCACATAGAATAAGCTACTGTGGGTAGAATTTATATAATGATGATTGCGGTATTGACGTAACTTGCAACGGTACCTACCCTACGGGCGGGGCTTTAATTGGAAGGCTCAAATGAAAAGGCAAAATATCAGAAATTGAAGGCTTTTTTATTTTAAACGATTTATATAAACATCCGTTAAATCATATCACACGCAAATCATCAACATCTAAACATTTTTTGTGGAATTTCAAGAAAAGCCACATCACTGTTCATATCGGTAAATATTATTCCATAGTGTTTTGAAAAACTGGAAAATTTGAAAATCGGAAAAACAATATAGCCTATTTTACTCCAGGGGGTCCCAGGATTACCCACCTAATGTTTTGTTGCGATCAGTTCAGCCGTTTTTGCAGTACCTGGGAACAGACGGATGGACGGACAGACAGACATTTGGTGAATTATAGTTAGACTGGTGGGGTCACCCGTGGGAATCCCACGGGCATGGACGTGTGCGACATTTCGACATATTGAGTTAGATGCTGCACCTGCACATTCAGTTTCACAAAATGGTTACTGCCAATTTATCAGATGCACAAATGATGTCATCTACACAATGTATTTACTTCTGATAACATGTGAATGCGTGTGCACACACACACACACACACACACACACACACACACACACACACACACACACACACACACACACATACATCTCACATACATCTCACATACATCTCACATACATCTCACATACATCTCACATACATCTCACATACATCACACATCACACATCACACATCACACATCACACATCACACATCACACACACACACATCACACACACACACATCACACACACATACACACACATACACACACATACACACACATACACACACATACACACACATACACACACATACACACACATACACACACATACACATACACACATACACACATACACACATACACACATACACACATACACACATACACACATACACACATACACACATACACACACATCTCACATGTCCCACGTGTATATATCCCACATCCCACATGTATGTATATACATGTTTAAAGTGTACGTGCCATTCCCCTTCCCTCCTCTCTGCCCAGCCTGGCAACGCCAGGTACTTCTGCTAGTAACGAATGAAATAAAAATGAAGAAATATCTCTCGGTAATTTCCTGAAACTCGGTGAAATTCGATGAAATTCGCTCGGTGAATTCACTCGGTTTATCGGTGAATTTTTTTTTCTTTGGGCGGTGTATAATCGCTCCGAACGAAATATCTCAGCAATTTCCCGTCTGTTAATTTATTTATTTTACATATGTGAATTACACGTCCATGCACACGTGAAATGGAGTTTGTTTTTGCATACGTGAAATGAACACGTGAACCTTTACTTCCGGATAATAATGTTGAATGAAATAAGAACGAAGAAATATATGCCGGCATCATTGTTGACGTTTTTGTGACGATTGTCATCAAACGGAAAAGCAATATATCTTAACGGAAAAGAAAAAGCGAATTTTTAATACTCGCAACGGTACCCGCCCTATGGGTGGGGCTTCAATTGGGAGGCCCGAATGAAAAGGCAAAATATCAGAAGGCTTTTTTTATTTTAAACGATTCATATAAACATCCGTTGAATCATATCACACGCAAATCATCAAAATCTAAACAGTACATGGCACCCATTTTGAAAAGAGATTGAATTCTGCAAAACGCAAGCGGCTTCTACACGTCTTTCTCAGTCGCACGTTTATGTGTGAAGAGTGCGCACCGAATCTGTAACACGGAAGCGGCTGCTACACCTATTTCTCAGTCGCTTTGCATCCGCTGCCGTGTTACTTCGGAGCCTCATGTTTCTATAGGAAGAGTTCGTCAGGAGTTTATCTACTCTCTCCTGGTACGTAGAATTTCAACAAAAGCCACATCTGTTCATATCGGTAAATATTATTCCATTGTGTTTGGGAACATTGAAAAACTTGGAAAAATTGGAAAAACAATATGGCCTATTTTACTCCCAGGGGTCCCAGGAATACCCACCCAAAATATCGTTGCAATCAGTTCAGCCGTTTTTGTGGTACCTTCGAACGGACGGACGGACATTTGGTGAATTATAGTAAGATATGTCAACATGTTGCATCTGTGTCATGTTGGGCGGTGTATGATACATCATGGCGCAATTTTTAAAAATATATCTCGGCATTTTCCCGTGTGTGCGTGAATGTTCTCAATTATTTCTGACACCGAGTCAAAAACCATCGATTAAAATGAAATCAGATGGTGAGTTAGATTGGAGATAAAGTCGTGAGAGAGACTCAATTGCCTTTATATTACAGGCCTTATGAGAATTCATTTCGTTATATAAACGGAAACTTTCATGGGATTTTATTCCTGTTTTTTTTTCCACTGAGTCTAAAACTCTGTTAGCGACTGTGAAAAATGAAATGCTATATCGAATTAGAGTTGAAATAAAACTGAGAGAGAGCAAGACACCACAGGCCTAACTAAACAGGCGTCAAAGCTATGCGAGTTAACAAAATGGTGGATATTTGTTTATGAAGCCTCTCCCAGAATGGGTGGAGATATATCTAAACAGAGTAAGCGACACCCCAGGACAGACAGACAGACAGACAGACAGACAGACAGACAGAATCCCTTACAGCTAATTATAGTAAGAAAACGTAAATGAACACAGGAGTTGGCCAATGGCCAAATGCCATCCGGATGAAATTGATTAAGAAACGAAATCAAGGTTAAGAAATGGGTTATATGTGTGTGTATTTATGTTTGTTTGTTTGTGTGTGTGTGTGTGTGTGTGTGTGTGTGTGTGTGTGTGTGTGTGTGTGTGTGTGTGTGTGTGTGTGTGTGTGTGTGTGTGTGTGTGTGTGTGTGTGTGTGTGTGTGTGTGTGTGTGTGTGTGTGTGTGTGTGTGTGTGTGTGTGTGTGTGTGTGTTTGTGTGTGTGTGTGTGTGTTTATATATGTTTTTTGTTTTTGTTTTTTTGTATACAGAGTCGAGGCTCGTGAAAGAGCTAACATTTATCAAACAAACAAGTCAAACAAACAAGCAAATAAAGTATATAAAAAGGGGAGCGGTCGACAAGATGGGGAGAGAAGGGGAGGAAGCAAACAAACACAACATTTGAGAGCAGCGACATCGGGAGATGTGTGGGAGGGAAAGGGCCTGGAGGGGTGGGTGGGGGGGGGGGGGGGTGGGGGGCATGATAGGTATAAAACGCAAGGACACCAAGGACTTCCAGGAAAGAAGTCGGCACCTCAAAAAGTGGATTTGGGGTGAAATTAGCGGGGGTAGAAAAGATCAAGGTTTTGGATTGGGGAAGATAAGAGATGGTGGTGAACAGCCGTTTTAAAGACCTGGAGGGAGGAGTGGGATTGAAGAGAGTGAGGGAGTTTGTTCCAGAGGTGGGAGAAAAGAGGAATGAAGGAGTGAAGGTGAGCAGAGAGTCTTGATTTTGGCAGTTTAACCATAAGAGGGTTGCAGGCAGATCTTGTGCGACCTGTAGGAATATTAGGGGGGACAGAGCCCAGAGAGAGCTGGGGGAACAAGGCCGGAGAGGAGTCGGAAGAAGACAGAAAGACCACCTACCTGCCTGCGGTGAGTGAGTGAAAGGCCCTCAGAGACAGCTTCATCGCGGGAGGTTCCAATGATTCTGAAAGCTTTGGTTTCAACAGCGTGAAGCCGAGCTAGGTGTGAGGCAGGAGCACCGGCCCATAGGGGAGAACAGTATTCCATTGAGCTGCGGATGAAAGCCTTGTATGTGGTGAGGAGCTCAGGTGTGCCTAGGAAGGACTTCGCACGACGGAGGATGCCCAGTCGGCGACTGGCTTTGGAGGCCAGCTTGGAAATGTGGTTTTCCCAAGAAAGATCATGGCAGATAGTGAGACCCAAAAGCTTGAGCGACAGAACTTCTTGGAGAGGATTGTTGAGAAAGTAGATGGGAGGGTTGTCCAGTCGATCTTTTCGGAGAGACATAGTAAGAGTGTGATATTTGTCAGGATTGAAAGACATGTTCCACTTGTTTGACCAGTCTGTGATTTTGTCCAGGTCTTCAGAGAGTGAGGAGGCTGCAGACTGCTGATCTGAGGGAAGAGGAATGGAGCGGCAGAGAGTGGAGTCATCAGCAAAGAGATAGAGAGGATTTTCCAGAGAGTCGGAGAGATCATTGATAAAGACCAGAAAAAGCACAGGGCCCAGAACACTGCCTTGGGGAACTCCAGCCTGAACAGGAAGGGGAGATAAGAGAAATCCATTCAGGGCCACACGTTGACTATGACCAGAGAGGAAGTCCGCAAGCCATGCATGGAGATTTCAATGGATACCATAGGAGGAGAGTTTGGTGAGCAGAGCTGGGTGCCAGACCGTATCGAAGGCAAGTGATATGTCAAGGGAGACAGCTCTGATTTCTTGTTTGGCATTGAGGACCTCCATCCATTGTTGAGACAGTAGAAGCAGCATGTCCAGAGTAGAATGACCTGGTCTGAAACCAAATTGATGATTAGAGATCAAGCCATTGGAGAAGAGGAAAGATTTCATATCCGAAGCAATGATGGATTCCATGACTTTGCTGATAATTGGGAGCAGGCTGATTGGTCTGTAGTTGCAAGGATCTGTTTTTGCACCTTTTTGTGTAAAGCGGTCATGTTTGCTGATTTCCAGGATGCTGGCAGATGACCTTGAGCAAAAGATAGGGTGAAAAGAACAGAGAGAGGGTGAGATAGAGCGGCAGAGCAGGATTTTAGGACCCGTGGGCTGACGCCGTCTGGTCCAGTTGCAAGACTGCTCCAGCAACCGTTGCCGAGTCTGATCCACCTTCTCCATTCAGCATGTCTCCGAGGTAGCAAAATGTTTTCACACCTTCCAGCTTCACGCCGTCTCCAAGATCCAACTCAACATTTCCTCCATCTGCAGCTCCCTCTGTGCACACCTTACATTTGAATGTAGCTGTGTTACGGATTCGTCACTTCCACTGTTGTGGTTTTCATCCCCTTGAAATGTTTCTGATTCCAGGTACTATTATTGTGTTCAAAAGGTTTATTGTTCATGAACTGTTTTCAAAAGGTAAAAAAGTTAATGTTAAAAGAAACAGGAAACTGGATCGGGAACCGGACGAGGAAAGAAGAAGAAGAGGAAGAAGAAGGCGAAGGCGTGGCGAGAAAAGTCAGACAAGAAGCGAGTAGCTTCCAGCTCAGTTGCGAGCGTTGTCGAACGAAAGTCGCGAGTGAACTTTGAGTTTCCTTGGAAGGAGTTCCTGCGATAGGTGTTATCGCTGGGGAATTGAAAAACCTGCGTGGTCAGGTTTGGGCGTTGCGATTCCGAAGAATCCTTGGCTACGCGTCAGTTTTTTCACCATCCTGTCGTCTGTCGGGGATGTGTGTGCGCAACGCTGAGTTTGGAGATTAAGTTGCGGTTTGCCTGCTGAACAGTGAATGTTCATATCTGGAGGGGGCCTTTGGGATTTCCCATTCCGCTGCGAGTTTGCCTTTGGTTTTGGACCACGTGACTTTTTGCGTCGCTTCGACCGCCTACGCCTGAGAGCTGCTTCGGCGGTGCGACTGCCCTTGCCCATCCGCACAGGATTCTGGTCTCGATTGGACATTGTTCTAGCGATCGCTGGAGCGAGTCAACTTCGTCTTGAGGACGGGAATATCGAGACATTGGGGAAGGTTTTTCCACTCACCTGGAACACCGTGAGTTATCCTATGCTAGTTGATGGTACCATCATAAGATGTATTGAGTGTACTTTTGATTGGTATTTGTTGTACCGTTATTCTTGTGTGATTTAATTTTCAATACAATATTTGTTTGTTGATAATCATTGGTGTGGTTTCATTATTGATTTCTGACACAGAATAATATATTTTTCTACCATGGCTCCTCTCGAGGTTCGGAGGTACATCCTGACCAGGGGGTCGGGGAGGAGCACGTAACAGCTGCCACACTGGTTAATGACCCTCTCAGACCACTGCATTTTTGATGAACCCACTCAGCGCACATTGTACATTGAATGGAGTTCACTCCGACACCCTTCCTGCACACAGCACATGGCCACTTCCCAGTTCTTTCCACCTCACCACATGCTTTACCACTTGCCATCACCTTCGTCTTTCCGATATTCACCTTCAGACCTTTTGTCTCCATACATTCCTTCCACTTGTTCATCTTTTCCTTCAGTCCATCCATACTTTCTGCAATCAACACCAGATCATCTGCATACAACAACTCCCACGGTAAACCCTCCTTTACATTCTGAGCCAGCACCTCCATCACAGCTACAAATAGTAGTGGACTTAGTACCGAGACATTCGCGCGTCGTGCGCGGCCTGGTCTTTCCGGGCTCCCTTCCCCCCGTCGGTGTTTTGTGAGTGTAAGTTCTTTCCTTCATAGTATTTGCTTGTTTCTTTGATTTTCTTTCTCCCCCCTGCCTCTCGCGGGCATTTTACCTTTTGTCCGGCGTTTTTAAAAACAGGACAAACGGACAGACAAAGAATTCTATATTGATTCTTTCTCTCCTCCCGGACACGTGCTTGTTCGCTCTCCTCCTCGTCTCGACTTGTGCCCCACCCCCTGTATCTCGTTTTTCTTCCGCCTCTGCTCCTTCTTTCTCAAATCCACGTTATCGCTTGGAGACTTTTCCCAGATTGTTTTTCATGGTTTTCATGGTTCTGTTTGGATATTGTTGGAAATATGTTTAAACCTCAGCCATGATGCTGACGATGCCCCCCCCCCCCCCCCCAGAATTTCTATGTTTTAAACGTTTCCCGGTGTGGACCCTGGTCAGAATAGGTACACTGTATCCTTGCATGTCGTAAGAGACTACTAAGAGGGTTGGCGTCAGGAAGGGCATCCGGCCATAAAAACATTACCTCAAAAAGAGAACCATGACAATTACAACAACATATGGGCAGGGAGCAGCCCGAAGTGGAGATCGGTTTCTGAGGTTTGGGACATGGAATGTAGGGACAATGACAGGGAGATCAGGAGAAGTGGTGGAAGTATTGGTCAGAAGAAGAGTGGACATATGTTGTGTGCAGGAGACAAGATGGAAGGGAAGTGGTGTGAGAATGGTGAAGGGTAGGCAGGGACAGAAATACTAGTTTGTGTGGCAAGGGTGTCTGGAGGGCGTGAATGGTGTTGGTGTCCTGTTTTCTGAGGAGTTTGTAGACAGTGTGGTGAGTGTGACGAGAGTGAGTGATAGGTTGATGATGGTGAAAATGATGATTGGAAAGCTCTTGGTGAACGTCATCTCGGGATGAAGAGAAGGACAAGTTCTGGTGTGCGATCGAGAAGCTGATGGAAAACGTGAAAGATGAGGAAGTTGTTGTGGTGGGAGGAGACCTGAATGGACATGTGGGAAGGAGTATGGATGGTTTTGAGGGAGTTCATGGGGGTTACGGATATGGTGTGAGAAATGGAGAAGGTGAAAGGATTTTGGAGTTTGCTGATGGAGCTGATATGTTGATTTGTAATACTCAGTTCCAGAAAGAGGATAATAAGCTTGTTACATACACGTCAGGTGGGTCGACGACAACCGTTGACTACCTGACGGTGCGTAGGCGAGATAGGGGGCACCTCCGGGACACAAAGGTGATCCCGGGGGAGGAGGCTGTTTCACAGCACCACTTGGTTGTCTGCGACATAAGGGTGAAAGCTGCGAGGAGAGCTCGGCGGGTGAAGTCCCAACCGAGAATGAAGGTGTGGAGGTTGAAAGAGGTGACAGTAAGGGAGGCATTAAAAGAGAGGCTGAGTAGGGCAGAGGATGATGTGGTTGAGCTTGAAAGTAGTTGGATGTCAATGAAAGCTAGTCTGTTGGGAGCCGTTGGTGAGGTATGTGGATGGACAAAAGGACCACCGAGGCACTCGGAAACATGGTGGTGGGATGATGAAGTTGGAAAGAGGATTGACGAGAAGAGGAAGAAGTTCAAGGAGTGGCAGAAGGCGAAGGGTACAGGAGCAGAAACAGCAGAGCATGAAAGTTATAAGGCAGCCAGGAAGGCTGCAAAGAAAGAGCTAGCAAAGGCGCAGGAGGCATGGAGGAAAATGTTCGGAGAACGCTTGGATTCGGAAGAGGGTCAGAAAGCAGTATTCAGGATTGCAAAGCAGATAGCGAAAGAGAGGTGTGACGTGATGAGGCTGAGTTGCTTGAAGGATGAAGTGGGACAAATCGTTGTCGACCCAGATGGAATTAAAGGAAGATGGAAAAGATATATGGAAATGCTGTTGAATACAGAGAATGAATGGGATGGCAACATAGAGAGTAACCCAGTTTTAGGACCGGCAGAGAAGATAACTGAGAAGGAAGTTGAGGAAGCGATAAAAGCAATGAAGAGTAGAAAAGCGGGAGGGCCGACGGGAGTTGTGGGAGATATGTTGAAGGCAGCAGGAAGTTTCCAGCAGCAACGAAGGCTGGAAAGGGTGGAAATGCGAATGGTTCGATGGATGTGCGGAGTATCGTTGAGAGAGAGGAAGACAAATGATGAATTGCGAAAGATGATGGTTATATTGCCTGTGATTGATGCTGTGAAGAGGAACAGGTTGAGATGGTTTGGTCATGTGTTGAGGAAGGATGAAAGTGACTGGTTGAGAAGAGTGATGGAAATTAATGTAGAAGGAAGTATAGGACGGGGAAGACCGAGAAAGACTTGGCTAAAGATGGTGGAAGAAGAAATGCGGGCAAGGGGGTTAACAAGGAGAGATGCAGAAAATAGGGCAAAATGGAGAAGGTTGTCATGGGTACCGCAAGGCTAACCCCCGCTCTAGCAGGGAAAATGGCCTTAAAATGCATGTTGTTGTTGTTGTTGTTGTTGTTGTTAGTACCGACCCCTGATGCACGCCCACCTTCACCTCAAACTCACCATTGTTCCCGTCCTTCGTCCTTACAGCTGTGCGCGCTCTTTTGTACATTGCCATCACTACTCTGATCAACCATTCCTCCACTCCTAACTTCCTCAATGCCCATGTCAATACTTCGCGTGGAACCCTATCGAATGCTTTCTCCAGATCAACAAACCCAAGAAACAACTTCTTCCTCTTCTCCGTGTTCTTCTCCTGCAACTGCCTCACAATAAAGAGCGTGTCTGTCATTCCTCTTCCTGGCATAAATCCAAACTGCATTTCGTCGATCTTCACCTTCTTTCTTATCCTCCTTTCCAACACCTTTTCCAATACCTTCATTCCATGCTCCAATAACTTTATCGCTCGGTACGAGCCACACTCCAGAGGGTCACCTTTCCCTTTGTATTGAGGGATGTAGCACAAGTGAAGGGACGTGTTCACTGATATTGAACTGGTACTTGGTCGGGGACATGTGTTGCAAAGTAATTCCCTGTCTTGTTTTATCTGTATCTTGGATCATGGAAGAGCAAAGTGACAGAGGGTAAGACATTGGGTTAACACTGACATTGGGGTAACACTTGGACACAAGCAAGGGATTGAACAAATAAAGAGAGAAGGAAACAGTAACTTGCAAGTGAGAGGCTTGGGTTGGGAGGGTTAATGTGGAAGAAAAGATTATGGGTAGGGATGTGGGATGACATGACTTTGGGAGGGTGGGAGTGGGAGGGTAGGGATGAGGGTTAATTCGGAAGATTTGAAAGGAATTTAGCATTGTGTGGGAGGGAGGCAGATTTGACCAACACTGAACCCTCATGAAAGCACACACATTTTTTTTACTGAAGCAGGGACTGAAAACTACTGAATACTACCTCATCCTGTTCCATTATGATAAGATGGTGGTGCACTGGAGGGAAGAGAACAAATAAACCATGTCTGAAAGCAGTAGCCTGGTGTTGGCTTAATGGTTAGGGTGCCGGCTTGGGATCATAGGATCCTGAGTTCGAATCCCGGTCGATCGTTGAATTAACGCCAGGGGGGTTGACTCAGCCTGTCATCCTTCCGAGGTCGGCAAATTGTGTACCAGCTCTCTGGTAATTGGTTCACTGTATCAGCAGCACAAACGAGAAATGATGCAACCAGCAGGCACAGGCTGCATACGAAAACAAGAACAACTGAAAGTAGTTCAACAACACAGGAGAAAAGAGAAACAAAAGAGTTGAGTTAAGGTGTGCAGAAAGCCTGTCTTCATTGAGAGGGCAACAGTTCTTGTGCTTCGGCCTCAACGAAGGAGATGCCAATAATGTTGAGAGCTTGAGATTTCACAGGTTCCAGGAGTGGGCATGATACTGAGGTGCCAACCCATATGGGGAGAGTCATATTCTGTTGAGCTAAAGACAAAGGCCTCATTAGGTGCAAGTTGTTCTGGTTTTCAATTGAATGTTTGGAACAACAGGATGCATACATAGTCTTTGGCTGGCTGTGTGGTTGGCACACAATACCAAAAATAATTTTGTTATTATTAGGAAAATATTTTCAGGGAAAGCTGCTCTCATTTCTTGGGCCTTTTTACAGTAATCGTGTTCAGACTTTCGAATCTATTTTCTGTTTTAACACCTTTGATTATGAATTGCTCCAATATCGGCAGTGCAGGGAAGCATCAGCTACTGATGTTTTTTACTCCCACTAGGGAGTAATGCATTCGATCGTGTCCGTCTGTGTGTGTGTTCGTGTGTTTGTGAACAAGATATCTAGAAAAGTTCTGAACGGATTTGGATGAAAGTTGGTGGGATGATTGCCCTTGGGATAATGAAGAATTGATTAGTTTTTGGTGAAGCTTAGGATATTATTCCGGATCCAGGAATTTTTTGAAGGATTTTTTACCATTGGAAGATAGGGCTCAGCAGCGGCCACCCACGGCGGGAGTACGCGCTCGACTGAGTGGCGTTCCAGTTTTTTATTTCATTGGTTCATTAAATGATAATTCCAAGAACTTCGGGGTTAAAATGTTTCTTAAGATTTAGCCGCAAGAATTGAGCCTTCCAGATTGACAGGGTGAGACTGTGATATTTTGCAGGCATCAGTTTAAATGTTCACCATTAGGTTCACCATAAAGGTTTTAGGTTTTAGTTTAAATGTTCACCATGTACTACTGTGGCTGACAAAATCTTGCACCATGCCCATGTTAATCTGAGTTTTTTTTTGTGCACGCAGTTGCCTTTCCTTTTGTGTATTGCTTTGAATGAGAGGGAGCGGCTGGTGAAGCCATGCCCGAGGTGCACGAGTTGCGGGATGCTTTGCCAAATGGCCAGCCAAATCCCATCACAAGTGTTGCGGTCCTGGCTCAGCGTTTTAATGCACCACAAGGCTATGATGTGGTGAGTGTGCTTCTTACTATTCCTGGTCAGAGCTCTCCCCTTATCAGTGGTTGTATTTGCATGCACTGTTCTCAGTGTTTTAACTACGTTGGTCAGGTGGACAAAGAGTTTATTGATTGTATGTATGACAGATGGATCAATTCTGGAGGAGTGAAGGACAGAGTTAATTGTGTCGATATGGAAGGGGAATGTTCAAGATCTGGTGAAGTACAGGGGCATTACACTCCTTTGTCATGTCATGAAGATGCTGGAGAGGGTTCTGGATGGGAGGATAAGTAAGAGTGTGAAGGAGACTGGAGGAGATAGGTATGGGAATGACAGATGGGATGTTTGTGTTGAGACAGCTGGTGGAGAGGTTGGAGGTGCAAGGTGAAATGGCATTGGGATTTGTGGATCTGGAGAAGGCTTACGACTCTGTCCCAAGAGAGATGGTGATTGTGACATTGAGTTGGATGGGAGTGCTGGAGGCGGAAGTTAGTCTGGTGGAAGGGATGTACAAGGGAACGAAGGGAAGAGTTTTTGTTGGTCCTGCGATGTTGGAGGAGTTCAATGTGTGCATCGGTTTGAGGCACGGAAGTGCTCTCAGCCCACTCATGTTTATCATGGTGATGGAGCTGGTAAGCAGGAAGGTAAACATGATAGATATTCTGGGGAGGATATCGTATGCAGACGATCTGGTTGTTGTAGTGGAGAGTGGGCAGGAGAGGCAGGAAGAACTGGGGAGTGAAAGGAAGGATTTGAGAAACATGGGCTGAAAATGAGCATGGATAAGACTGAGGTGATGTGGGTCGGGCAGCAGAGAATATGATTGAATATCAGGTTAGAGGAGAAGGAGATCAGACAAGGACATAGGTTTGAGTATCTGGGTGTAACAGTGACAAGGGATGGTATGTGAGAGGCAGAGAGGCAGAGAGGCAGAGAGGCAGAGAGGCAGAGAGGCAGAGAGGCAGAGAGGCAGAGAGGCAGAGAGGCAGAGAGGCAGAGAGGCAGAGAGGCAGAGAGGCAGAGAGGCAGAGAGGCAGAGAGGGATTCAGGTGGGTGCAAATGCATGGAGGAGGGTGTAATAGCAGAAAGAAAGATTTCAAGGAGATTGAAAGGAAAGTTTTTGATGTCATGTGTAATGCCGGCCAGTCTTTACGGTCAGGAGACTGTGGCACTGACAGAGAGACAACAACAGAGGCTGCAGCTTTGTGAGAACAACTGGGTTAGGGGGGTTGTGGGAGTGAAGAGGGTGGATAGAAGGACAATGGATGAACTGAGGGATTAGATGAGATTGGTGTGCAGATGAGCTTGATGGGGAGATTAGTGAAATGCTGGCTGAGATGGGCTGGATATTTGGTGTGGATGGTGGAAGAGAGAACGGAAAAGAGAGTGGATAGGTTGAGAGAGCAAGGTAGGAGGAAAAGAGGTGGACCATTGTTGAGATGTGAGGATTATGTGAAGAGGGATTTCAGTAAGGTGGGGGTGGTTGGAGAGTGGAGAGAGTTGGTTGAGGACAGAGGGGAGTGGAGGAGCATTGTTGTCAAGGCAGGGAAGGAGCTTGGTGCCATTGGACCTCACCTTTTGTAAAGGGAAGAGGAGGAGAACATTTTCTGAGGTTATGGTTAAATGTCACAATTCATTGAATTATTTTAATAGAAATAATTTTTACCATAAATAATAACTGCAAGGATGCAGAAAGGTTTTGCATTTTTGAAGGGTTTTTAACATGACAGAACTAAATGAAAGAAGCAATTTCTCTGATAGCCTTGTATTTTATATTTAAAATGTTGCAAAAATGCAGCAATAACCTCCAAAAATTTTTTTGGACAGATCCTCACGACAGATGATAATGCAGATGCAGACCTTTGGAAAGACAGGATGTTCAAATCCAAGATCACACGCTACCTTTGCTTCACACGACACACATCAAAGGATAATGTGAGGGGGCAGGGAGGGGTGTTGTGGTACCATGTATGACTCAAAAGGTGCTAAATGAAAAACTGAGTCAGATATTGGTATTGAAACGTTTTTTGTTGTTTAACTCTGAGATGATGATTATAAATTGTACTTTCTCCACTAAAATATATAATTTTAGTACTTGAACTCCAATGTTGAACAATGCCGTGAAGTCCTTGATTTGTGGGCCAAGTTTTATGACACAATCATAGTTCATTTTCGCTAATCAGAATGTCTTGTTTTAAAGGGAATCCATTTTGTCAGCATTAAGTTTTCCCAAAAGGGGAATGGAATTGAAGACTGTCTGTCTGCGTAGCTTTCATCCATCATGCATGGGCAATTTCGACATATTCTGAACTTCAGGATTTTTGGAGATTTCTGCACCATAAATTGGGGAAATGCTCTATTTCCTTCCAGCCAAGGATAGCCAAGGAGTATGCACACTTGCCTCTGAGCTGTCCAGCTTTGGTTCAAATCACGGATGCTTGCAAATTAATGCTTCCCGTGCCCTCAGTGCTTGAAGATTATCTCTGCCCGCACCCTCGGATGATGGTGGATTATCTTTGGTTGCACCCGAGGGTGCTTGCGGATTATCTCTGCCCGCACTTTGTGTTCTTGCATATTATCCCTGTTCGTGCCCTCAGGTGCTTGCAGAATAACCCTGCTCGGGTGCTTGCGGATTATATCTGCCCGTGCCCTCGGGTGCATGCAGACGATCTCTGCCCTTGTCCGCAGGTGCCTGTGGTTTATTTCTGCCCATGCCCTCGAGTGCTTGCGGATTATCTCTGCCTATGCCCCTGCGTGCTTCTTTTTTTTCTTCTTTTTTTTTGTACACAGAATTGAGGCTCGTGAAAGAGCTAATATTTATCACAAAAACAAATCAAACAAACAAACAAACAAAGTCTATAAAAAGGGGAGCAGTAGACAAGATGGGGAGAGAAGGGGAAGCACATAAACACAACATTTGAGAGCAGGGACATTGCAAATGTGTGGGAGGGAGAGGGCTTGGGGGGAGGTGGCGTGGGAAGGGGGTTGGGGGAGGGGGGTGGGAGAAGTATAAACACAAGCACACCAAGGACTTCCAGGAAAGAAGTTGGTATTTCAAGAAAGTGGATTTGGGGTGAAATTAGCGGGGGTAGAAAAGATCAAAGTTTAGGATGGGGGAAGATAAGAGATGGTGGTGAACAGCTGTTTTAAAGACCTGGAGGGAGGAGTGGGATTGAAGAGAGTGAGGGAGTTTGTTCCAGAGGTGGGACAAAAGAGGAATGAAGGAGTGAAGGTGAGCAGAGAGTCTTGGTTTTGGCAGTTTAACCATATGAGGGTTGCAGGCAGATCTTGTGCGACCTGCAGGAATATTTGGGGGACAGAGCCCAGAGAGAGCTGGGGGAGCAAGGCCAGAGAGGAGTCGGTAGAAGACAGAAAGACCACCAACCAGCCTGCGGTGAGTTAGTGAAAGGCCCTCGGCGGTAGCTTCATCGCGGGAGATTCCAATGATTCTGAACGCTTTGGTTTCAACAGCGTGAAGACGAGCTAGGTGTGAGGCAGCAGCACCAGCCCAGAGGGCAGAGCAGTATTCCATTGTCTCAAGGGAGACAGCTCGAATTTCCTGTTTGGCATTGAGGACCTCCATCCATTGTTGAGACAGCAGAAGCAGCATGTCCAGAGTAGAGTGACCTGGTCTGAAACCAAATTGATGATCAGAGATCAAGCCATTGGAGAAGAGGAAAGATTTCATATCCGAAGCAGTGATGGATTCCATGACTTTGCTGATAATTGGGAGAAGGCTGATTGGTCTGTAGTTGCTAGGATCTGTTTTTGCACCTTTTTTGTGTAAAGCGGTGATGTTGGCTGATTTCCAAGCAGATGGCAGATGACCTTGAGCAAAAGAGAGGGTGAAGAGAACCGAGAGAGGGAGTGAAAGAGCGGAAGAACAGGATTTTAGGACCCGTGGGCTGATGCCGTCAGGTCCAGTTGCAGAATCAGAGTCGAGGATTGACAGAAACTTTTCCACCTTGTCAGGAGGAAAGGACACAGATTCCAGGAGCAGCTGGGTACGATTGGGTATGGTGGGTGCAGAGAGGGATGGGTTTGGGACACAAGATTTAGAGGACACAAGACAAGATTTAGAGGCAAACACAGAGTTGAGGCATTCAGCTTTTTCACTTGCGGAGTCAGCTGTGTAGCCGTTTGAGGTAAGGGAGGGGATGGAGGGGGAACAAACACCAGAAACAGATTTGACCAGATGCCACCAGGATTTAGAAGAGGGAGACGGATAAGAGAGTTCGGTCTTGAGAAAGGAGAGATATTGTTTCATGGCTCTCCTGAGGGTGGACACACACTTGTTTCGGGCTTTGTGAAAGGAAATGAGATTTCCTTCTGTTGGATTTGCTTTCCAGGAGACGAAGGCAAGTTGTTTCTGGGCAACAGCCTCACCACAAGATTCCATGTACCATGGACGGGAGGAAGGGTATGACAACTGAAGATGAGATGGGATAAATCTGTGCATGAGAGAGAGCAATTTACTTTGGAAGAATTCCCAGGATGAGTTGATGTCAGAGGCAGTAGAGATGGGAGACCAGTCCAGATGATTGATGGCTGCTTGAAGACCGTGCCAGTTGGCCTCAGTGAAATGCCAGACTCGCGACGCTGAGGAGGCTCCCTGAGAATGGTCAGAGAGATGTCCACTTTAACAAGTACATGATCAGATGAGCCGATTGGAGCAGAAGAAGGGAAGCAGACATTTTCAGGGAAGTTAGTCATAACCAAGTCCAGAAGAGAAGATGCTCCGTTGACTGAGATCCGGGTCGGGAAATTGACAGATTGTGTCAGTCCCAGTGAGTCGCAGAAGTCCTTTGCTGAGGAGCCATGGCTGGTGAGAGAGGTACCCACACCCAGCCAACTGGCATGGTGACAATTGAAATCACCACATATGAGGAAGAGAGAGTTGGGATGAGTAGATAGAAGTTGGTCCATATTATCAGACAGCGAGATGTAGATGGAGTCATCATTGTTTGGTGGACGGTACAACACACATATGAACAAGAGGTGGGAGCGAAGGGGAAGCCGTAGCCAGAGGTATTCCTGGGGGAGAGGTGGAGAGAGGGCAGTGCAGGGCGAGCGAGAAAGAGAGTTTTTGATAAAGATAGCAACCCCACCTCCAGGACGAGGCTCAGGTCTATCATACCGGAGGAGTGAGTAACTCGGGAGAGATACTAAGGAATCGGAGACATCATGAAGGAGGAAAGTTTCTGTTAAACGGATCACGTCTGGTTTGTCAGAAGCAACTTGTATGGAGAGATCAGTTCAGTTTCAACGAAGGCCCCGGATGTTTGAGGTCCATCCCATTAATGAAGAAGAAGGGGGAGCATCGGATAAAGAACAGGAGGAGGGGGGGGGGGGGGGAGGGGTAGGGTAAGATAAGATGTGGAAGAGGAGGAAGAGGTAGGGAGAGCTGTTGAAGGTGCGTCAGAGACTTCAGAGTAGCTCGGAGAAAGGGAAGGATGGGGCGGACAAAAGGTTTGATGGTGATTGGGTGAGGCACAATGACATGTTATTTGAGGAGGGGGAAGAGTGAGGCAGAAGGTTGAGGGAGATGGAGGTGAGAGTTGGAAGGGGGAAGAAGCGGGAGGACTCTTTGAGGAGGAGAGGTGAGAGGGGGGAAATGGAGAAGAAATGAGGGTGGGGAGATTTGAAGGGGAGGGGCGAGGGGGGAGTTTTTGAGGGGAGGGGTTAGGGGGGAGTTTCGGAGGGAAGGGACAAGGGGAGGGATTTGAAAGGGATGGGAGATGGGAGATGGGGGAGATTTGGAGGGGAGGGGTGAGGGGGGAGTCTAGTAGGGGAGGGGCGAGGGGGAGTCTAGGACGGGAGGGGTGTGGGGGAAGATTTGAAAGGGATGGGTGATGGGGAAAATTTGGAGGGGAGGGGTGATGGGGAAGTTTTGGAGGGGAGGGGTGATGGGGAAGATTTGGAGGGGAGGGGTGAGATTGGATTTTGGAAAGTGTACGATTAATGGGAAACGAACATTTATTGCAAAATGAGTTTCTTGTGACCTTCGAGTCAAAAATACGTTTGAGGACGCTGGAGGGCGGGGGGGGGGGGGGGGGGGGTGTGGAGTGCAGGAGAGTTTAGGGAATGTATGAAAGAGGCACTGTAAGAGATGGAATTTTTGGTTGCAGACAAAATCTCCTGCCTTTGGACCTCAAGCTCTGCTTCAATGTATTATGGCACTGTAGCAAAAGACTTATGTGACTCCATATAATCTGTGAACTTTCTGACCTGGATTTCTGCTCATGGAAAATTCTCCCTTCTGGCCTTGGTAATGACCAATTTTCCTGTTAATTGCTCCTGTTCTTCCTCTGTTCCAATTTGGTTCCTCTGAACACAGTCAATATATCTCTGGCTATTTTTCAGAGAGCGGCTCAGTGCCGGTGAGTCTGTCAAATCACTCTGGTTGACTGGCAGGGACTGCAAACTGCCATCCGACCTCAGCTCTGGTGTCTTATCTGTGCGGTCCCTCATATATATATATATATGCAGCCTGGGAATTTCTGACAAAAACATGCTTTCTCTTATGCACCGATCCATACCATCTCATCTGCAGTTATACCCATCCCCTCACCTGTTTTGCACTGAATCCTGTGGTAGCGCAGTTGCTTTAAAACAACATGCCTTCAAAGGCAACTTGAGACCATCCCACAAGTCGTACCCAGCTGCTCCTGGACTCTGTGTACTCGCCTGACAAGGTGGAGAAGTCTCTGTCAATCCTCGACTCTGATTCTGCAATTGGACCAGACGGCATCAGCCCAAGGGTCCTAAAATCCTGCCCTGTCGCTCTCTCTCACCCTCTCTCTGTTCTCTTCACCCTCTCTTTTGCTCAAGGTCATCGGCCATCTGCTTGGAAATCGGCCAACATTACCGCTTTACACAAAAAGGTGCAAAAACAAATCCTTGCAACCACAGACTAATCGGCCTGCTTCCAATAATCAGCAAGGTCATGCAATCAATCATCGTTTCTGACATCAAATCCTTCCTCTTCTCCAATGGCTTGATATCGGATCATAAATTTGGATTCAGACCAGGTCATTCTACTCTGGACATGCTGCTTCTGATGTCTCAACAATGGATGGAGGTCCTTAATGCCAAACAGGAAATCAGAGCTGTCTCCCTTGACATACAGTGCATTCAGAAAGTATTCAGACCCCTTCACTTTTTTCACATGTTGTTATGTTGCAGCCTTATGCTAAAATCGTTTAAATTCATTTTTTCCCTCATCAATCTACACTCGATTACCCCATCATGACAAAGACAAAACAGGATTTTAGAAAGTTTTGCAAATTTATTAAAAACAAACAAACTGAAATATCACATTTACATAAGTATTCATACCCTTTGCTATGACACTTGAAATTTAGCTCAGGTGCCTCCCATTTCTCTTGATCATCTTTGAGATGTTTCTACACCTTGATTGGAGTCCACCTGTGGTAAATTCAATTGATTGGACATGTTTTGGAAAGGCGCACACCTGTCTATATAAGGTCTCACAGCTGACAATGCATGTCAGAGCAAAAACCAAGCCATGAGGTCGAAGGAACTGCCTGCAGAGCTCAGAGACAGGATTGTGTCGAAGCACAGATTTGGGGAAGCCTACAAAAAAATTTCTGCTGCATTGAAGGTTCCCAAGAGCACATTGGCCTCCATAATTCTTAAATGGAAGAAGTTTGGAACAACCAGGATTCTTCCTGGAGCTGGCCGCCCGGCCAAACTGAGCTATCAGGGGAGAAGGGCCTTGGTAAGAGAGGTGACCATGAACCTGATGGTCACTCTGGCTGAGCTCCAGAGATCCTGTGTGGAGATGGGAGGAACTTCCACAAGGACAACCATCACTGCAACACTCCACCGATCTGGGCTTTATGGCAGTGGCCAGATGGAAGCCAAACAGTTCAATCTTGGTTTCGTCAGACCACAGAATCTTGTTTTTCACAGTCTGAGAGTCCTTTCGGTGCTTTTTTGCAAACTCCAAGCGGACTTTCATTTGTCTTTTACTGAGGTGGCTGCCTGAAGATCTTGGGGTCTTCAGTTTGACCCCCTGTCATGCTGTTAAATAGCAGGTGGATTGACTTAGCTTGTCACCCTTCCGAAGTCGGTAAAATGAGTACCAGCTTACTGGAAACCAGGGGCACTGCATGAGTGGCACAGCCTTTCTCCCAGCAATAATGCAACCAGCAGCCACAGGCTGCATACGGAACTAGAACAGCACTCAGTAGAGAGCATACCTCTGCCAGGTGAACAGTTTATGTTTTGTATCCTCGAGTAGACCAGAAAATCACAATACTGAATCACATTTCATCAAAATCATCCGTCCACAACTTTTTGAGATATCCTTCTATGTATAGCTTTTGGCGCTGGCTCCCAATGGTGAAGAATCACTTAAAAAATTCTACTAGTTGGATCCGAATCCAGATCTTCATTAAAATCTAATCATTTCTTCCTTGTCACATACGCTACCCATCTGCCAAATTTCGTCTGAATCCGTCCACAACTCTTTGAGATATCCTGTTCATAAACGGACAGACACAGACAGGAGTACAAACATAACCTACATCCACCTTTGGTGGTGGAGGTAATAATGATAAACCAAGCAGAAGAGTCGCCCAATCTTTGGTGGCTTTAAATCCTGGCGCAGTCTTTTCCTCTTTGGAAATTTGTCTTTTTCTGGCATACGTTTCCACTAAAGCCCTGTCTCATCGATGTTAAAGACTTCTTGCAGAGAGTAGCACTGTTCTTCGATAATTTTCTTCAAAAAGTAATGGAATTTTTCAGCCATTTCACCCATCACTTTGACGTTACACAAATTACAGTGCCTCTTAAAACGTTCGAATGTTTAATCTTTGATCCAGAATGCGAAGAGTATTTTCATATTTACCATTTAGCTGCTTCTAGGCTGGCTTTTCTCGGTAGCACTTAAAGCTAGGTGTCACACATTTGCGCAATTTCTTTGATTTTGGAGGTATTACTGTGAACTGTTCTTACCGTTGTATGAAATAGCCCAAGCGCTCTCCCAATACAAACAACTCATTCTCCACCATCAAAACATTTTTAAACTTCTAACTTAATTTCTAAACTAATTGTTTTTCTTATGACTATGACCGGACTCACGACTTTCACTTATGGAGTGTTGTTGAATTGTCTTTAAAAGGGATTGAATCACGCTTCAAACAACATCAAAATGGTGCGATACAACTGTTCAGCATCTATATGTGTCTGTTTGTCTATGCAAACTCGTTGGCTGTGGCTTGCTGGAAAATGATGTAACAGCAAACATTGAAAGGATATGCAGGTCGTGGACAAAAAAAATGGAATCATTTGGATAAATGAGGGACACAAAGTATATTGAAAACAACGGCTTCCACACAGTTGTGGCCGATGTTTTAATTAAGCAAATAACATCCCAGCATGCTTAGGGTCATGTATAAAAATGCTTCACAGGCTTGGTTGCCTATAATTATGGCTAGCATGGCTACAAGAGAAGACCTCGGTGAACTAGAAAGCTGGGTGATTGTTGGGCGCATTTGGCAGGAGCTTCAGTGACAGACAGCTCAACTTGCTGATGTTTCGCGATCAACGGTGTCTAAGCTGATGTCGGCATGGAACTCTGAGGGAAAGACATCATCAGCAAAGGGCAACAGCGGAAGCGCATACTCCAGGATCGTGATATCCGTGCAGTAATTCGAAGTGCAAGGCAAAGCAGGTGAGCAACTGCAGATTAATTGGCTGTAAATTTCAAGCTGGGGTGCGAGCATCTAGTTTCATCAGAAACAGTCCGTTGTGAACTCCACAGAGCATCGTTGTGTTGCAGTGCACAAACTGCTCATCACACCTGGCAATGCATGTTTTCGAGTCCTGTGGTGGAAATAGCACAGGCAATGGACTACTGAGCATTGAAGAAATGTTATATGGTCATATGAATCATCCTTCACCATGTTCTTCACAAATGGCCGATTGCACATGTGGCACCAACCTAAAGAACTCCACAACCCTGAGTGCTTGGTTCCAACACTGAAGGGTTTTGGTGGTTCTGTAATGTTGTGGAGTGCATTTTTCTGGCATGCTTTAGGGTGCAGTTATTCCCTTAGAAAGCAGGGTCAATGCCAATTAGAAAGCAGGGAAAGCAGGTTTAATTGTACTAAGTGATCATCTTCACCCTATATTGCAGTATTTTTCCTGCCAGGAGGGGTGTCTTCCAGGATGGCAATGCCCCCATTCACAGGGCACTTGTGGTCGCCCAATGGTTTGATAAGCATGACATGATATTATCCATATTTCATGGCCTTTTTAGTCAGTCACCAGATCTGAACCCAATCGAGCATTTATGGGATATTTGGAATGACGCCTGAAACAGCGTGTTCCCCCTCCATCAAACAGGTGTGAGTTGATTTGACTTTCTCATGGAAGAAGGGTGCAGCATCCCTCCTGCAGAGTTCCTGCGCTGGTTGACTCTATGCAATGACGCACACAGGCCCTAGTGGCTGCACGTAGTGGACCAACACCCTATTAAGTGACTTTACATTGGTGTTTCCATTTTTTGTCCACTACCGATTTGTTCCCTATTTTATCGATGACGTAACAAAACAAAGTTATCCAAATCAATGTTTAGTGAGGAATCACTGCACATATGTTTAGTACTGTGCAAAAAGTTTGGGTTGATTTAACTTTTTATTGGTGGGAAGATAAAAGTGTACAATGGGGGTAGATAATAATTTAAATTTCTGTGAAAATCAATTTAATATTGGTTAACATGAAGTATCTATATAATAATACCGTAAGGACTCGACTTTGTTATCCCTTTTACGCCGCACCCAGTGACCCGATGCCCACAGCACTAATGGATTTACGATCTATGAACCGCGCTCTTTGTTTATCACGTACAGCCATACTCGAAAAATCTGAATTAGCCGACGTTGGGGCCCAAAAGCATCCGATTAACTGCCGATACGACGCCATCTTACGATGCCATCATATTGGCGTCTGCTGGGCGAAGGCGAAGCGAGCCATCCGCTGATTGGACAGTCGAGTGGTGTGAACCAAATGGTCTTTTTATTCCCTTGAACATTTTAAATTAGGATATATAAGGAAACGTCTTTATCGTCATTTTAATAAAGTTAAATGGAGTGACGTTGCGATACTCGGGGTGCGTTGCATAAATCCTCGTAACTCAGAGAGGTGTAGCAGGTGGTGAGATGTAAGGAAGCTTAAAGATAACGAGCTGAAAACAGACGAACGATATGTCAATCTCTTTCTACACCGAACGGAAATAAAAGTATGAGAGCGGGAAGGCATGGCCTGAGCACTTCGAGCAGAGAGGACTGATTGGACTTAAGCTCCAATTTTTTCTCTCTAAGTTATCGGAAGAAGAAGATCCCATGAGCGCTCCCCTATGCCATCCATAATGGTACACTCTGTCCATACACCACATCCTCCCTTCCGTGGATGTTCCACAGGTTTCGGCTAGTCTGTAATAATAAAAGAGCGTGTGTGTCAGTGTGTCTCCTCCATAACTCCAAAACCATGGAACCTTGTGGCCCAAAACTTTGCATGCATAATAAGGGAACTCCAAATGAGTGCATGAAAACTGGGTATTTGGGTAAATTTCAGCACCCCTTTTGAAGATAATTAAGGCGGTGCTCATCAAAAACTCATGTGTTCTCATCTTTGAGGGGTGCTTGCTAATGCGGCTCCACCATGCCAACACAATGTGCTTTGAGAAAATCCAAATTAAGGGAAGCTGCCCTTGAGTGGTAAGTGCATTTCCTTCTCCGGATGGAATCTGTATCCTGCCCGTCTCTACAAACAGGTTATGTTCCAATTTAGGTGCAGATCCAAAAGTGAAGGTTGATTGAATAAATCCCTTCCCCTCACCCCCTTCAGGTGACTACCAAAATGCCGAGATGGTTCACGTGCACGGCAGGTGGGAATGAGGCATTCAAGCGTCCTTAATGAATATGAAGGGTTTAATGGGAAGAGAACATAAATGAAGAATTCTGGGCGAAAGTATCGACTTCAAAAGTGAATCGTAATTAAATACCACTTAATTACCGATCAATCAATCGATCTCTTATGACTAGCCTCGAGCAATCAATCTCTCATGATGAACAAATGCGAGTCAGGAAAGGACTTCAAAAGATACTGTTCTGCTGTGCAGGCAGCATGGCAGAAATCGCCACCTGGGCGGGTACTCCAGTAGCAGTACTTCACAAGTTGCGGAGCTCAGCCTACGACGACTGCTCATGGGTGCTGTTGCCCTCGTGCTCTCGACTGTCTCATACCTAACTGCCTGTTTCGGCTCTACTCCTCGTCAGCGTCCATGGGTGGCCTTTTTTACCACTCCTCCCCACGGCCACTTCCCATCCCCTCAAGTGTCCTTCATTCATGGCCCGGCACTGGCCACTGATGCGGCATGTCGCTCCTGCCATGGAAATGTGGGTGGGGTGATGTCACTGATGCCGCCCCAACCAATCCTGTTCCACCTCGCAGGCTGCCAATTGCAGCGAGCCCTCCAGGACCTCATTATGGCCGCTGCCATGCCAACCTACTTTTCTCAGAGTGTGAGCCACACACGGAACACTGACACATTCAACGTGAAGCCCTCTGCTTCCACCCCTTCTTACCTTGCCTGGTTGTACAGAGAGGACATGCATGAATCACACTTCCCCACCGAGCTTCTACAATATTCCATTTCCCAGCATGCAGAAAAAAAACAGCACGACTTCACTCTAACCGGTCCCTGGTTCCAGAAAGTGTTCTAACATATGCCACACAGATCAAGTTAACATAACATCCTAACTAGTATGGATCCCCATTTCAACTTAGCTATGTCTCGACATATAGACATACTTTTTATATACACTATTTGAAATAATTTTGGAAACTGTAAAAGCTGGGTGTAGAATGCAAATCGTATGTGATAGAATCACATCTCGCGTGTAAAAATGAAATACTGCATAGCACAGTGAACGACAAGATGATTGTGACGAAAAAGCGGCACCATTGTTTTGACTTTGTTGGTACCCAGAGTGCCCCAGGAAGTGATGGCACTTCCCTCAAGCTCAGTGGTTGTGTTTTTCTTGTCTAAGTCGTGTTGTGTGTTGTACACTACATGACCAAAAGTATGTGGACGCCCGAACATCGAACATCTCGTTCCAAAATCATGGGCATTAATATAGAGTTGGTCCCCCCATTGCTGCTATAACAGCCTCCACTCTGCTGGGAAGGCTTTCCACGAGATGTTGGAATATTGTTGTGGGGATTTGCTTCCATTCAGCCACAAGAGCATTCGTAAGGTTGGGCACTGATGTTGGGCGATTAGGCCTGGCTCGCAGTCGGCGTTTCAATTCATCCCAAAGGTGTTCGATGAGGTTGAGGTCAGGGGTCTGTGCATGCCAGACAAGTTCTTGCACACCAATCTTGATAAACCATTTCTGTATGGGGACCGCGCTTTGTGTACGAGGCCATTGTCATGCTGAAACAGGAAAGGGCCTTCCCCAAACTGTTGCCACAAAGTTGGAAGCACAAAATCGTCTGGAATGTCATTGTATGCTATAGCGTTAGGATTTCCCTTCACTGGAACTAAGGGGCCTAGCCCGAACCATGAAAAACAGCCCCAGACCATTATTCCTCCTCCACCAAACTTTACAGTTGGCACTATGCATTCGGGTAGGTCGCGTTTTCCTGGCATCCTCCAAACCCAGATTCGTCCGTCTTACTGCCAGATGGTGAAGCGTGATTCATCATTCCAGAGAACGCGTTTCTTCTGCTCCAGAGACCAATGGCTGCGAGCTTTACACCATTCCAGCCGACGCTTGGCATTGCCCATGGTGATCTTAGGCTTGTGTGCGGCTGCTCGGCCATGGAAACCCATTTCATGAAGCTCCCGATGAACAGTTGTTGTGCCTACGTTGCTTCCAGAGGCAGTTTGGACCTCGGTAGTGAGTGTTGCAACCGAGGACAGACAATGTTTACGTGCTACGTGCTTCAGCACTCGATGGTCCCGTTCTGTGAGCTTGTGTGGCCTACCACTTCACGGCTGCGCTGTTGTTTCGCCTAGACATTTCACTTCACAATAACAGCACTTACAGTTGACCGGGGCAGCTCTAGCAGGGCAGAAATTTGACGAACTGACTTGTTGGAAAGGTGGCATCCTATGAGGGTGCTACGTTGAACGTCACTGAGCTCTTCAGTATGGCCCATTCTACTGCTAATGTTTGTCTATGGAGATTGCATGGCTGTGTGCTTGATTATAAACTCAACATCAAAAGGAACTTATCAAATCTTTAGAAGGACACTCATTGAAATCCTCCATGCAAAAATGAAAATACTTGAACACAGGTAAAGTTCAGCTATCTTTCCTAAACACATGTCAATAAACAAGAGGTTGCCTCAATCCCCAAAAAGCCAAATGCATGAACATCACAAGGGGTGGTGCAACAAAAGTCACAGCACTGCAACACAAAGGCATGCACCTGAATACAGTCAAAACAAAATGACACAGGAATGGACACAACACTCCTAACAGTCAAGGAAAGAATGACAGCAGTCCTCAATATCGTGTGTGTCCTCCCTGAGCTGTGATGCAGGCTGTACACCTCCGACGCATACTCTGTACCAGGCGTCTGATGCGGGCCTGGAGAAGTCTGTCCCACTCCTCCTGCAAGCCTTGAATGAGCATTTGCTGATTGACAGCCATTGGTCTCCTCGATGCAAGACGTCAACCAAGCTCATCCCATAAATGCTCAATGGGATTGAGGTAAGGGGAATAAGGCATCCAAGGCATCACTTCAACACCCTGTTCCTGGAGGAAGTTAGTGCTCAGGCGAGCAGCATGGGGTCGAGCATTGTCCTGCTGGAAAACTGCAATGTCAGGATGAGCCTGGAGAAATGGCAGCAGATGAGGTCTCAAAACTTCATTTACATAACGCTGACTAGTGAGATTGCCTTTGATGACGACAGCGGTGTCCTGAAACGGGTGGAAATGCCGGCCCATACCATCACACTGGGTCCTCCCCAACGATTGATCTGGCGAATACAGCATGATGCATACCTTTCCCCACCTCTGCGCCATACCCATTGACGCCCATCAGCAGCATGGAGGCAAAATCTGGATTTGTCGCTGAACAAGACTGCACTCCACTGTTGCTGTGTCTGGCGGCGAAGCTGCAGACACCATCTTGGTCTGTTCCGCCAATGCACTGCGATCAATGCTGGACCTCTGCAAGGACGTCTTGCCACCAGGCCCCGACTTCTCAAGCGCCTCCGCACAGTAGAGACACTGATGCGGTTTTTGTGGTGACCTTTTGTCACTGCAGCTGTTTGCGTCGCAGGGCGGAATCGATCACGAAGATGCTGCAGCACAATCCAGTGGTCTTGGTTTGGGGTGGTTTCCCATGGTCTTCCTCTTTGTGGACCATCATTCACAGTTCCAGTTTCACCCTAACGCCTGGCCAGGTTTGAAATTGCAGGTTGTGAGCAACCAAGACGTTGGGCAATTGTTTGCTGGCCTACACCAGCCTCAAGCATCCCAATTGCCCTACAATGTTGTTCAGATGTCAGGCCTGGCATCTGAATTTTCTTGTTGTTTTCCCTGTCTGAAGCCTCTAGACTCTAGAGTGACTAAAGACAGCAGTAAATGAATGTCTAACCACGAGAACTGAAGGATTTCATTATGAGGGTCATTATTTAAATGGAATGATCCCTATACAGAACCACTCAAGCATGCCATTGTAGATCAACCAGGTGATTGAAGTCAAGTTCCCATTACATAATCAGCCATTACAATTGAAGAAACGTGTTTGTAAAGCTGCACATTTCAAAAAATGAAAGTGATAAGTTTCTTTTGATGTTCAGTGTATATACCTGATGTTCGTGTCGGGCCGTGGAATGCGGCGAAAGGTCCAGATATTTGCGCATGCGCAAGATTGGAGGTGACATCTATTCAAAGCTGTCCCTGCTCGCACGCTTTTGGAGTTACGTAATTTTTTCACAATTGTGTTTTTATCGAAACTGTATCTTTCTTTCGGTGTATGTACCTATTGGGGTGTCTTTTATAGGATTCTCGGTGTTGGTTTTCATACCTGTGTACAGAATCGTCGGTTCTTTCGTATCGCGTATTCTGAGGCCTAGTGTAGTAGGCTACTGTGTCCGACCTTGGCTTGAGGGTTTGTTTTTGTCTCAGCGGTTCTTCGATCGCGCTGCAATTACTTCGGTCTCTGGTTTTCCCGGTCTTTTCACCCCATACTTCCTTGTTTTAAAATCTCCTCAAAAACCCCCCCCCCCCAAAAAATATATTTTCCTTCTCTGTTCTTTCCGTTGTTCATTCTTCTTTGTTTGTTCGTTCTTCGACCACGTTGTTTGTGATCACGTTGTTAAAAAATGTTTCATCTGTCCCCTGAAGAACTGTATTCTGTCATATTCTATAACACCTTTTTCTTCTTCTTCTATAAAAGGATGCTTTCGACTTGCTCACCAAATCTATTCATTCCAAAAAAAAATTCCATCTCTTATAGTGCATCTTTCATTCATTCCCTAAACTCTCCAGCACTCCACCCATCCTTCAGCATCCTCAAACGTATTTTTGACTCGAATGTCTCAAGAAACTCATTTTGCAATAAATGTTCGTTTTCCAATAAACGTACACTTTTCAAAATCCAATCTCACCCCTCCCCTCCAAATCTTCCCCATCACCCCTCCCCTTCAAAACTTCCCCATCACCCCTCCCCTCCAAATCTACCCCATTGCCCCTCCCCTCCAAATCTTCCCCATCACCCATCTCTTTCAAATTTTCCCCCTTGCCCCTCCCCTCCAAATCTTCCCCATCACCCTTGCCCTCCAAAACTTCCCCATCATCCCTCCCCTCCAAAACTTCCCCATCACCCCTCCCCTCTAAATCTACCCCCTTGCCCCTCCCCTCCAAATCATCCCCATCTCCCATCTCTTTCAAATCTTCCCCCTTGCCCCTCCCCTCCAAATCTTCCCCATAACCCATCCCTTTCAAATCTCCCCCCTTGCCCCTTCCCTCCAAAACTCCCCCCACACCCCTCCCCTCCGAGACTCTCCCTCGCTCCTCCCCTCTTAGACTCCCCTCTCACCCCTCCTCCTCAAAGCGTCCTCCCCGCTTCTTCCCCCTTCCAACTTTCACCTTCATCTCACTCTTCCCCCTCCTCAAATAACACCTCACTGCGCCTCACCCAATCACCATCAAACCTTTTGTCCGCCCCATTCTTCCCTTTCTCCAAGCTATTCTGTAATCTCTGACACACCTTCAACAGCTCTCCCTACCTCTTCCTCCTCTTCCACATCTTACCCTACCGCTCCCCCCCCCCTGTTCTGTATCCGATGCTCCCTCTCCTCTTCCTTAACAGTATGGACCTCAAACATCCGGGGCCTTCGCTCAAACTTGACTGATCTCTCCATACAGGTTGCTTCTGACAAACCAGATGTGATCTGCTTAACAGAAACTTTCCTCCTTCATGATGTCTCTGATTCCTTGGTATCTCTCCCAGGTTACTCCCTCCTCCGGTATGATAGACCTGAGCCTCGTCCTGGAGGTGGGGTTGCTATCTTTATAAAAAAAAAAACTCTCTTCCTCACTCGCCCTGCTCTGCCCTCTCTCCACCTCACCCCCAGGAATACCTTTGGCTACGGCTTCCCCTTCGCTCCCACCTTTTGTTCATATGTGTGTTGTACCGTCCACCAAACAGTGATGACTCAATCTACATCTCGCTGTCTGATAATATGGACCAACTTCTATCTACCCATCCCAACTCTCTCTTCCTCATATGTGGTGATTTCAACTGTCACCATGCGAGTTGGCTGGGTGTGGGTACCGCTCTCACCAGCCATGGCTCTTCAGCAAAGGACTTCTGTGACTCACTGGGACTGACACAATCTGTCAATTTCCCGACCCGGATCTCAGTCAACGGAGCATCTTCTCTTCTGGACTTGGTTATGACTAACTTCCCTGAAAATGTCTGCTGCTCTTCTTCTGCTCCAATCGGCTCTTCTGATCATGTGCTTGTTAAAGTGGACATCTCTCTGACCATTCTCAGAGAGCCTCCTCAGCGTCGACGAGTCTGGCATTTCACTCAGGCCAACTGGCGCGGTCTTCAAGCAGCCATCAATCATCTGGACTGGTCTCCCATCTCTACCGCCTCTGACATCAACTCATCCTGGGAATTCTTCCAAAGTAAATTGCTCTCTCTCATGCACAGATTTATCCCATCTCGTCTTCAGGTGTCATACCCTTCCTCCCGTCCATGGTACACGGAATCTTGTGGTGAGGCTCTTGCCCAGAAACAACTTGCTTTCGTCTCCTGGAAAGCAAATCCAACGGAAGGAAATCTAATTTCCTTTCACAAAGCCCTAAACAAGTGTGTGTCCACCCTCAGGAGAGCCAGGAAACAATATTTCTCCATTCTCAGGACCGAACTCTCTCATCTGTCTCCCTCTTCCAAATCCTGGTGGCGTCTGGTCAAATCTGTTTCTGGTGTTTGTTACCCCTCCATCCCCTCCCTCACCTCAAATGGCCACACGGCTGACTCCGCACGTGAAAAAGCTGAATGCCTCAACTCTGTGTTTGCCTCTAAATCTTGTGTCCAAAACCCATCCCTCTCTGTACCCACCATACCCAGTCGTACCCAGTTGCTCCTGGACTCTCTGTCCTTTCCTCCTGACAAGGTGGAAAAGTTTCTGTCAACCCTCGACTCTGATTCTGCAACTGGACCTGACGGCATCAGCCCACGGGTCCTAAAATCCTGTTCTCCCACTCTTTCACTCCCTCTCTCTGTTCTCTTCTCCCTCTCTTTTGCTCAAGGTCATCTTCCATCTGCTTGGAAATCTGCCAACATCACCGTTTTGCACAAAAAAGGTGCAAAAACAGATCCCAGCAACTACAGACCAATCAGCCTCCTCCCAATTATCAGCAAAGTCATGGAATCCATCATTGCTTCAGATATGAAATATTTCCTCTTCTCCAATGGCTTGATCTCTGATCATCAATTTGGTTTCAGACCTGGACACTCTACTCTGGACATGCTGCTTCTGCTTTCTCAACAATTGATGGAGGTCCTCAATGCCAAACGGGAAATTGGAGCAGTCTCCCTTGACATATCACGTGCCTTCGATACGGTCTGGCACCCCGCTCTGCTCACCAAACTCTCCTTTTGGTATCCATGGGAATCTCCACGCATGGCTGGCGGACTTCCTCTCTAGTCGTAGTCAACGTGTGGCCCTGAATGGGTTTCTCTCATCTCCTCTTCCTGTTCAGGCTGGAATTCCCCAAGGCAGTGTTCTGGGCCCTGTGCTTTTTCTGGTCTTCATCGATGATCTCTCTGACTCTCTTGAAAATCCTCTCTATCTCTTTGCTGATGACTCTACTCTCTGTCGCTCCATTCTTCATCCCTCAGATCGGCTGTCTGCAGCCTCCTCACTCTCTGCAGACCTGGACAAAATCACAGACTGGGCAAACAAGTGGAACATGTCTTTCAATCCTGACAAATCTCACACTCTTACGATGTCTCTCCGAAAAGACCGACTGGACAACCCTCCCATCCACTTTCTGAATAATCCTCTCCAAGAAGTTCTGTCACTCAAGCTTTTGGGTCTCACTATCTGCCATGATCTTTCCTGGGAAAACCACATTTCAAATCTGGCCTCCAAAGCCAGTCGCCGACTGGGCATCCTCCGTCGTGTGAAGTCCTTCCTTGGCACACCCGAGCTCCTCACCACATACAAGGCTTTCATCCGCAGCTCAATGGAATACTGCTCTCCCCTCTGGGCTGGTGCTCCTGCCTCACACCTAGCTCGTCTTCACGCTGTTGAAACCAAAGCATTCAGAATCATTGGAATCTCCCGCGATGAAGCTAACTCCAAGGGCGTCTCACTCACTCACCGCAGGCAGGTTGGTGGTCTTTCCGTCTTCTACCGACTCCTCTCTGGCCTTGCCCCCCCAGCTCTCTCTGGGCTCTGTCCCGCAAATATTCCTACAGGTCGCACAAGATCTGCCTGCAACCCTCTTATGGTTAAACTGCCAAAATCAAGACTCTCTGCTCACCTTCACTCCTTCATTCCTCTTTTCTCCCGCCTCTGGAACAAACTCCCTCACTCTCTTCAATCCCACTCCACCCTCCAGGTCTTTAAAACAGCTGTTCACCACCATCTCTTATCTTCCCCCATCCAAAACCTTGATCTTTTCTACCCCCGCTAATTTCACCCCAATTCCACTTTTTTGAAATACCAACTTCTGTCCTGGAAGTCCTTGGTGTTCTTGTGTTTTATACTTCTCCCTCCCCCCCCCCCTTCCCACGCCTCCTCCCCCCGGGCCCTCTCCCTTCCACGCATCTCCCTGCTCTCGGATGTTGTGTTTGTGTGCTTCCCCATCTCTCCCCATCTTGTCTTCCGCTCCCTCTTTTTGTATATTTTGTTTGTCTGGTTGATTTGTTTGTGAAATAAATGTTAGCTCTTTACGAGCCTCGATTCAGTATACAAAAAAAACAAAAAAAAACCTGCCAGCAATGGGGGTGGCTAAAAAAACCACCGTTTAGAGGCCATTTTTCCCCGCAAAGCGGGGGTTGGCTTTTTTCGGGCACCGTGGTTGTTGTTGTTTTTTGGTCCCCTTTTTGAAGCAATGTTTTACGGCCGGATGCCCTTCCTGCCGCCAACCCTGTTTTGTCGCCTTTTTACGACACACAGAGAATTACCAGTGAACTGGTACTCAATTAGCCGACCTCGGAAGGATGACAGGCTGAGTCATCCCCCCTGGCGGTAATTCAGCGATCGACCAGGATTCGAACCCAGGATCCTTGGATCCTAAGCTGGCACCCTAGCCGCTAGCCCAACACCAGGGCTTTGGCTAAAAAACAAAAACAAAAAAAACCCCACCTTTAGAGGCCATTTTTCCCCAGCGGGGGTTGGCCTTTTTCGGGAACTGTGGTTGTTGTTGTTTTTCGGTCCCCTTTTTGAAGCAATGTTTTACGGCCGGATGCCCTTCCTGACGCCAACCCTTTTTGCCGCCTTTTAACGACAAGCAGGGAATTACCAGTGAACTGGTACTCAATTTGCCGACCTCGGAAGGATGACAGGCTGAGTCAACCCCCCTGGCGTTAATTCAGCGATCGACCGGGATTCGAACCCAGGATCCTAGGATCCTAAGCCGGCACCCTAGCCGCTAGCCCAACACCAGGGTCTAACACCAGGGCTTTGGCTGAAACAGTCAAATTCACTAATTAGGAGGGGTGTCTGCATACTTTTGGTCATGTTGTGTATATTCATCTATTATCTCCATGTGTGCCTGGCAGCTCCACCACAAGCCTTAGATCCTGTTAAAACAGGCTGGAGGTAAAGTGATTATTTAGTCAGCTATTTCATAATTTCAGAATAAGTTTTCCCGTAATTACCCCAATTAGTGTTTCGGATGAGTGTACAGATCGACCCTTGTCTTCCTGCCAAACCTCCATGTTAGTTTAGCCAGTTGTGTGTGGTACGAGTCACTAAACGGGCTCACCCCATGCTGTGCCATCCCAGCAGCGGGGTCAAACTATTCTGCCTCCCCTTTTTCTCTCTCTCGTTTTGTGTTGTCCTTTCTATGTGAATGTGCTTGTATAAAATTTAGTTTTAAGGTTGGGCGTTGATTTTGTACCTGTCTAGAATATGTGGTCCAGCAGGTTCCTGTCTATCTCACTTTCACATTTTTATTGTGTCCCTCTCCTTTTATAATTAAACTCCCAATATTTTCCTTCACATCACTGTGGTTTTTGGGATGAGATTACACCTGCAGCATCCATAAATTATCGTGTAGATATACAATTGTGCCAAAATATTGGTGCGCAAATGAAATAAAATGGTCATATTTACTCTGCTCGTGGCCTGGTATACACGTGTAATCACGGTTTTAAGTCAATACTCATCCTGTGGAGTTTACCTCTGATGGGACCTCGTCCAACTCCTTCGGAAAGATCAGTTCGGTTACAATATACAGTCAGACCCCGACATTCGTGCGGGATACGTTTCTGGAAAATGCCGTGAATGTGGGGGCATTGTTTGAATGGGGGCAAATAAATATATATATTTTTTACTACATGGTCTAGGCTTGTGGAAGAGCTTTGACAGAGAACAAATCATGACTCAATTTAACAAAGAGAACAGCAAGAGAAAGGGGAAATACCAACAGCAGGGTGGAGGGAGAAAATAGTCAGAGACGGACAAACAAGGGATGCAGGTAACGATGAGGGGTAAGGGAGAACGCAAAGGGTGGACAAGATGGATACACAAGCAAAATGTTTTGGAGGGGTGGGGGTGGTTTAGCAGGTGTAGAAAAGATTATGATTTTGGATGGGGGATGAATTTAGATGGTCGTGGGCAGCTTTGTTGAAGACCTAGAGGGAAGAATGAGATTGGAGAGAGTATGGAAGGGGTTCCACGGGTGGGAAAAGAGGAATAAATGAATGGAGGTGAGTAGTGGTTCTGGATTTAGGCAGTTTCACTAGGAGGGGGTTGCTGGTGTACCATGTACATCCTGCAGGTAACTGACGGTGGAAAAGCATGGAGAGTGCAGAGGGTGCAAGTCATGACAAGGTGCCACCAGGTTTTAGAGGGAGACAAATTTGAAAGGTCATTCTTGAGATTGGACAGATGGTGTTTTCTGGCTCTCCAGAGAGTAGACACACACTTGGTGTGAGCTTTGTGGAATGATCTGAGATTGTCTTCGGTTGGATTTGTCTTCCAGGAGGAGAATTATTTCTCTGTGGTGAGAATGCAAGTTATTTTAAAGTAACATCCTCACCACAGGATTCAGAGTGCCAAGAGCAGGAGGATAGGTAAGATAATTGAAGAGATGTGATGGAATTGTGCATAAGAGAGAGCAGGTTTCTGTAGAATAATATCAGGCTGAATTGATATCAGTAGCGTAGCGGTCAATATAGGAGATCAGTCGTGATTTGTTTAATTTTTTTTTTTTTTTACTGCGAATACACAAGGTGTGAATGTCGAAGCAGGTCACATTCTATGAACTGAATATGCGGTACCACGAATGTTGGAACCATGAATATTGAGGTCCGACTGTACTCCACTGGGATTTTTGTCATGCAATTGGCAATCAAAGTGCCACTTTATTTAGCAGGACTTAAATTTGGCACTTTGTACTTAAATTAACTTAACTTTGTACTTGAGACAACTTTTGGCAAAACTTTGGCACTTCTGTGCATAACACTCAATGTACAACACCTTCATTGAAGCATGCAGGTGGATCAATACAAGTGTGGGGCTGCATCTCAGCTATGGGCATTGAAGATTCACATACAATCAAAGGTACACTGCTGAAAGATACAGGCCGGTTCTAGTCCATCATGCCAATCCTTCAGGAGCATGTCTCACTGTTATGTGTGAGGATTCATCTTCCAACATGATATTGACCCCAAGCATATATAGCGAAGATGGTGAAAAATTATCTGGAACATAGAAGAGGCTGATGAGCAGCCATTAAGATGTCGTGGCCTTTACAAAGTCCAGATAAGAAAGTCATTGAGATTATATAGGTAATGGCAACAAAACATCTTGAATGAATTATGGAAAGTGCTGTAGGATATTTGGAACAACATTTCACATTCAAATATATATAAATTGGGTGGAAGCATGAAAGCAAGCAAGGTATCATCCTCTATAATCTATATAAAGCAAAGGGCTCACATACCAAATAGCAATGAACTGAACAAAGTATTCCTTTTGTATGTGCATCGTATAATTTGAGAAGTTGAGAAGTTTGACTTCTATGCACTTTTTGAGAAGTGTCTGTTTGTTTGACTTTTATGCACTCCTGAACCGCTGTATAGAAGGAGTTCAAAAGTGGTTTATGCACTGGGGGTGTGAGTGGGTGGGTTTTAGGCAGTAAAAATAAATAAATCAATAGTTCTAAAGTTGAAGCTGGGGGAAGGACCCCAGTTCATTCTATGTAAACGTGTCACTTATAGCACTGCTCCAGGTGGGTTTAGTATGGCAAGACCACACCAGTCATGCTAAAATACACCAATTCTGGGGGAAGTAACCCACATTTCTTTCTTTTTTTTTCAAAAATGTGTGCAATATAACTCTGTCCTACTATAAATAACTGTGTGATATAACATATGAATTAAATCCTGGTTCCGCCCCTGGTGGTCGACTGGTATTTTGCTCTGTTCTGTATGTTTTATATATCATTGTGTTGTGTACAGGGCCATGTGGAGAATGTAGTGGTCGATGTGAAACTTGTTGGAGATAGGGAAACCCTACCAGTGGGATTTGTTGCTGTGCAGGACACACTTGATACTAGTGAGTATCTGCTTCTTTGCTCCTACAAGGTTTCATTCTGAGCAATCACATATTATCTATTTGTTAATGCATCCTGCCAACCTTTGCTAAGCAGGTGGATTTATTTGTGTATCTGTTGATAGTGTTGTACGTACCAGTCAGAAATTATGATGCTTCCTCATAATTATATATGCTCGTTGCTCAAACCTTGCACCTTGCACTTTGTACTGGATAACCAGGGTCTATAGTGGCATGGCCTAGAGGTATGCACACTCGCATCTAAGCTGTCTAGCCTGGGTTTGAATCTTGGCCCAGCTATAATCTGTCATCCTGATGTTTCACAGGTAGGGTGATTCATTAATTTGTGTGCTATTCCATCAATTCATAATGGATATTCAACAGGGTGCCCCATCTGCCAGATTTCGTTGGACGCTAAAGATCCCAAGGTGTCCTTCACGAAGAGTAGGCCAGTTATCATGGGCACCATGAACAAATTACAAATTCCTGCTATAACTACTCCTGGAAGGCAATGAAAAACCAACCAGTATAACTCATGCTAATAAACTCCTTTAGCAGTGCTGACACTCTGTAACCGAGTATGGCACATCATGATGATAGTGGCATCAAGACCTTTCATTAAAGACAGACAAGAGTTTAATTATTGACCCCTCATGTCTGCATGCCATTGCATATGGGTGGAAAGATTGCCCAATTGTACATGGGTGGAAAGATTGGGATGTGCCAGAAAATCCTGTGGTGCCAGAAAACCCAAACACTCCACTCATTTCTACTCCTTTGTCCCCTTTTCTCCAAGCTATGGAAATGTTTTTTCCATCTGTGGAATCACCTTTCCATGTTGCTCCAGTCTTTGCCTCCCATTGCTTCATGGCTGCAGTTCTCTTCAATCTCGTATTGCCTCCCATTTCCATTGATGATCTTTAGCCCATCCGCCCACACAGCAGGAGATAGGGCCTTGCAATAGCTTCTGTCTGTCCAGAAAATAACCCTTTTGTTTTGCCATTTGAGCTTTTGTCATCAAATTTTCAACATACACCTTTGATAAGAATATGGAGATGGCTAATTAATAATTGGGTCAAAATGTCAAAGGGCAAAGTCACAAAAAGAAGAGATAGGCCTTATTAGCCCGTCCGCCTCGCGTCGGCATGAGATGGCCAGGTTTTATAGTCCGTCACCCCATGTTATTTGTCAGTCCGTCCCCCCATTGTTTTTTTTGTATAAGTAGTCGAGGCTCATGGAAGAGCTAGTACACTGAATGGATCAGGATGTAACAGGACAAATGGAACAGTAGAGAGAGGAGGTAAGGGGTGTTTCAAAACCAAGAGCAGAATTGAAGGCTAAGATAGAGGGAGACTTTGCCAAACAATGTGTATGGGGAGGAATGGGGGCAGGAAAGGACAATATGGACACAGAAGGAAACTCACAGGAGGGAAAAGATGGAAATTTAGAAGGAGGAGAGCTTAGGGTGGGGGTAATGAGGGTGGAAAAGATCATGGTTTTAGATTGGGGATGACTTGAGATGGTGGTGACCAGCTGTCTTGAAGACCTGGGGGGAAGAATGAGATTGGAGTGAATGTGGAAGTTTCTTCCACAAGTGTGGAGAAAGAGGAACGAATGAGTGGAGGTGAGCAGTGATCATGGATTTGGGTTGTTTCACCAGAAGGGGATTGATGATGGACCGTGTGCACTCAGCAGAAACCTGGAGGGGACAAAGCATGGAAAGAGCAGAGTGGGGCAAGACCAGGGAGAAGACGATAGAAGACAGAGAGATCACCGATTTGTCTGCGTTGGAAAAGTGATAGGCCCAAAGACTCAGCTTCAGCACAGGAGATTCCAATATGATCTTGAAGGCCTTACTTTCCAAAGCATCAAGCTGAGCAATATGTGAGGCAGGTGAGCCAGCCCAGAGGAAAGAGCAGGACCCCATTAATATGTGGATGAAAGCCTCGTTTGTAGATGGATAGGAGTTCAGGTGTACCAAGGAAGGACTTTGTATGATTGAGGGAGCCCAGATGGCGACTAGCTTTAGAGGCCAAATTTGAAATGTTGTTTGCCCAAGAAAGATCATGGCTGATGATGAGACCCATGAGTTTGAGTGACTGAAGTTCCTCAAGATGATTGCTTAAAAAGTAGAAGGGAAGGTTTGCCATGTTGTCCTTTTGGAGAAAGAGAAAGAGAGAGAGAGAGAAAGAGTGAACTTGAGAGTGTGAGATTTGTCTGGATTGAAAGACATGTTCCAAGTATTTCACCAGCTTATGATTTTATCAAGATATGAAGAGCAGGAAGAGGCTTCAGCCGGTCTGTCTATCTGAAGGATGAGGAATGGCACCACAAAGGGTGGAGTGATCAGCAAATAGATAGAGAGATCATTAATGAAGATCAGGAATGGGACTGGTCCATGAACACTGCTTTGGGGAATTCCAGCCTTGATCGAGAGAGAGGAGATGAAAGGATTTCATTGAGATGCACACATTGGCTATGAGAGCAGAAGTTGTCAGAAAGCCATTTTTGGTGTTGGCCTTGCATGCCATAGGTAAAGAGTTTGGAGAGTAAGGCGGGATGCCAGACTATATCAAAAGCACGAGATATGTCCAGAGAGACATCCATTGTTTGGGTGAGTAGAGGCAGCATGTCCAGGGCAGATTGACGTTGTCTGAATTCAAATTGGTCATCAAAGATGAGGCTAAAGTGTGTGTGTGTGTGTGTGTGTGTGTGTGTGTGTGTGTGTGTGTGTGTGTGTGTGTGTGTGTGTGTGTGTGTGTGTGTGTGTGTGTGTGTCCAGGCCATAACGCTCTTACACATTTGAGCTTTTGTCCTCAATTTTTCAACAAACGTTAATGAAAATATGGAGAAGACTTGATAATAAAATTAACATTTTTCCTTTTATAACACTGTTCCTTTCCTATCCCTTCTCCGGGCGCTGCAGGATGTCATCGCCGGGCACCCATGGGGCTCAGGGATGACACACGCTGGAAGGGAATACTCAGTTTTCACTCCATTTGTTTGTTTTCTTGTTTTCTTTCTTTCTCTCTTTCTTGTTTGTTTGTCCGGACGATATCTCAGCCATCCTTGAACGAGGAAGCTGAAATTTGGGCACAATAGTGAGCAGGTGCTTTGGTAAAAACTGTATTTTTATTTTTTGATCAATCAATTAATTGAAATGTTTGCATTTAATTGATTAATTACTTAATTATTATCAATTTATTAAGTACTTATTTATTTTATTTCTCATCTGGACAATATCACAGGCACCTTTTGAGTTAGGAAGCTGATATTTGGACATGACAGTGACCAAGTGATTTGGCTGAAAAGGGTATTTTTATCCTGCACTCGCGAAGTGAAAATCAGAGTTAGGCATTCGGTTGCGTATGTACGTGTGGCGTACGTGTCTGCATCTTTAAAATTCATTTTCTTGGCAACCTTGGCAACGTAATCTTCATTCAATTGACACGTAATTTTACCACAGGAGCACCTCCGACTGTATAATTTTTTATTCACTCCCCCCTCACCCCTCCCCTTCAAAACTGCCCCTCACCCCTCCCCTTCTTATCTCCCACCCCCCCCCCCCTACTATTTTTCTCCAATTCTACGGCCTCCCCCCTCCTCCTCAAAGCTGCCTCCTCCGCACTTCCTCTCCCTTCCATCACATACCTCCCCCACCGCCAACCTTCGACTTTGCTCTGTCCCCCCTCCCCCCTCAAAGAACACCTCACTGTGTCTCTTCCCATCACCATCAAACCTTTTGTGCCCTGTCCTGTACCCGATGCTCCCCCTCCCTCTTCCTTAACGGTATGGACCTCAAACATCCAGGGCCTTCGCTCAAACCTGATTGATCTCTCCAGACAGGTTGCTTCTGACAAACCAGACGTAATCTGCTTAACAGAAACTTTTCCCCTTCAAGATGTCTCTGATTCCTTAGTATCTCTTCCTGGTTAGTCCCTCCTCCGGGATGATAGACCTGAGCCTCGTCCTGGTGGTGGGGTTGCTATCTTTATCAAAAACTGTCTTCCTCACCCTCCTTGCACTGCCCTCTCTCCACTCCACCCCCAGGAGTACCTCTGGCTACGGCTTCCTCTCCGCTCCCACCTTTTGTTCATATGTGTTCTGTACCGTCATCCAAACAGTGATGACTCCATTTACATCTCCCTGTCTGACAACATGGATCAACTTCTATCCACTCATCCCAACTCTCTCTTCCTCATATGTGGTGACTTCAACCCTCAGCAAAGGACTTTTGTTACAAGGACTTTTGTGCAAAGGACTTTTGTGAAAATGGCACCTCAGCAAAGGACTTTTGTGACTCACTGGGTCTGGCACAATCTGTCAATTTCCTGACCCGGATCTCAGTCAATGGAGTATCTTCTCTTCTGGACTTGGTTATGACTAACTTCCCTGCAAATGTCTGCTGCTCTTCTTCTGCTCCAATCTGTTCTTCTGATCATTTCCTTGTTAAAGTGGACATCTCTCTGGCCATTCTCAGAAAGCCTCCTCAGCGCCGACAAGTCTGACATTTCACTCAGGCTGACTGGCACGGTCTTCAAGCAGCCATCAATCATCGGGAATGGTCTCCCATCCCTACTGCCTCTGACATCAACTTTTCCTGGGAATTCTTCCAAAGTAAACTGCTCTCTCTCATGCACAGATTTATCCCATCTCGTCTTCAGTTGTCATACCCTTCCTCCCATCCATGGTACACTGAAGCTTGTGGTGAGGCAGTTGCCATGAAGCAACTTGCCTTCACATCATGGAAGGCTAATCCAACTGAAGGTAATCTCAGTTCCTTTCACAAAGCTCAGAGCAAGTGTGTGTCTACCCTCAGGAGAGCCAGGAAAAAATATCTCTCTACTCTCAAGATTGAACTCTCAAACCTGTCTCCCTCCTCCAAATTCTGGTGGCATCTGGTCAAATCTGTTTCTGGTATCTGTTCCCCTTCCATCCCCTTCCATCCCCTCCCTTACCTCAAACAGCTACACAGCTGACACCGTACGTGAAAAAGCCGAATGCCTCAACTCTGTGTTTGCCTCAAAATCTTGTGTCCTGAAGCCATCTCTCTCTGTACCCACCTTTCTCAGTCGAACCCAGCTGCTACTGGACTCTGTGTCCTTCTCTCCTGATAAGGTGGATAAGTTTTTGTCAAACCTCGACACTGGACCAGATGGCATCAGCCCACGGGTACTAAAATCCTGCTCTGCCGCTCTATCTTACCCTCCCTCTGTTCTCTTTGCCCTCTCTTTTGCTCAAGGTCTGCCATATGCTTGGGAATCAGCCAACATTACTGCTTTACACAAAAAAGGTGCAAAAACAGATCCTTGCAACTACAGACCAATCAGCCTGCTCCCAATCAACAGCAAGGTCATGGAATCCATCATCGCTTCTGATATTAATTCCTTCCTCTTCTCCAATGGCGTGATCTCTGATCAATAAATTTGGATTCAGACCAGGTCATTCTACTCTGGACATGCTGCCTCTGCTGTCTCAACAATGGATGGAGGCCCTCAATGCCAAACAGGAAATCAGAGATATCTCCCTTGACATATCATGTGCCTTCGATACAGTCCGGCACCCAGCTCTGCTCACCAAACTGTCCTACTATGGTATCCATGGAAATCTCCACGCATGGCTTGCGGACTTCCTCTCTGGTCGGAGTCAACGTGTGGCCCTGAATGGGTTTCTCTCATCTCCCCTTCCTGTTCAGGCTGGAGTTCCCCAAGGCAGTGTTCTGGGCCCTGTGCTTTTTCTGGTCTTCATCAATGATCTCTCCGACTCTCTGGAAAATCCTCTCTATCTCTTTGCGGATGACTCCACTATATGCTGCTCCATACCTCATCCCTCAGATCGGCAGTCCGCAGCCTCCTCACTCTCTGCAGACCTGGACAAAATCACAGACTGGTCAAACAAGTGGAACATGTCTTTCAATCCTGACAAATCTCACACTCTTACTATGTCTCTCCGAAAAGACCGACCGGACAACCCTCCCATCTACTTTTTCAACAATCCTCTCCAAGACGTTCTGTCACTCAAGCTTTTGGGTCTCACTATCTGCCATGATCTTTCCTGGGAAAACCACATTTCCAAGCTGGCCTCCAAAGCCAGTCGCCGACTGGGCATCCTCCGTTGTGCAAAGTCCTTCCTTGGCACACCTGAGCTCCTCACCACAAACAAGGCTTTCATCCGCAGCTCAATGGAATACTGTTCTTCCCTCTGGGCTGGTGCTCCTGCCTCACACTTAGCTCGGCTTCACGCTGTTAAAACCAAAGCTTTCAGAATCATTAGAATCTCCCGCGATGAAGCTAACTCCGAGGGCCTTTCACTCACTCACCGCAGGCAGGTTGGTGGTCTTTCTGTCTTCTACCGACTCCTCTCCGGCCTTGCTCCCCCAGCTCTGTCTGTGCTCTGTCCCCCAAATATTCCTACAGGTCACGCAAGATCTGCCTGCAACCCCCATGGTTAATCTGGCAAAATCAAGACTCTCTATTCACCTTCACTCTTTCATTCCTCTTTTCTCCCGCCTCTGGAACAAACTCCCTCACTCTCTTCAATCCCACTCCTCCCTCCAGGTCTTTAAAACAGCTGTTCGCCACCATCTCTTATCTTCCCCCATCCAAAACCTTGATCTTTTCTACCCCCGTTAATTCACCCCAGATCCACTTTTTTGAAATACCGACTTCTTTCCTGGGAGACCTAGCATTGTCCATGTGTTTTTTTTAACCTCTCCCCTCCCCCCCCTCTTCCCATACCTCTTCCCCCCAAGCCCTCTCCCTTCCACAGATCTTCCGATGTCCCTGCTCTCAAATGTTGTACTTGTGTGCTTCCCTCTCTCTCCCCTTCTTGTCTCCCGCTCCCTTTATCATAATTATGTTTTATGTGTCCGTTTGTCTTTTTTTGATCAATGTTTGCTCTTACACGAGCCTCGATCTTGTATTCAAAAAAAAAAGAAGCCAAATCTTGAGACAAGTCACTGTTGTGTCCAAATATCAGCTTCCTAGCTCAAAAGGTGCCTGAGGTATTGCTCTGTTGAGAAATAAAATAAATAATTATTTAATAAATCGATAATAATAAAGTAATTAATCAATTAATTGATTCATCAAGAACTAAAAAAAATACTTTTTTGCCAAAGCACGTGCTCACTATTGTGCCCAAATTTCAGCTTCCTAGCTCGAAGGATGGCTGATATATCACCTGGACAAACAAACAAGAAAGAAAGCAAGAAAACAAACAAATGGAGTGTAAACCGAGTACTCCCTTTCAGCATGCACTGCCTGAAGATGGAATAGGAAAGGAGCGATGTTCAAAAATACTGTCTTTGACAAAGCACTTGATCACTATTGTGCCCAAATTTCAGCGTCGTAGCTCAAAGGATGGCTGAGATATCGCCCGGACAAATAGGAAAACAAACGGAGTGAAAACAGAGTACTCCTTTATGACGCACATCATCGCCGGACCCCTTCCGTGCCTGGTGATGACGTCATGCAGCACTTTGGAGATGGAATATGAAAGCAGGAGTGTACAACAAACGGAGTGAAAACTGAGTACGCCGTTTTGGCACGCGTCATCTCCGGGCGCGAAGGTGTTCAGCACCTGGCATCGCCATCGTGTAGTGCCTGGAGATGGAATAGTGAAGAGCGGAGAGTACAAAAGTAGTTTTGAGATGTTTAATAAGTGCTTCAGAAGATACAGTATGAATGTTATGTATTCTCCTTGGGACAGGTATTTGGGATCCAAACCCAAAATAAAAGTTACATTTTATTAGCCCCTTTACCCTAATGAAGTCATGCTATCGTGTTGAGTTGTATCACTGTTTATGATTGAACTTGTTATTTTGTGAGATAGCTTGAATGTGCCCAATTAAATATTGGGATCGATGAAATTTCAAAACTAAACTCAGACAAATGTGGGCTTTATGAATTGACTGAGCATCATATCTACATTGTGATTTAATTGTTTTGAGTTCTCTGTTTGATGGGCTTTGTTTTAATCCACAGAAACATTCATCACAACGAGGATAGAAAAAAAAAAAAAAAAAATTGGCATGTTATTCCATCATTTGCAGTTAGGATATTCTGCTGTCCCACCGAAACCACGTGTCCAACACTTGATGTTTGCAGTGTTGAGTCCCCATTGTGTGGCGATGATGATCGTGTGCTTGAAGCTGAGAAGCCGTTAACTTTGGTGAGATGCGGCCAGCATTGCAGGTGGCTCTCAAGGAGAGGCAAGATCCACTTAAAGTGGGTGTGACCTTCATTGAAATGCGCTGAACGTTGCCAAGTGTGCGCAGCTAAATTGCAGGACGTCGTAGTAAAGGTCGAGGCCATTTTGAAGCCATGCAATTTTAGCCTGTAATGTTCTGCAAGTAAGAGGAGGGCACTGGTGCATTCACCACCCCTTCTGCCCTGGATGACAGCTGGTGGCGCGGTCAGGGCTATTAGTGGTGCAGCGTTTGGCTCACTTAGTCCAATGATGGGCAGGCAGCGATGTGGCTGCTTGCCTTTGCTGGCTGGCAGTTAATGTTCTGTGAGGTCAAAGCACAGTCTTAATGCCCGAGTTGCCGTGCACAGAATGTATAACACAATAGGACATTCATTGGGTTTGTTAAGTCATCTGTGTTTTAATTTCATTGCCATGGAGAATGTATATCCAATGCACTGTTCTCTCCTCACAAATGCACCACCTGACTGCTTGTTGCATCATTTTTAGGGACATGCTCATAGCTATGCTGCTGTTCCTGGTATTGATCAAGGCAATAATTTTACAATTCAGCCAGCATACTGGCCCACAATACTTTGCTCTTTTCAAAAAGTACTACAGCATAATTTGGTCTACAAGTGGATGCCAATAGGTCAACCACCTTAACATTGCCTCTGTAGTACAAGCATATTCTTTGATCCACACCCTTCCCGTTAAGCACCAGATTGGTAATTGATTTGGGAGTATAACCTCGGGAAAATATCCCAAAGGTGAATAACTCTGACTATCTTGTTCAGGTTAATCTAACAAGTCATAAAATGACACAAATTGACTTAAGTACAGTGGTTGTTGTTGTATAGTGCTGGACAGTTGTTCTCTTGAACAAGCCCACTGCATGCAGACGAATGAGAGATGAATGAGACGAGAGACAGACAATCAGCCGATCAATCTCCCAAGAGCAACCCAGAGATCCTCCACATCTAGGATGGTGTACACTCGCCTTCACAAAGTCAGGGCCATGACAGAGTTAGTGGGAGAAGAGCCAGAGACAAGAGGGAAAATGCCGGTCCATGGGGACCGATCGGCACTCTGAACGTGACTGTGCTGCCCAGACAAATCCGGGCAACAGGGAAGAATAAGGAAATTCGGCCCCTGACTTGCGTTGGGGGGTAAAACCACCGCGAAGATGCGTCACATATCGTTGTACAGTAGTTATTTTTTATACTTGCTATATTTTGACTTCTATTCAAAGCAGTTGGGTTCCAAAATGTTCTAATATTTGCCCACATTTATGATTTGGGAACTGAGCAACTATATTCCTCACAAAATAAATTAACAATAGCTTTTGAGGAGCCTGGTGTTGGCTTAGCAGTTCGGGTGCCGGCCTGGGATCCTGGGTTTGAATCTCGGTCGATCGCTCGGTCGGTCGATCGCCAGGGGGGTTGATTCAGCCTGTCATCCTTCGATCGCCATCCTTCGATCGCCTGTCGATCGCCAGGTTGAATCTCGGTCGATCGCCAGGGGGGTTGACTCAGCCTGTTATCCTTCCGTGGTCGGCAAATTGAGTACCAGTTCACTGGTAATTCCCTGCGTGTCGCGAGAGGTGACTAACAGGGTTGGCGGCAGGAAGGGTATCCGGCCATAAAACATTGCTTCAAAAAGGGGACCACGGTGCCCAAAAAAGGCCAACCCCTGCTCTGCGGGGAAAAATGGCCTCTAAAGGTGGTTCTTTTCAAACCAAAATAAACTATTCATTCACAGTTCAGAAATGTATTTGTCATGTTTGTAAAACATGACTATGGTATTGAGAAAAGAAACCCAATCAGGAAATTGAACTTGCAGTGTTACAATTATCCTCCCTTGAAATTGGTGATCCTTGGAAATTCAAATGCAAATCACGTCGCCCACAGAATCGGTGTTCATGTCTACACACGACCCATTTTGATACTCGTCTTTAATATTGGCCACCCATGTGGTCTCTCATTTTAATGCCATGGGCAGGCAGCGATGTGGCTGCTTGCCTTTGCTGGCTGGCAGAATGGCCAGGCATTATTTAATTCCAAAGCAGCCAGTTCACACTATTGAGATCAAGGGATGGGGGTATGCTCTCTACCAAGTTCCATTCTACAGGGTGGGCCATAAATAGCCATACATCGGGTTTTTTAAAGTGGTCGCAGACATACAGCCACAGATGAAGATACAACGGACAGAATACTAACGAAGCTTACACGGAGTCCCCTAAAAAGTACACGACGGTTGTCTGCAGAAAGCGGTGTCAGCAGATCGAGTATCAGGTGCATTTTGAAAGCAAACAAATGGCATCCATACAAATTGCATATGGCACAGCATCTGAGTGAAGACGACCCAGATAGACGGATGGAATTTTGTGAATGGGCATTAAGCAAATTGAACGATGACGCAAACTTCTCATATGGGATCTTGTTTACCGATGAAGCCAATTTTTACGTCAATGGAGAGGTTAATCGGCAAAACTTACGTTATTGGAGTAATTTCATAAAAGTGTTTATTTTCCCTATGTATGGTTACTTTTGGCCCACCCTGTAGTTTAGTCCCTGTGTTGCTGTTTGTGTATTCGTCTAATTTTCCGTGTTAAATTATACGTTGTTGTGTTGTATTGTCAAATTTGCTTTTGTGTTGCTCAAGGCCTACTCCTCGGATAGCCGCCATGCAAATTCTGTCTGTTTTGATGCCATGTTCCTCTTTCCACTTCTTTATTTTTCCAAGTATTGTCCTTTTGGCCTCCTTATTGTTATCCTATTCACTCTCCTAGCTTCAAAAAAAAAAAAAAAAACCGTATTTTTTACTCCAAAATGATCTCAATCTACCCTAACATCCTTATGCCTATATTCCTGTACTTTCTTCTTTTTCACTCCCTTTTCTCAATATCTCCAAACTGAATCTTCATTGAATGAAACTCTTCTTACCTCTTCTTTTAACTCTTAGATGCAGGCATCATTTAACTCTTAGATACTCTTTTGGACTTGCCTGCCGCCTTTGACACGATTGACCATAGTGTCTTAATTCGTCTTGAAATCACATTTGGTATAACTGGTACTCCCCTTTCTTGGCTGATGTCCTATCTTACTGATGGAGTGCAAACAGTTGTTGTCAATGGCCAGAAATCAGCCCCTTCTCCGCTTTCCTTTGGCGTTCCCCAGGGCTCAGTCCTGGGACCTATCCTCTTTCTTTTGTACACTCAGCCTCTATTTGATCTTGTTGCCAGACATTCAGTTGATCACCACGCCTTTGCGGACGACAATCAGCTGTACAAAGGAAGCACGATTCAACAAATCGTGCCCACTGTTGAAGTGTTAAAAGGCTGTATTGCCGACGTGAAGGCGTGGATGACCCAAAACAAACTTCAGCTGAACGATGCTAAAACAGAGTCTATGATTGTAAGATCGCACAGATGTCCTCTACAATGTTCACTTCCTACCACTATTCATGTTGGTGAAACCGATGTAAACTTTGTTTCGTCGGCCAAGAACCTTGGTGTGGTTTTCGACTGTAACATGACATTTTCCAAGCAAGTACTTCAAACTTGCAAATCAGCATACTTTCAGCTGCGAAAGATCGCATCCATTCGCCACTTTCTTACTCCTCAAGCTGCTCTAACTCTGGTCTGTGCCCTTGTCCTCTCAAGGCTAGACTATTGTAATTCTTTGTATGCTGGCTGCCCTCAGTTTCTCTTAGATAAGTTACAAAAGGTTCAAAACTCTGCCGCTTGTCTTGTCTGTAAGGCGAAGAAGTCTGACCATGTTACTCCGCTTCTTGAATCTTTACACTGGCTGCCTGTCTCTGCTCGTGTGCAATACAAAATTTGCACACTATGTTATAAATCATTGTGTGGAACGGGACCTCACTATCTCTCCGATTTGCTCACTCTCTATGAACCTCGGCGACTGCTTCGTTCAAGCGACGACTCTATGACCTTAGAGCCGCCGCGCACCAGCACCAAGTCGTTTGGCGAGAAATCCTTTTCCTTTGTTGCACCTCTGCTCTGGAATGACTTGCCTTCCTCTGTTCGACATGTTGACTCTCTTCCTGCCTTTAAAACCTCCCTCAAAACCTATCTGTTTCACAAGTCTTTCAAAGTCTAAGTCCTGTTTTCCCTTTTAGTGTAGCAGCATAGCAAACCTGTTGTGCATTTTGTGATACAAGCACCAAATTTGGCACAAATGTACATTAATATGTTGCGAACATTTTCAGATATTGGGCCACTTGAAATTCCGTAATTTTTTTTTTCAAATTTTTTCAAATTTCGTAATTTCAAATTTTTCGGGTGACACCGTCACAATTTCGGTCTTCGAGGCCGGCCGATATAGTGGGGCGGCTTAGCCCAAATATTCAAAAGAATTGTGCATTTTGTGATACAAGCACCAAATTTGGCACAAATGTACATTAATATGTTGCGAACATTGTGTGGTCAGCAATGAAGACGAGAGTCTGAATTACATGTATGCAAAAGACCTTGTGAACCAGTGAAGCAAATACACGGGTAAGCATGAATTAAATCTAGGGCATGATATAATTTCCATGATGTTTACCTCTACACTCAATGGTGGAAGGAGGTAATGTTTTGATCCCAGCTTGTCTGTATGTCTGTTTGTCTGTTAGTCCACAAAATTCCAGACAAAGCTTGTAGTAGTGGTAGTTGTAGTGGTAGTGGTGATAACAGAAATTGTTATATAGAACTGAACTTATATTATTATTATATGCAGAAAATAACTTCATTTCTATATGCCCTGCAGTGGACAGGTTAATTGGTTTATGCACTGAAGGGGTCACCCTGGTGTGCACTGCTGTGTTCTGCCTCACTGAGTTGTTCAGGTATGATGTACTCAGCACAAGCTTCCGGTCGGCCCGGAGGTGGGGGTGCGGGGCCTGTCACGGAACGTCAAAACAAACGCCCTGCCGGGGCCGCCCAAAAGTCAGGCGTGAGGGGCGCGTCCACTAATGGAACGCCTCTCGCTTCCCAGATCGAGGGCCACGTGGTCAGGAGAACCTCGTCCCTTCCGGTCACACTTTGCCTATCGGCCGGCCTCGAAGACTGAAATTGTGACGGTGTTACCCGAAAAATTTGAAATTACGAAATTTGAAAAAATTTGAAAAAAAAAATTACGGAATTTCAAGTGGCCCAATAACTGAAAATGTTCGCAACATATTAATGTACATTTGTGCCAAATTTGGTGCTTGTATCACAAAATGCACAATTCTTTTGAATATTTGGGCTAAGCCGCCCCATTATTTGGTTTGAGGTGGGACAGAGATCGAGAGTATGTCTGTGTACATGTGCGGGGGAGGGAGGGGAGGAGGAGGGGGAGTACACATCTGGGTTTTGAATGGGGAGGGAGAGGAATAGGGCGTGTGTGTGTGTGTGTGTGTGTGTGTGTGTGTGTGTGTGTGTGTGTGTGTGTGTGTGTGTGTGTGTGTGTGTGTGTGTGTGTGTGTGTGTGTGTGTGTGTGTGTGTGTGTGTGTGTGTGTGTGTGTGCGTGTGCGCGCGCGGTGTGTGTGCGTTCGCATGATAATGTAAAGCTCCATGAGGGTCGTTTACTCTGCTTGATGGGGCTATATAAGACTCCTTTATTATTATTGTTATTATCAAAAATCCTACATAAACGCAGCCATTGGGCCTCGGAGGCCCAATGGATGTATTCGTGTAATGTTTTTTTTGTTTTTTTTTTTTCATAGATTTTCTTTCTTTCATATCCTTTTTCAATCCAAGTCGATTCTCATGGATGTGTATTTGCTCAAAAAATGTGAATCATTGATCCTATTAGTTGGAAGAATCCCATACAAGTAATGAATCTTTTTTTTTTTAAATTGTTTTGCCTTTAAATTTTTTTTGTTGTTGGTTTTTTTTTTTAAACTTTTTTTTTCTAAAAAGGTGAGGCTCATGGAGGAGTATTTGCTCAAAAATATGATTCACTAATCCTTTTATTTAGAATGTATATGTCCACAACTGTCAAAAATCCTACACCTTTGCAGCCATTGGGCCTCGGAGGCCCCACGAATGTATTCGTGTAAAGTTTTTTTTAAATTTTCATATTTTTGTCACTGAATTATTTGTAACCAAGTTATAGGAGCATATAATGAGGCTCTTATCAAGAAAATAATGATATAACATAGTAGTACAACAACATTTATGCGGGTCGAAGGCCCAGGCCTGCATTCGTGTCAGATTTTCGGGTTATAAGTGAAGAATGAAGATTTTTCCCACGAGCCTGAATGAATTTTTTTTTTAATGTCACTGAATTTTGTGTAACAACATGAAAGTTAGTGAAAATGAGGCTCATTCCGAAAAAAAATTGTCCAGCATAGTTTTGCAACAAAAAAAACCTTGTGGGCCTCCGAGGCCCAATCACTGCATCCAATGGTTAAAAGCATTTCAAAATACTTCACTTCCCTACTTCACTTTCCTTATTTCTCCATTAGTACCTCACATGTTGGCCTTCTTCATCATGATCTATTCCTCTTCTTATTCACAAGGATTATTTTACAAACTTGTCTCTCACCGAAGACCTTGGTCCGTCAACCCTCCTCCCGTACCTACAGAAACACCTTTCTCTTTGCCTTCAACAATAATTATTTCCACCCATCCCATGATCTGTGTTTCAGTATGCTCAGTTTGCGAATATTAAATATTAAGAAGTCCAGCCTGCAGAGGTTGTCTGCTCATGACAAAATAATCCCCGTCACGTGCTATAGTGGTGTCAGAAACAACCCCACCCCTTCTGTGTGTCCCCCTCTTCAGCATCCCTCCACTTCATGGCCCCTCTTTCTGCATCCTCCCTCAAAGCTTCTCCCTTCCCCTTCCCTCCCAACGCCTCCTCCACATCCTGAACTGTGTGGACCTGAAATATCCAAGGCTTCTGCTCCAAACTGACAGATCTCTCAATTCAGGCCGCTGCTGATAAACTGGACATCATCTGTTTAGTAGCATCCATCCATCCTTCCTTCCACAGGAGATCCCTGACTCATTTGTTTCTCTCCCTTAGTTTAGGAATTTTGTAGAATTCAGGCTGCTGCTTATAAACTACCTGTCATCCGTTTAGTAGTATCCTTTCCTCCACAGGACATTCCTGACTCTTTAGTGTCTCCCCTGGCTATTGCCTCCTCATATTTGATTTGACTGATTCCTGCCCAGTCGTGGAATTGCACTTTAGATTAACAATTCAATTTCTCACAGTCGATGGACTTCGACCTCCCAACCTCCAGGAGTACCTTTGGCTGACTACTCCTTTGCTCCCACCTCTTATTTGTCTGTGTGTTATACCGTCTTCCAAACATTGACTCAATCTGCATCTTTATCTCGGACAACATGGACCAACTTTTAACCAATCACCCAACTCTCTCTCCCTCATATATGATGGTTTAAATTGTAAGCATGCATATTGGCTGGGTGTTGGTACCTCTCTCACAAATCATGGCACTTCAGCAAATGACTTTTGACTCCATGGGACTACCTCAATCTGTGAAGTTTCTGACCCGGATTTCTCCCAATGGCAAATCCTTCCTTCAAAACTTGATGATTCCAAACTTTCCTGCAAATGTCTCCTGTTCTTCCTCTGCTCTAATTGTTTCATCTGATCATATGCTTAAGAGTCAAGAGTACAGGCTATTCTCAGAGAATCGCCTCAGTGCGCGTGAGTCTGACAGTTCACTCAGGAAGATTGGCGGGGACTGCAGGCAACCATCTCACTTCAGGACTGGACTCTTATATTTACCACTCCTGACATTAATTCAGCCTAGGAATTCTTCCATGGAAACCTGCTCACTCTGAAGCACAGATCCATCCCATCTCATCTTTAGTCATCCTACTCTTTCCACCCATGGTACACAGAATCCTATAGTGAGGCAATTGCTTTGAAAAAACTTGCCTTCTCTTCCTGGAAGGCAAACCCAACCAAAGGCAATCTCGGGTCATTCCACAAAACACGTAACATATACAGTCACGTGAAAAAGTAAGTACACCCCATGTAAAGTTTTGACTTTTTCAACATATTTCAACATACAGCTATTTGATCTTCATTTCAACAATATTGATAGATAAAGGTGATATAATATAACAAATATCATGAAACATTTACATTTTGTAGTCCATTGTATAATTTAAATAAACATAAATACAAATTTCACATGTGGAAAAAGTAAGTACACCCCTACATTTATCACTACTTCAAATACCTAAAATTAGAATCAGGTGCACCAGCTCAGGTGCAAATGATTAGAACATCGTTGGAGAGGATCTTAGAGGAACCTGTCTTATTTAAACCTCAGACATTTAGTTTGGTTTGCTCTTTGTTGTTGAAGTGTGCGGCGTCACTATGCCGAGATCAAAAGAGCTCTCTGAGGCCTTCAGAAAGAAGGTTATAGATGCCTACGAGTCTGGGAAGGGATTTAAAAAGATATCCAAACAATTTGAAATCAACCATTCGACTGTCTGGAAGATCATCGACAAGTGGAGAAGATTCCAAACAACTGCCAAATTGTTCAGGCCAGGCCACCCCAGCAAGTTCTGCCCGAGAGCAGACCACAAGATGCTGAAAAGTCTCCCAAGGAGTGGCTGAAAAGAAAGAAATGGAGGGTTTTGGAATGGCCAAGTCAAAGCCCGGATCTAAATCCCATCGGGATGTTGTGGGGAGATTTGAAACGAGCTGTGCATGCAAGAAACCCCTCAAACATCGCACAGGTGAAATAATTCTGCATCGAGGAGTGGGCAAAAATTTCTCCCAGTAGATGTCAGATGCTTGTAGACAGTTATAAGAAACGCTGACTTGAGGTTTCTGCCAAAGGGGGCAATACCACCTATTCGAGCTGAGAGTGTACTTACTTTTTCCACATGCGAAATTTGCATTTATGTTTATTTAAATTATACAATGGACTACAAAATGTAAATGTTTCATGATATTTGTTATATTATATCACCTTTATCTATCAATATTGTTGAAATGAAGATCAAATAGCTGTATGTTGAAATATGTTGAAAAAGTCAAAACTTTACATGGTGTGTACTTACTTTTTCACGTGACTGTATCTACCTTCAGGAGAGCCAGAAAGCATCATCTGTCCAACGTCAAGATTGAACTTTCAAACTTGTTTCCCTCTTAACGTCTGTCTCTTATGTATGCTTCCCCTCCACCCTTCCCTCTCCTCAAATGGCACCACAGCCGAATCTGCTCAAAAGAAGGTCGAATTCCTCAATTCTGCCTTTGTTTCCAAATCTTGTCCCCAACTCCTTGCTCTCTGAATCCATGATTACCAATCAAACCAATCTGTTCCTGGACTCTGTTTCTTTTGCACCTGAGAGGTGGAGAGGTTTTTCGCAAACCTCGTCTGATTCAGCAACTGGACCGGATGGCATCAGCTCCTATGTCCTAATTAAATATACCTGCTCTCCCGCTCTTGCACATTCTCTTTCTGCCATTTTCACCCTACCATTTGCCGATGGTCATCTTCCATCTTCTTGGAAATCAGCCAGCATCAACATATTACATAAAGTAGGTGCAAAAATGAATCCCCTTATCTATAGACATATCAGCTTATTTCCAATAATCAGGAACATCATGGAATTCATCATCGCAGTAGATATGAAATGCTTCCTTTTCTCCAACAACCAACTATGGATAATCAATATGGATTCAGATCAGGTCAGATCCCGGTGTGTACCCTGGATAAGAATAGGTACACCGTATCCCTGCGTGTCGTAAAAGACGACTAAGAGGGTTGGCGTCAGGAAGGGCATCCGGCCATAAAAACATTGCCTCAAAAAGGGAACCATGACAATTACAACTACATATGGGCAGGGTACAGCCCGAAGTGGAGATCGGTTTCTGAGGTTTGGGACATGGAATGTAGGGACAATGACAGGGAGATCAGGAGAAGTGGTGGAAGTATTGGTCAGAAGAAGAGTAGACATATGTTGTGTGCAAGAGACGAGATGGAAGGGAAGTGGTGTGAGAATGGTGAAGGGTAGGCAGGGACAGAAATACAGGTTTGTGTGGCAAGGGTGCCTGGAGGGTGTGAATGGTGTTGGTGTCATGTTTTCTGAGGAGTTTGTAGACAGTGTGGTGAGTGTGACTAGAGTGAGTGATAGGTTGATGATGGTGAAAATGATGATTGGAAAGCTCTTGGTGAACGTCATCTCGGGATATGCTCCGCAGGTTGGTCGAAGCGATGAAGAAAAGGACAAGTTCTGGTGTGCGATAGAGAAGCTGATGGAAAACGTGAAAGATGAGGAAGTTGTTGTGGTAGGAGGAGACCTAAATGGACATGTGGGAAGGAGTATGGATGGTTTTGACGGAGTTCATGGGGGTTACGGATATGGTGTGAGAAATGGAGAAGGTGAAAGGATTTTGGAGTTTGCTGATGGAGCTGATTTGTTGATTTGTAATACTCGGTTCCGGAAAGAGGATAATAAGCTTGTTACATACACGTCAGGTGGGTCGACGACAACCGTTGACTACCTGATGGTGCGTAGGCGAGATAGGGGGCACCTCCGGGACACAAAGGTGATCCTGGGGGAGGAGGCCGTTTCACAGCACCACTTGGTTGTCTGCGACGTAAGGGTGAAAGGTGCGAGGAGAGCTCGGCGGGTGAACTACCAACCGAGAATGAAGGTGTGGAGGTTGAAAGAGGTGACAGTAAGGGAGGCATTAAAAGAGAGGCTGAGTAGGGACGAGGATGATGTGGTTGAGCTTGAAAGTGGTTGGATGTCAATGAAAGCTAGTCTGTTGGGAGCCGTTGGTGAGGTATGTGGATGGACAAAAGGTCCACCGAGGCACTCGGAAACATGGTGGTGGGATGATGAAGTTGGAAAGAGGATTGACGTGAAGAGGAAGAAGTTCAAGGAGTGGCAGAAGGCGAAGGATATGGGAGCAGAAACAGCAGAGCATGAAAGTTATACGGCAGCCAGGAAGGCTGCAAAGAAAGAGGTAGCAAAGGCGCAGGAGGCATGTAGGAAAATGTTCGGAGAACGCTTGGATTCGGAAGAGGGTCAGAGAGCGGTATTCAGGATTGCAAAGCAGATAGCGAAAGAGATGTGTGATGTGTGATGTGATGGGGGTGAGTTGCTTGAAGGATGAAGTGGGACAAATCGTTGTCGACCCAGATGGAATTAAAGGAAGATGGAAAAGATATATGGAAATGCTGTTGAATACAGAGAATCAATGGGATGGCAACATAGAGAGTAACCCAGTTTTAGGACCGGCAGAGAAGATAACTGAGAAGGAAGTTGAGGAAGCGATAAAAGCAATGAAGGGTAGGAAAGCGGGAGGGCCAACGGGAGTTGTGGGAGATATGTTGAAGGCAGCAGGAAGTTGGGGTGTGAAGAGAATGACAGAGATCTGTAATCTGGTGGTGAAAGAAGGCCGCATTCCAGTGGATTGGGAACTGAGTACCCTCGTCCCTCTATACAAGGGGAAAGGTGACCCAACTGGAGTGTGGCTCGTACTGAGCGATAAAGTTATTGGAGCATGGAATGAAGGTCTTGGAAAGGGTGTTGGAGAGGAGGATAAGGAAGAAAGTGAAGATCGACGAAATGCAGTTTGGATTCATGCCAGGAAGAGGAACGACAGACGCGCTTTTTCATTGTGAGGCAGTTGCAGGAGAAGTACATGGAGAAGAGGAAGAAGTTGTTTCTTGGGTTTGTTGATCTGGAGAAAGCATTCGATAGGGTACCACGCAAAGTATTGACCTGGGTATTGAGGAAGTTAGGAGTGGAGGAATGGTTGATCAGAGTAGTGATGGCAATGTACAAAAGAGCGCGCACAGCTGTAAGGACGAAGGACGGGAACAGTAGTGAGTTTGAGGTGAAGGTGGGAGTGCATCAGGGGTCGGTACTAAGTCCACTACTATTTGTAGCTGTGATGGAGGTGCTGGCTCAGAACGTAAAGGAGGGTTTACCTTGGGAGTTGTTGTATGCAGATGATCTGGTGTTGATTGCGGAAAGTATGGATGGACTGAAGGAAAAGATGAACACGTGGAAGGAATGTATGGAGACAAAAGGTCTGAAGGTGAATATCAGAAAGACGAAGGTGATGGCAAGTGGTAAAGCATGTGGTGAGGTGGAAAGAACTGGGAAGTGGCCCTGTGCTGTGTGTAGGAAGGGTGTCAGAGTGAACTCCATTCAATGTACAATGTGCGCTGAGTGGGTTCATCAAAAATGTAGTGGTCTGAGAGGGTCATTAACCAGTGTGGCAGCTACATTCAAGTGTAAGGTGTGCACAGAGGGAGCTGCAGATGGAGGAGATGTTGAGTTGGATCTTGGAGACGGCGTGAAGCTGGAAGATGTGAAAACATTTTGCTACCTCGGAGACATGCTGAATGGAGAAGGTGGATCAGACTCGGCAACGGTTGCTCGAGTGAGATGTGCATGGAAGAAGTTTCGGGAACTGAGTGGCATGCTGATGATGAGGGGAGTGTCGTTGAAGCTGAAGGGAAAGGTGTATGCTGCATGTGTGAGAAGTGTTGTGATTTATGGGAGCGAGACATGGGTAATGAACGTAGAGCAGCAACGAAGGTTGGAAAGGGTGGAAATGCGAATGGTTCGACGGATGTGCGGAGTATCGTTGAGAGAGAGGAAGACAAATGATGAATTGCGAAAGATGATGGGAATAGAGCCTGTAATTGATGCTGTGAAGAGGAACAGGTTGAGATGGTTTGGTGATGTGTTGAGGAAGGATGAAAGTGGCTTGTTGAGAAGAGTGATGGAAATGAATGTAGAAGGAAGCAGAGGACGGGGAAGACCGAGAAAGACTTGGCTAAAGATGGTGGAAGAAGAAATGCGGGCAACGGGGTTAACAAGGAGAGATGCAGAAAATAGGGCAAAATGGAGAAGATTGTCATGGGGACCGCAAGGCTAACCCCCGCTCTAGCAGGGAAAATGGCCTTTAAAATGCATGTTGTTGTTGTTGTATTCAGATCAGGTCACTCCACCTTGGACGTGCTGCTTCGACTCTCCCAACAATAAATGGAGGCCCTCAATCAATGGCAGACATGAGATCAAAGCCATCTCTCCACACATATCTTGAGCTTTCAGTACAGTTTTCACCATGGCTTGCTCTCCAAACTCTCTGCCTTTGGCATACAAGGCCAACTCCACTCTTGGGTTGATGATGTCCTCCACTCTCGTAGCTAACCTGCAGCTCTCAACGGAATATTTTCATGTCCTCTCTTCTCCCTGTCAAGGCCCCAGGTGGTGTTATAGGTCCCTTCATATTGCTAATCTTCTTCAACGATCTCTCGGATTCTCTGAAAATTATCTTTGTCTATTTGCTGATAACTCCACCCTGTCCTTTGTCATCCCGCATCCACCAGACAGGCAGGCTGTAGCCTCTTCCCATTCTCCAGACCTTGATAGAATCACGAGCTGGTCATACACTTGGAATATGCCTTTCAATTCAGACAAATCTCACACTCTTACTATTTCTCTCCGAAAGGACCGTCTGGCAAACCCTCCCATCTACTTTTTCAACAATCCTCTTGAAGAAGTTCAGATCCCCAAAACTCTTGGGTCTCACTATCAGCCATAATCTTTTTTGGGTAAACCACATTTTAAGTTGTCCTCCAAAGCCAGCCGTCGACTGGGCATCCTCTGTCGTACACGGTCCTTTCTTGGCACACTACAACTCCGATTCACCTACAAGGGACAAGGGCTTCATCCACAGCTTGATGGTGTACTCCTCCTGGCACCCTTGCCTAACACCTTGCTCAGCTTGAAGCTGTGTAAACTTCAAGATAATTGTAATCTCCCTCAATTAATGGGCTTGTCATTGTCCCATCATAGACAGGTTGACTGCCACTCTGTCTTCTACCACTTCCTTTCTGGTTTTGCACCATCTGATTGTTGACTAACAAGTCTCTGCTGAGCTTCTGTTTTGTGCTTAAATGTATTTACAGTGCATTCAGAAAGTATTCAGACCCCTTCACTTTTTTCACATTTTGTTATGTTGCAGCCTTATGCTGAAATCGTTTAAATTCATTTTTTCCCTCACCAATCTACACTCAATACCCCATAATGACAAAGAGAAAACAAAATTTTAGAAAGTTTTGCAAATTTATTAAAAAGAAAAAAGTGAAATATCACATTGACATAAGTATTCATACCCTTTGCTATGACACTTGAAATTTAGCTCAGGTGCCTCCCATTTCTCTTGATCATCTTTGAGATGTTTCTACACCTTGATTGGAGTCCACCTTTGGTAAATTCAATTGATTCGACATGATTTGGAAAGGCACACACCTGTCTATATAAGGTCTCACAGCTGACAATGCATATCAGAGCAAAAACCAAGCCATGAGGTCGAAGGAACTGCCTGCAGAGCTCAGAGACAGGATTGTGTTGAGGCACAGATCTGGGGAAGCCTACAAAAAATTATCTGCTGCATTTAAGGTTCCCATGAGCACAGTGGCCTCCATCATTCTTAAATGGAAGAAGTTTGGAACAACCAGGACTCTTCCTAGAGCTGGCTGCCCGGCCAAACTGAGCAATCCGGGGAGAAGGGCCTTGGTAAGAGAGGTGACCAAGAACCCGATAGTCACTCTCTGGCTGAGCTCCAGAGATCCTGTGTGGAGATGGGAGAAACTTACAGAAGGACAACCATCACTGCAACACTCCACCAATCTGGGCTTTATGGCAGAGTGGCAAGACGGAAGCCTCTCCTCAGTGAAAGACACATGAAAGATGCTTGGAGTTTGCCAAAAAGCACCTAAAGGACTCTCAGACTGAGAGAAACAAGATTCTGTGGTCTGATGAAACCAAGATTGAATTGTTTGGCTGTTTGACTGTTTGAATACTTTCTGAATGCACTGTATGTCAGTCACAGACAAACTTGCTTTTCTTCTTGCCTCATTGTCTTAATTTCTTCTTAATCATGGTTCCTTTTGCTCCCTTGTCTTAATAGGTCACCTTTTTCGCATTCAAAATGCAGCTTCTAATTCATTTTGTGTTTTTCGTGGTTACGTGGTCTGAAGAAAGAAAATATCGAATTTTATGTGAAAAATGCTTTTTTGCTCAACGCAGACCTCATCCAAGAGGTTCCCTTCTCTCAACTGATCTATCTACTCCAAAATGCAGGTCAAACCATTCCTCGCATGGTCATCAGGTGCGTACATTGGTTGCCTTCTCGAGCACACCACTGATTGACCCAATTCAAAAGGGAACGACTAGCCTGAGGCTCTATATCCGTTACTTTTGAGGCCAGGGAAAAGGAGGGGAAAAGGATATTCATCAAATAAAGAAATGAGAAAAAGCACATTTCACGTTGAAAATAAAAAGGGGCTGCGAGGACACAAGGTTTTGCTAAACACTGTCTTGGCAGACCTAATTTGGGGGTTCCAAATCATGTGCACTAAAAGATGCAACATGTGACTCAACTACTCGGCTACATAACCCTTTCACCCATAGGAGTCCGTTTTTGTTACAATCTGTACAAGTTCCTCCATGAGCTTTGCACACAGTTATTGAAATCGAATATTACTTTACCATATATGCAATTTGACAATTTGATTCTTCCAGGTGGATGGAATCGACGTCCAGCCATTTGTTATTTGGTTACTTTTCTGCATTTTCTGCCTTTGTCGCAATGTTCTGTCACCCCTGCAACTCTTTGTCAGTAAAAATGTATTATTTGTGCTTCTCATTGCTTGAGGCCCGTTTGTGTTTCAGGAAAAACATTTTTCCATATGTTGATGAGCGATTAGGTGATGCAATGATTCTTGCAGTTTGACCAACGATGAGGGTACTTTGTGTGCTACATTTAGAGTAGGAGGTCAGGTAGGAAGCAAAGAGACCAAGAGAGCATATTCACCACAACTAGTGGGTCGGAAGGCAGGTGATGGATTGGGCATATCAGCGGAATAGGCTTTAGTTTTAGTATGCGCTGACAAGTGATGTAATTACCACTCTGGAGAGCGACTGCTGTGGCAAGGAGAATTTGTCACCTTTGTAAATGGCACGGTGGGGTAGTGGTTATGTGTGCCTTGCTCAAATCGCTATGACTGTTGCTTGATTCTAAATAGCTTTCCCAGCACCTTAAAAATATTATTTTCATGCAGAAATCTTTGGACTTTTGGCCTAATTAAGATTTGCTTCTCCTGGCTTTCTGGAGCGTTACCTTAACCTTTTGTGTTTCATCTTTTATTTACCAAGTGTTATTATTTTAAGGTTCTTGATCAACTTGAGCTTGATAAACTGGGGAATGAAATCTTATCTCACTGGTATAAAGGCGAAGTTTCAGCTGATCCTGCTGATGTCTCAAGGAAAAGGCAATTGGGAAAAAATTGAGGGTGTCTAACTTCATTTTCATGGACATAGCAAAAGGATTAGACTGATGAAATTATTGGCCATGGCTTGGAAAGAGAATGGCAATCATGCGTGTGGGAAAAATGCATGCTCAGTCAGGGTTGCCCAGATAGCTCAGATAGCAGAGCACTGGTACGGTTTTCCAGAGGACCTGGGTTCGATATATACAGACTTGGCATTTAATATGGAATATTTTTTTTTTCTTGACTTGGGTTTACTTTCTTAACTCCGTATATCAATCTGGTGAGTTTTTTTACACTTTGGTGATTTATTTGTTAAAAGAACCATGTCACTGATTGTCTGTCGCAGCAAGAAGTCAACAACAGGATTATATCACAGGTGGCGTGGCAAAATGTACGGACAGGTGCATTTGATGATTGGCTTCACAGTCGGGTATACAAGGGTTGTTGCGTTCTGTATTAGTGGAAAACAACTGCTGCACGTCTCCAAAAGTTATTGCCGCTTTCTCTGGAGATGGTCCGTCAACTCGACAATGCTGTTTGTCATGGAGTGGTGGCTTTACGAAATCCCGTCATGAAACAGCGTGCTATTGCTCGGCAGTATGGCATCACTCAAGGTCAGGTGTCAAAGATCCTGAAACGAAATGCTCAGAGGGGTGTCCCTACTCCAATACCGAGGCCAGGACGTCCCCGCAGAACCACAAGGAGGGATGATCGCCAGCTGCACCGGTTAGTCCGCAATGGCCGTACCAAGTCAGCTAATCGGCTTAGGTCTGAGTGGCAGCAACTGACAAATGTGCCTGTATCCAGAAGGATGGTCAACCAATGACTGGTTCAAGCAGGCTATTGTGCCAGGCGTCCCCTGAGAAAGCCACGCCTGACCAGACAACACTGCCAGCGCCGATTGCAGTGGGCCAGAGAGCACCGTCAATGGCAGCCAGGACACTGGAATCACGTGATCTTCAGTGACGAGTCTAGATTTCTGGTCTATCGTCAAGATGGCCGCGTCCGAGTATATATATATATATATATATATATATATATATATATATATATATATATATATATATATATATATATATATATATATATATATATGTATATATATATATATATATATATGTATGTATATGTATATGTATGTATATATATGTATATATATGTATATATATGTATATATATGTATATGTATATATATGTATATATATGTATATATATGTATATGTATATGTATATATATGTATATATATGTATATATATGTATATGTATATATATGTATATATATGTATATATATGTATATGTATATATATGTATATGTATATATATGTATATATATGTATATATATGTATATGTATATATATGTATATGTATATATATGTATATATATGTATATATATATATATATATATATATGTATATATATTTATATATATATATATATATATATGTATATATATTTATATATATATATATATATATATATGTATATATATTTATATATATATATATATATATATGTATATATTTATATATATATATATATATATATATGTATATATATTTATATATATGTATATATATATGTATATGTATATATATATATGTATATATATATATATATATGTATATATATGTGTATATATATATATATGTATATATATATATATATGTATATATATGTGTATTAGTGGGGCGGCTTAGCCCAAATATTCAAAAGAATTGTGCATTTTGTGAAACCAGCACCAAATTTGGCACAAATGTACATTAATATGTTGCGAACATTTTCAGATATTGGGCCACTTGAAATTCCGTAATTTTTTTTTTCAAATTTCGTAATTTCTAATTTTTCGGGTGACACCATCACAATTTCGGTCTTCGAGGCCGGCCGATAGGCAAAGTGTGACCGGAAGGGACGAGGTTCTCCTGACCACGTGGCCCTCGATCTGGGAAGCGAGAGGCGTTCCATTAGTGGACGCGCCCCTCACGCCCGACTTTTGGGCGGCCCCGGCAGGCCGTTTGTTTTGACGTTCCGTGACAGGCCCCGCACCCCCACCTCCGGGCCGACCGGAAGCTTGTGCTGAGTACATCATACCTGAACAACTCAGTGAGGCAGAACACAGCAGTGCACACCAGGGTGACCCCTTCAGTGCATAAACCAATTAACCTGTCCACTGCAGGGCATATAGAAATGAAGTTATTTTCTGCATATAATAATAATATAAGTTCAGTTCTATATAACAATTTCTGTTATCACCACTACCACTACAACTACCACTACTACAAGCTTTGTCTGGAATTTTGTGGACTAACAGACAAACAGACATACAGACAAGCTGGGATCAAAACATTACCTACCTCCTTCCACCATTGAGTGTAGAGGTAAACATCATGGAAATTATATCATGCCCTAGATTTAATTCATGCTTACCCGTGTATTTGCTTCACTGGTTCACAAGGTCTTTTGCATACATGTAATTCAGACTCTCGTCTTCATTGCTGACCACACAATGTTCGCAACATATTAATGTACATTTGTGCCAAATTTGGTGCTTGTATCACAAAATGCACAATTCTTTTGAATATTTGGGCTAAGCCGCCCCACTATATCGGCCGGCCTCGAAGACCGAAATTGTGACGGTGTCACCCGAAAAATTTGAAATTACGAAATTTGAAAAAATTTGAAAAAAAAAATTACGGAATTTCAAGTGGCCCAATATCTGAAAATGTTCGCAACATATTAATGTACATTTGTGCCAAATTTGGTGCTTGTATCACAAAATGCACAACAGGTTTGCTATGCTGCTACACTAGAAGGATGACAGGCTGAGTCAACCCCCCTGGCGTTAATTCAGCGATCGACCGGGATTCGAACCCAGGATCCTAGGATCCTAAGCTGGCACCCTAGCCGCTAGCCCAACACCAGGTTGTATATATACATATACACCATACACCATACACACACATATTCATTTCCCCCGTTCTCCATACTGGAGCCTGCATGAGAAAGCAGAATAGCTGAGCTGATAATGGTCTTCCTGTTTTCTGAGCCTGCATTTTATCCCCCAGTGTTTCAGCAGCTTAAAGACATTCAAGTACCGAGCAAAATCAAGGAAGTAATGATGCAGACAGGAAATATATGTGCTACGATCTCTGTCAAATACTCACATTTTTATGTCACATCAAAATATTACATCAAAAAAAATACACATCAAAAAAAATACTCGCATCAAATACACACACATTGAAGGATGACACACCTGAATTGATACTCGTGTTGATGCAAAAATCCACATATATGGTTGTAGTGAAATAGAGTTTGTATTTCACGTGTGTTGCAGAGGAGCCCGTGTTCCAGAAAAAGCGCTTGTGTGTCAAACTCATTCCTCGAGACTCGACAGACACGGCTGTCTGTGATCTTCGTGTCACCAGCAAGTCGCGCTATGCCCCGGCATATTGCACCTTACTTGGGTACGATTCCTTGGTTTTACTTCCAGGCATGTTTCAGAGTTTCAAAAGTTGCATTAACATCATGTTTTTGACAAAAGAGGACAATAGTGAATTATTTCATTAATTTTAAATGATGTTTAAAAAAAAAAATATATATATATGACTTGGACACACAATTATGAAGTGCTGTATTTAAGATTCAGGAAAACTGCATTGGGACTTTTTGCATTGCACACTCGTGTGAAATAATTAAATGTTGTGGTGACTTGGATGCTTGAGTGTGCCAGTGTTATTGTCCACCTATGTGCAGGGAGTTGAACGGGATGTCATTGTGGATCCGCTGGAGAAAGCTGCCGCCCATTGTTCGCCAAACACAGGCATCAACAGCCATGACGCATTCTGCTTGGTAAGCATTTTCAAAGGATGTTCATCTGTCATTAGTGTCATACCACCGTTGCCATCGAAAGTATTCTCCAGAAGTTCAATTTGTCGTTTATTGCCCTTGTTTCTTCATTCTTACCTGCTCGCCTATGCTAATATCCGAATGTAGTCACTACATTTAATACATTTAACTCTAAGTATGGAGTACAATCGGCACATATAAATAAAAAGTGGCTAGTGCAGGAAGGTTTGGCCTAGGCCTGGGTCTGTCGGTGAGGTGGTGTAGGTGTAAAATTTGAAATTAAGCTAAATACATTCCAATATTTAACCACCAATCTTCAGAAAATCTTTCCCAAAATTCCATATCGCCTTTATTTATCATAAACATGTACCTATTTTTTGCACTGAAGGTCACCAGTCTCACAGCACTCATGAATGATGTAACTCATTTACAATGATGTGGGAATCCTCTAAAAAACAGATATATAATGTGACAAGGAAGTTTACAATATAAACAAATGCACATAAGCTGCGAGTGCCAGGGAACCGTGCAGAGTGAGTGCCAGGGACACGTGGAGTAAGCACGTCGTGATTTCATGCAGGGTAAAGTGAGTGCCGTGCACTCGTGCAGAACGTGAGTGTCGTGTGCCAAGAGGGAGTCCGGCGGTCAGCCGAGAGCAATGAACACGTGTAAATCGAGCAAAGTCGAAGGAGAAGAGGATAATGCAGGCACGTGCTGAGGCCTACAGAATCCAAAGCGAAGAGTGGAATGCAAAAACGTGTTGAATGCATGATGTCCCAAGCCAAGAGAGAAGCAAACACGTGCTGAACAAAGTCCAAAGCGAAGAGTGAATCCAAACACGGATCCAAAAAGGTCCAATGCGAAAAAGAGAGTATCCAAACACATGTGTATCCAACAAGGTCCAATGCGAAAGAGAGAAAGTCTCCAAACACGTGTGGAATGGCCTTTTGTCCACCCTCGCTGAAGGGGGGGGGGGTTGTTTGAGGGTGTCCTCGCTCCCGAATAGTGGAACCTGCAACCCCCCCCCTCCTCCATCAGCTCTCTCGAAGGGACTCAGGCCCTGATTGGTGCATATCCCTTACGAGAGGAGGACCTGTCTTTCCCTTCCTCAACGCATAACATAATAACCCGAAATAAGGGAAAGGGGGCTAAGGTAATGTTCTGCTATGAAATAACTATTCTAAGGTACCTGTATGATGGTTGCCATTACTTCTCAGTGGTTTCCCAAAACCGCAACTATTTATATATATATATATAATAATAATAATAACAATGCATTTATTTTATATAGCGCTTTTCAGGGAGCCCAAAGACGCTTTGACAGAGTGCAAAACATAATGCATAGCAAAACATAAAAACAATTGCAAAAAACAAGAATCAATAGGGAAATATTCAAAGCAAAAAGGAGGGAGAAGGAGAAGAGATAGTCAGGGGTTAAATGCTGTGGGTTAAATGTTGAATGCAGTGTTGAACAGGTGGGTCTTGAGTGATGTTTTGAATGTGGTGAGTGAGGAGGAGTCTCTGATGGTGTGGGGTAGTGAGTTCCAGAGGGTGGGAGCAGCGATGGAGAAGGCCCTGTCCCCCCAGGATGTACCAGCAGAGCGGAGGTTGCGATTGGGAGTGTGTCTGGAGAGGAGGTCAGCCAGGTAGGATGGGGCCAGGTTATGGAGGGCTTTGTAGGTCAAGAGGAGGATTTTGTACTGGATTCTCTGGGAGATGGGGAGCCAGTGGAGCTTGTAAAGGACGGGGGTGATGTGGTCACGGGTCCGGGAATGGGTGAGTAGACGGGCAGCGGAGTTCTGAATGTATTGGAGTTTATTGGTGATTGTTGAGGGTGAACCATAGAGGAGGCTATTGCAGTAGTCCAGATGGGAGGTGATGAAGGCGTGGATGAGGGTTTCTGCAGCCATGGAGGAAAGGGATGGACGGAGACTGGCGATGTTTTTCAGGTGAAAGAAGGCTGTCTTTGTGATCTGTTTAGTGTATTTGTCGAAGGAGAGGGTTTGGTCAAAGATGATGCCAAGATTCCGGATGTGAGGGGAGGTGGATACTGGGATACCGTCGATGTTGAGGGCAAAGTTATTGGTGGATTTTATGAGCGTTTTTGGGCCAATGATTATTGTTTCAGATTTATCATAGTTAAGTTTGAGGAAGTTAATTTGAAGCCAGGATTTTATTTCAGTGATGCAGTTTGTCAGGATAGAGTGGGTGGCAGTGGAGATGGACTTGGTGGAGATGAAAAGCTGGATGTCATCGGCGAAGCAGTGGAATTGGAGACCATGACGGCGGATTAAGTGACCGAGGGGGGACAGGTAAAGGATGAAGAGGAGGGGGCCAAGAACTGAACCTTGGGGGACACCTTGGGGGAGGGGAGCAGTGGGGGATTTGCAGTTATTGATGGAGATGAACTGGCGTCTGTCAGAGAGGTATGATTTAATCCAAGAGAGGGCAGTGCCAGTAACGTTAAAGGTGGTTTCAAGTCGGGTGAGGAGGATGGTGTGATCGATGGTGTCAAAGGCGGCGCTGAGGTCGAGGAGGATGAGAATGTTGAGGTTGCCAGCGTCAGAGGAGAGGAGAAGGTCGTTGGTGATTTTGAGGAGAGCAGTTTCAGTACTGTGGTTGGAGCGGAATCCGGATTGGAATGTTTCATACAGGTTATTGGCAGAGAGGTGATGTTTGAGTTGAGCGGCTACAGCGCGTTCCAAAACTTTCGACAGAAAGGGTAGGTTGGAGATGGGTCTGAAGTTGTTTAGGGTGTCAGGGTTTAGTCCAGGTTTTTTCAGAATGGGGGTAACAGCAGCAATTTTGAGGCATGGTGGGACGATGCCTGTAGACAGGGAGGAGTTTATTGTTGCAATGATAAGTGGAGAGCGAGCAGGAAGGGAGGCCTTGACAAAGCTGGAGGGGATGGGGTCAAGAGTGCAGGTGGCAGTTTTCATTCCTACGAGGAGTTCAGAGAGGTCAGTAGGGGAGATTGGGGAGAATTGAGACAGGGGATGGCAGGATAAGGGGGGGCAGGTGGTTTGAGGGGGAGCGGGTGCGGTGGTGGTCAAGCTGTTGTAGATATTTTCAACTTTGCGTTGGAAGAATGAAAGGAAGGAGATGCAGTTGTCTATTGTGAATGACTGGGTGGTGGTGTTCAGGGGGCTGAGGAGTTTGTTTATTGTAGAGAAGAGTGCTTTTGGGTTTCCGGAGCCAGAGTGGATAATTTGAGACTAGTAGGCGGAGCGGGCGCGGGAGAGGGCATCTTTGTAGTGTTGTAGGTGGTCCTTGTAGGCTTGGGAGTGAATTGTGAGACCTGCTTTATTGCGGAGTCTTTCAAGTTGGCGAGCACGAGTTTTCATCAGGCGGAGGTCAGGGGTAAACCAGTGAGCAGAATGGGTGAAAGAAACTGTTTTGGTTTTTATAGGCGCAAGTTGGTCAAGGCAGAAGGAGAGAGTGTGGTTGTAGTAGTCAGTGAGATCAGAAGGGTTGTGGAGGTCAACGAAGGGAGAAGTGGACATTTTTTCAGAGAGGGTGGATGAGAATGAGGTATGTGAAAGAGCGTTTAGCTTACGGAAGTTGATAGTGCGATAATGCCTTGGTGTTGGGGCGGGGATGTTGATGGTCATAGTGATGGCTAAGTGGTCAGAGAGGGTGAGGTCGGAGCCAGAGAGATGGTGCAAGATTAATCCAGTAGAGCAGACAAGGTCCAAAATGTGACCATGGTTATGGGTAGGAAAGTTGACATGTTGAGTGAGGTTAAAGCAGGTGAGTAAATCAGTGAAGTCAGTGGTTATCGTGGAGTCAGTGGAGTCCATGTGGATATTGAAATCACCAAGGAGGAGGATTGAGGGGGAGAGGGAACATAGCTGGGTCAGAAAGTAGGAGAAGTCAGACAGGAATGATGGGTGTGGTTTGGGAGGGCAGTAGACAACAGCCATGACTGACTGTGTGTGACCAGAGAGTTTAAAAGCCAGGTGTTCAAATGATGGAGCAGATGCGATGGAGATGAGGCTGGTCCTGATGTCTTGTCGGTGAATAACGGCAATTCCACCACCTCGGCCCTCTGAGCGTGCTTTATTGATGTAGGAATATCCATTGGGTGTGGTAAGGTTGAGTGCGAAGTAGTCCAGAGGTTGTTGCCAGGTTTCAGTGAGACAGAGAAAGTCCAATTTATTTTCCAGGATGTAGTTGTTGAGGATGAGGGATTTGTTGTTGAGGGACCGGGTATTGAACAGGGTGAGCTTGATGTTGTTTTGTACGGCGGGGATGAACTCAGGTGATTTGGCCAGGGTTCGCAGACAGGAGGTGCGATTGTGTGCGTTGCTGTGACCAGGTGCGCTGGGACGATGAGTGGGAGTGCGCTGAGCCGACCAGAGGACGGGGATGGAGTGACCTGATTGTAAATGAACAAACTTACGACCGGAGCCACGGTGAATGTACCTGGGTCGTCGCAGGAGTCCATTGGATTTGATTGCAGAGATGCATGATGGGGTGGAGCGGGTATTAAGCAGAAGAAGCCTTGCGGCGGATTACCGCAGAGCCATGCCAGGCAGGAGCGAAGAGACGAGCACGAGGCCAAGGTTGAGGAGGCGAAACAATGGCCACAACCCACGGGAGCGGGCCCGAGGAAACAGCGAAGGAGCCGGGCAGGTGAAGCCAGGAGCAGAGCCGGGACCGAGCAGAGGGCAGACAGGAGCGAAGAGACGAGCACGAGGCCAAGGTTGAGGAGGCAAAGCGGCAAATGCAGCGGCAAACGACCGCCGCCGCTAATCAAGATCACGGCGGCAAACCGCCACCACCACCGCTGCAAACAATGGCCACAACCCACGGGAGCGGGCCCGAGGAAACAGCAAAGGAGCCGGGCAGGCGAAGCTAGGAGCAGAGCCGGGACCATGCAGAGGGCAGACTCAATGGCCAAAAATCTGCCACGACCACCAGAGAAGCAAGCTAAAGACAATGGTCCAGTCGGAGAAGCGGCGAGCAAGCGACGCCAGCGTCCTCTCCGGACCGGACCGGAAGCGGAAGTCATTTCCAATATATATATGCATTATAAAGCATATATATATATTGAGATAAACAACAGCACTTCTGCATATACTTGCATACGCATGCATGTACTCAAGCTCACATCCGGGGTCTGCCGAGCAGGCACGTAAGACATCGGCCATTATAAAGCTCACAGTGTTAAGTGTGGAAAATTCTGAGGAAATTTCGGCTGGCTCAATAGCGTAGTGGGCTGTCGCCGCAAGCGATGGAGGTCCTTGGTTCGAGTCCCGTGTTGAGTCAGAGTTTTTCACACTTATCCCGACGCAGGAATTTAATTCCTGTTTAAAAAAAAAAATGTCGATGAGTTAATCTCCAATGCACTTCTGCATGTACTTGCATACACATACATATGCTTACATATACTTACGCTCACATCCGGGGTCTGCCGAGCAGGCATGTAAGACATCGGTCATTATACAGCTCGCAGTGTTAAGTGTGGAAAATTCTGAGGAGATTTCGGCTGGCTCAATTCAGGTACAGTACCAGAGAAAACGTTCCAGAGAAACTGCTTTGTCTCTGGAGATTGCATGGCTGTGTGCTTGATTATATCTACCTGTCAGCACTGGGTGTGGCTGAAACAGCCAAATCCACTAATTAGAAGGGGGTGTCCACATACTTTTGACCGTGTGTTTGTGTGTGTGTGTGTGTGTGTGTGTGTGTGTGTGTGTGTGTGTGTGTGTGTGTGTGTGTGTGTGTGTGTGTGTGTGTGTGTGTGTGTGTGTGTGTGTGTGTGTGTGTGTGTGTGTGTGTGTGTGTGTGTGTGTGTATACATATATATATATATATACGTATATATATATATATATATATATATATATATATATATACACTAGCTCGGCTCGCTGCGCTCACCTCACCACGCGTCGTTACTGAGGTGCAGGCTTATTTTAGCTGAGGATAATGACTGTACCTGAGTTGCTGTGTTGTCATGATTCACACCAATCACAATACAAACAATTATTTTGCACAAATTTATTTGTCGTGTTTGTGATATTACATTTTTATAAGCAATTTAGGTTGAAGATTTAGGTTGAAAAAATATATTAAAATTCATAAAAGAACCCCTCAGCACGTCCATAGGGGATGGGTAGGTGCAGACTGGAAGTTTGGGACAATTACACCTCACCACCACGTAATTCAAAACATCTCAACACCAAGTAATTTAAAACACCTCACCCCCATGTAATTTAAAATACCTCACCACTAAGTAATTCAAATCACCTCACCATCACGTGATTTAAAAACACCTCACCATCACGTGATTTAAAATACCTCACCACCATGTTTCAAAACCACCACCACGTGATTTAAAACACTTCACAACCACGGAAACAAAAGTTTGACGGAATAGTTCAGTGACAACAGACACTGCCCAGATGTGTAGATATATAGATAAATGACTGCACCTGAGTTGCTGTTTTGTCATGGTTTACACCAATCATAATGCAAACAATCATAATGCACAAATGTATTTGTAATATACGTGATGTTAAATTTTATAAACAATTGAAGTTGAAAAAAAAAAAAAATTTCCCCCCCCCAAAAAAAAAACATTGGAAATTTTTGCGAAAAAAATACCCTTAGGACATACCGACGGAGAAATAGGTGCATACCAGAAGTTTGGTGCGATTTCACAAAAGTTTGAGGAAGTAGTTCAGTGACGACACAGGACAACACAACACACCACAGACACTCCACAGATATATATATATATATATACGAGCTTGGCTCGGCTCGCTAGGCTCGCCTCACCATGCGTCGTTACTGAGGAACGGGCTTATTTTAGCTGAGGCTAATGACTGTACCTGAGGTGCTGTGTTGTCATGATTTACACCAATCATAATACAAACAATTACTTTGCACAAATGTATTTGTTGTGTTTGTGATATTACATTTTTATAGGCAATTTAGGTTGAAGATTTAGGTTGAATGTTTTTTTTTCAAGAAAGAACCCCTCAGCACACACATAGGGGAGGGGTAGGTGCAGACTGGAAGTTTGGGACGATTACACCTCACCACCAACTAATTCAAAACACCTCACCACCAAGTAATTTAAAACACCTCACAGCCTGATAACACGTCATGAAAACACTTCTCCACCATGAAATTGAAAACACCTCACAGCCATCAAACACGTAATAAAAACACCTCACAGCCATAAAACACGTAATAAAAATACCTCACCACCACAAAATTAAAAACACCTCACAGCCATAAAACACGTAATAAAAACACCTCACAGCCATAAAACATGCAATAAAAACTCCTCACAGCCATAAAACACGTAATAAAAACACCTCACCACCACAAAACTAAAAACACCTCACAGCCCTAAAACACGTAATAAAAACACCTCACAGCCATAAAACACGTAATAAAAACACCTCACAGCCATAAAACACGTAATAAAAACACCTCACAGCCATAAAACACGTAATAAAAACACCTCACAGCCATAAAACACGTAATAAAAACACCTCACAGCCATAAAACACGTAATAGAAATACCTCACCACCACAAAATTAAAAACACCTCAGCCATAAAACACGTAATAAAAACCTCACAGCCATAAAACACGTAATAAAAACACCTCAGCCATAAAACACGTAATCAAAACACCTCACAGCCATAAAACACGTAATAAAAATACCTCACCACCACGAAATTAAAAACACCTCACAGCCATAAAACACGTAATAAAAACACCTCACAGCCATAAAACACGCAATAAAAACACCTCACAGCCATAAAACACGTAATAAAAACACACCACCACAAAATTAAAAACACCTCACAGCCATAAAACACGTAATAAAAACACCTCACAGCCATAAAACACGTAATAAAAACACCTCACCACCACAAAATTAAAAACACCTCACAGCCATAAAACACGTAATAAAAACACCTCACAGCCATAAAACACGTAACAAAAACACCTCACAGCCATAAAACACGTTAAAAAAAACACCTCACAGCCACGAAATGAAAAACACCTCACCACCACGTCATTTAAAAACACTTCACCACCAAGTAATTCAAAACACCTCACCACCACGTAATTCAAAACACCTCACCACCACGTAATTATAAATACCTCACCACCACGTATAAATACTATATATATATACACTAGACGACCCATGACCCGTTGGGTCAATGTCAGTTTGAATAGATATGAGAATAGAACTAAAGCGAACGCTGGACATCATCAGAGATTATTTGGGCCAGCAAGCCATAAGGCTCACCTCTCCAGCGTTCTATATCACTTACCTGTGACACGTGATTTCGGCCCTTATCTCCGATGACGTTTTTTTTTTTTTTTTTTTTTTTTTAGGAAAAACACAAGACCCGTGGACTACCACGATTTTGTTGTCAGAGGACACTTCTGATGACGATGTTCTTTGTCGACGATCCTCCATTTACATAAACTCGCACGTTCTCTTTCCTCTTCCCTCGACTGAGCGCCACATACAGCTGACCATGCTGGAAGACCGGTTTCTCCAGGTAGACCAGCACATTCTCCATAGTTTGCCCTTGCGCCTTATGGATCGTCATTGCGAAGCAGGATTGTATGGGGAACTGGCAGTGCTGCAAAGGGATATCCTCAGCTTCCGACAGATTTAGTCGGATCCGAGGGAGCAATACAGTTTCGCCTTCAAACGTTGAACTTATGATCCTCGCAACTATAATATTTCGAAGCATGTCCTCAACAATCATGCGCGTCCCGTTGCAAAGTTTCGGAGGGTCCAAGTTCCGCATCAAAATGATAGGGGATCCTTTTTTGAGCTCGAGGTTGTGCGGCGGGCAATCCCGAGACTTCAAGGGAATCTAGGAATTCCGTTGGGAAGTGCGTCGCATCAGTACCCTCAGTCACACTGTTGAACGCAGCATACTCCTTGCTAGCACCAGGGAACCTTGTGATGCATCTTGAATTGATGTTTCGCATCATATCGTTGAGGGGCACTAATATAGACCTTGCTGAAAAAACCTCCATCGGATTGGCGAATGATGGATATATGGTATCGATGCACTCATCGAGCCCACTCGCTGTCAGCAGTATATCCTCTGGCAAATCTATCTCATCATCCGCATTTTTCTCGATTCTATCCTCGCCGATGTCGGGCAAAAAGCTTGAAAACTGCCCACTTCCGTCGGTCAGTCGCATATTAGTTCTCAAGTGAAACATTCCAAAGCTCTGCCATAAGTAGGACTTCTTTATGCACGCATTCTCAACGTCAGCATCACACCCTCTTTTCACCACGGGCAGAAGTTGACGGAAATCACCACAGCATATCGTCAAGATCCCTCCAAAAGGCTCGTCTTTGTCACATACATCACGCAACGTGCGATCCACAGCCTCGAAACTC
>NC_136268.1:94629596-94722647 GCF_964187855.1 Myxine glutinosa
GGACGCACACTCCCCGTGCCCGCCGCCGCGCCGCCCCCGCTGTTGTTGTAGTTGTTGTTGTTGTTGTAGTTCCATGAGGAAGAGATGCGGGGAGGTATTGGGAGGTCCTAAACTCACTACTGGTGCCATACAATCACATTCTGGTGCAACGAAGAGTCAGAATTAATGGAAACGAGTCCTTAACTGACATAGACTAAGAATAACTAGCAAGATGTCCTATAGTTGTCTACGTGAGATGCGGTGAACCTGGGCACGACATTTAATGGGGGAAAAAGGGGAAGGTCGGGGCTACAGAGTGTTGTTTACAGACAATGGGACTAGGGAATGGGGGATTGGGGATAGTTGGGGAGTATTGGGGAAATAGGGGAATATTTACAAGCGGATATGGATGGAGGCCAAATCCCATATCCTCAACATTGCACCCTTCTCTACCTCGGGGCGTGCCGACCCGATAAATCTTTACCTACGTTAGTGTGGCACTCAGATGAAGTTCCCTCTACTATTAACTCAACCCTGAGTGCGACAGTTTTACAGATGTTCACAAATGAGTAAATATGTCCCCCTGCGACGTTGCACCCTTCTCCTCACAGAAACACACCCACAGGATAACCGAATCGCGGAAAGAATTCTCAAACTAAACATACAGCCGGTAGGGAGCATTATTTACACAAGACTACACTGATATTTACACTACGATCCAGGACCTGTTTTTGGAGGAACACATGCAGATGTTATGCATAGAGAGAGCACGCATGCCAGCATCGATACACCAACCCACGAGTGCTCTGTGGCCCTACGGCCTTTAATAATGTGCAGAGCACCCGGTTCAAGCACCAAAAGCACCACCCCATCACACAGTCAGCACCATCCGGTGCACCAATAAAGTGTTTATAGTCACCGGTGATGTCGCAGCCGGCCGATGTTCTGCCGCTGGTCTTGCCTTCATGTGGTGCACTTGGCCTTCTGGCTTCTTTCAAAAATAAAGAAAGGCGCCAACCGCGTCCATTTCTAAATTGTGGCCGTCAGGGGGGCCAACTATTAGTGGTTCACCTGTATGGCATAGGTGCCACGTTGACCCATAGGTCCATCAACGGGTGGTGCTTGCCCGCAAAAGAACTGCGGTCCATGGTGGGCGGCCACAAACATTGCGGTCCATATGGTGTATCGATCCAGGCAGCAAGCAGCGAAAGTGCAGGCCCACAACTGCGGAGCCAGCACCTCTCTCTCCTCTCTCTCTGCCCCAAAGCCAGATCCTCGGAGGTGGGAGACAAAAGAAGAAGACAAGTGAGTAAGGTGGTAAGGGCGCAAAAGTGCACGCAATACAAGATGATGCACACTGGGGGCACATGGGAACCAGGTGAGACAGGTACGTTCCTACCGTACGCCCCCCCCCCCCCACCAGGTAACCTACATGGCCCCTCCCTTACCCCTTACTGTATCCACAACACACAACACTACCCATAAACATCTACTTTACAAATCAACAAACGTCCCTACTGTCTTCCCCGTTCCTCCCATAAACCAAATTCGTCTTCTCTCCCTCCTAACCAATCAAATTTGCCATTTCCAACTCTCATCACAATTTGCCATCTCCAACTCAACATCAAAATTTGCCATCACCAATTCATCATCAGTCCCTCCTAAGGAGGGAGAGATGGAATCACCCCAATGTCTCATCCACGTCGTGATGCGTCTCACAAATCCACACAGCAATTCTCATTTCCTGCACACAGAACAAAGAAAACACAGGTGTGGAGTCATCATCATTACCTCAGGTAAGTGGCTGCGTATGGTGCGACAGGTTCATCAATCCTAACTACTTCCTAAATGACTTTAACAACTTTACATTACCCGGGGTCTTTCCCTGCCAAACCATTGGCCCTCTTACACTATGGGTTCTAAAAACCAATTCCCATTGACCAAACTGTGGTGCTTTTCAATTTGGGGTCTCACTCCCCCGATTCATCTCCCGGTGCCCTCGCACAATTTCTGGGCCGCGACGTGTAGCTCTCCCAGCAGGTCTACCCACCTGCACACCTCCACCACTGCAGTTGCCTCCGAGCTTACCTGCTCCTTACCCTAACCTAACTACCTGGGGAAGGCCCTCTGGCGCTCTCCCCACTCGGTGCCCTCTCTGGCACTGGGCTACCCGGGTCCGTCCTCCGGATCCTCGGGCCCCATCCACAACTCTACCGGCTCCCAGAGCCCACCTGCGGCCTCACCTGGCCGACATCCTCACAGTGGTGGAGTGCCCAAACCAACTACACATACTAACAGGCTACACGCCCAGCCATTTCCACAACACTAATGCACCCATCCACAACACCATTCTGCAACCGCACCACAAATGCCAATATCCAACCACAATTTACCTATACCTTCTACCTAACACTTACACTACCACCCGCCCCGGGTACTCGTGAAAGGGGTCCACTCTTCCCCCATCCACACCTTCGCACCATGCACACCACTCCGTACCACTTACTCCAACTCTCTCCACACCACTCATTCTCTGCTCCATATATTCCACACACCTGTACTTGCACACCTGTGCTCTCACACCTGGTGCCACCTGCACCCTTCTCTCCCCAAGCGCATTCGCGCTGATCCACAACACTCACTACTCATACACTGCTCCACACACCTGTCCAGCTCTCACACAGCATCATCTCATCTAACTACTCCCCTCTGAAACTTGCGCTTCCCAGTCGTCCCTTTAAACTATTGCGCTCCCACGTCATTATCATCCATACTACTCTACCTGCGTCCCCACTACAGGTATCAGTCACTAACTAAACTTAACGTCACCTAATGTCATCTTCTAGGGCCCTATCAATATCCTAACCCACCCGGGCTAGTTTCCACTGCCATACACCCCATAAACTATAGCGCATTTGCCCCCACCATGGGAAGGGTGGCAGGGATGCCACCCTTACCCACCGGGCCCATCGCTCATCAATCCCCCAGTCCTCTGGCACTAATAAGCCCCCCTTATTCAGAGGTACTGGGTCCCGCCTCGGCATCTAAAGCCGAGGCAATCCACGGGGGCGCCTGCTCGCCGGTGTAAGGCCTTATCCGGTCGGCGTGGACGATCCGAGGGAGGGCTCGTGGCCCCATTTTGATCTTAATGACCACGTCACAGATTTGCGACAGGACGACTCCTGGGCCTTGCCAGGGGGAGGTGAGTTTTGGGCACCTTCCCTTCCGCCTCCGGGGATTAAAGAACCAAATCTTCATCCCCGGAGCGTATTGACTCCCCTGGCTCCGGTCGTCGTACCTGCGCTTCATCTTTTCCCCCGCCAGATGGAGTTGGCGGCGGGCGAAGGCATGGACTAGCTCCATGCCTTCCTCTAGGTGACGTGCGTACCCCTCCCTCGGCGGGTTAACCACTGTGTCTGGCACGGGACCGCATAGCAAGTCGGCGGGAGCCCGTAACTCCCGCCCATACATAAGCAACGCTGGACTGCATGCGGTGGCCCCGTGCTGGCTGGTTCGGTAGGCCATGAGCAAATAAGGGAGATGTTCGTCCCAGTCATCCTGACGGGTGGCGGTGAACAGTGCCAGTTGTTGGATTAAAGTTCGGTTGAATCTTTCCACCATCCCGTCAGATTGAGGTCTTAAAGGCGTTGTTCTGGTTTTCCGAATTGACAGGAGACTGCACACATCTTTTAGCAATTTGCTCTCAAAATTTCGTCCCTGGTCGGTGTGCAACTCCTGTGGAATCCCATGCCGGCACACAAATCCTTCCACGAAGGCCTGCGCTACCACCCCTGCTTCTTGGTTGGGGAGGGCGTAGGCCTCCGGCCACTTGGTGAAGTAGTCCATCACAACGAGGATGTACTTATTACCTAGGCGGGTGCGGGGTAGTGGGCCTAGGATATCCATGGCCACCCGCTCTAGGGGGGCCCCCACCTGGTGTAATTGAAGGGGGGCCCTCATCCTCCGTGCTGGTCCCTTTTTGGCAGTACAGGCGTCGCATCTCCGACACCAGTCCTGTATGTCGCGCCCCATATTCACCCAATAAAACCTCCGGCGTACCTGCGATGTCGTCTTTGTCCTGCCCAAATGGCCGCCGGGGCGGGTACCATGCACCTGTTGCAATATATCGGTCTTAAATTTATTTGGGACTACCACCAGCCAGGAAGTTTTATCAGAGGGAACCTCCACCCACTTGCGATACAAGATGTTATCCTTCAATTCCAGGGTTTTCCACTGAGCCCAATACGCCTTGGTCTGTGCCCCGAGGGGGGTGACCTCTTCCCCATTAGGTCTTTGTCCCAATTTGACCCAATTGAACACTGGCCCCAGGACAGGATCCTCCTGCTGGGCCGTGCTCCATGCCAAAGTTCCGAATTCCTCATCCGGTTAATGAGCACATCATCACGATCCGAACACAGACTTTGGACCAATTCTTTTACTTCCTCCTTTATCTCTTTCTTATCCTCTCTCCGTCGCTTCTTAATTTCGCTCACCCCTTCTTCCACTTCTTCTAATTTCTGCTTCACCTCCTTCATCTCCTCGTGCGCCCCTTTAAGTTCTTCCTCTAACTCCACTTAATTTTTTTCTATGTGCTCCCGCACCTCCCACTCTTTAACCTCCATCACCTCTACCACCTTGTCCATTTTCCTCGTCAGGTCCTCATGTACCGTCTGACACTCTTTTTTAATTACCCCTACGTCCTTTTTCATCTCCTTCTGTGTCGATTTTAAACCCTCTATTACCGCTGTGTTCTTCTTTACCTGGTCCCCCAACTCCTTTTGTCCCACTGTCAGTTGTTCTACTCCCAGCGTCAACTCCTCTATACCACCTTGAAATTTTACAGTCCCCTTTCTCACCTCCTTCTCCATGCGCTCCTTACAGTGCCTCACCTCCTCGCGCACTCCTCCGACCTCCTCACTCACACCTCTTCTGATCTCCTCTCCCATCACTTGCATCTCCTGCCCAGATGCCACCCTCATCTGCTCCATTTCCTCCCTGTGAGCATCCAGTTTAGTTTCTACCCCCATTCTGACCCCCTCTATCTGCTGCCCCATTTGTTTAACTTCCCTTTCCGCTTGGTCCCTCATGTCCCTCAATTTGCCTTCCATACTGTTTTCTAACCCCTCTAACCCCTTTTTCATCCCTTCCATTTGATTCTCCTGAACGGCCATTCTGTTTTCTACCCCCATTAACCTCTCCTGTATTTCCCCTAATCTATTGTCTAATCCCTCTATTCTACTCCCTAACCCTCCGATCTGGGCCCCCATGTCCTCCCTCAATTTCTCGCTATTGGACCCCATTTGGCCCTCCAATCGCTCACCCTGAGCATCCATCCGGTTCCCCATTACCCCCATTTGGTTTCCCATTACCCCCATTTGGTTTCCCATTACCCCCAATTGCTCACTCTGAGCCCTCATTTCCTCCCTCATTTCCTCCCTCATTTTCTCGCTATTCTGGGCCATAAGGGCCTTCATTTGTATGAAAAAAAGGTCCAAATCTACCAGCGGCGCTACTACGGTCACGGGCGTGGGCGCCGTGGCCATGTGCGAGGCGCCATTTTGCGCGCCCGTAACCTCGTGCGCGACGACGCTATTTTGCGAACCTGCCACCCTCACTGCTTCGCTCTCCTCATGTCCCTCATTTTGGTCCTGGATCGACCCTGCCTCACTCTCCTCTACCGGAACCCAGCCGTCTTGATTTGCCATAGCGCGACTTTCAAAATTCGGGTTTTTATTTTCGTAAAACAAAATCAAATTTCGCCGTTATAATTTCGAGCGCGTGAAACGCGCTCCGGGACCGATCCCACTTCCCGACACCAATTGTTACGGACACGACTTATTGAGATGTTATGCTGGGCCGAGCGGAATGGCCGCCGTGTTCGCACAAGTTACCCGATTATACTCGAACGTTGGCCGAATCGCGCTACGCTAGATCAATGAAGGAAAGGACACAACGGCTGGGTTAAATGACACGACACCAGGGGTACAGTTCTCAAGACCTCCGGAGGAGGTTATAATATGGGTTTGCAGAACGTTTAGATTACACGCACAAGAGGTACAGCACAGAAAGGTGGGCACTTAAACACGGTCTTATCTTAGCCCTGACAGACCACAGATAAACGGGACAAGACTGACTCACACAGGGATTGATGGCAAGGAGGGGCAGGTAGTCGATGGCTCAAGGTGCACCTTGGCTCAGGGGCAGAATCGACCCGGTCCGGTCCAGAGATGCGGGAGGTATCGTCGCGCTTGGAGGTGACGTCCTTTCTCCTTCGTAGCTCAGGCGCATCTGACGTCACCTCCGGTAAGTGGCTGCGTATATCCAGCAGGGAGTGACACGCCCTCGGCTCGTTAGCTCCGCCCCAGATGGAATCGGTCCGCCGCTTCTTATTGGGTGCGGGGGGGGTTACCGGGCTCCGCCCTTGACGAGGAGCTGACAGTCAGCCCCTGTGTGGTAACCCCGTCGGAGCACATGGGCAATGGCGGCTAACCAAGCCGGAGTGAGGACGCACACTCGCCGTGCCGCCGCCGCGCCGCCCCCGCTGTTGTTGTAGTTGTTGTTGTTGTTGTAGTTCCATGAGGAAGAGATGCGGGGAGGTATTGGGAGGTCCTAAACTCACTACTGGTGCCATACAATCACATTCTGGTGCAACGAAGAGTCAGAATTAATGGAAACGAGTCCTTAACTGACATAGACTAAGAATAACTAGCAAGATGTCCTATAGTTGTCTACGTGAGATGCGGTGAACCTGGGCACGACATTTAATGGGGGAAAAAGGGGAAGGTCGGGGCTACAGAGTGTTGTTTACAGACAATGGGACTAGGGAATGGGGGATTGGGGATAGTTGGGGAGTATTGGGGAAATAGGGGAATATTTACAAGCGGATATGGATGGAGGTCAAATCCCATATCCGCAACAATATATATATATATATATATATATTGTTGCTGATTCGGGAGTCGGCGCTCCCCTTATCAAGGGGGGGGGGGGTTAATCCCCTTGTCTTTTAAGCTGGCCGTCCCCCAATCCTGGAAATTATGACGCTCCTCCCGGTCGGTCTTGGGTCCGGTGATTGGTCAATTTGGGGTCCCAAATACCTAATTACCAACCCCGACTGCGAGCAGGGAAATAACTCCCGCTCGAACCACGGATAAGATGGAAATTGCCGAGCGGTTAGCCATCCGCGGCCCGAGCCATCAACAAAGACTAACCCGATCCAGAGCGGTTTCCAAATCGTGCCACAGGTACTCAATTGGAAGAAAAGACGGAGGCGACCGGATTAGGGAAGAACCAAGAAAGAACAAGGTACATTTATTAACAAACCAAAGAGAAGAGGAAAGGGAAGCTTGCACAAGAAGAAACAAAAGGACACAGAGCAAGCTTATCTATACAGTCTTACTTACAACCCCGGACAAACAGACAGACTTGCACTGGATGGTAGCTGGTAGGGGAGGAAGGTCCAGGCAGATGGGTCCAGGCAGGTAGGCTCAGTCCAGCCTCCGGGTCCGCGGGCGAAGAACGGCAGGCAGGTTCGCGTGTCGGCGCGTGACCGGACCTTACATATGCGAGGGCTGCAATGTCGCGTACGTATACCGTGCCAAACGCTCTCTCTCTCCCGATCACTCAATGTCCGTATCAAATGGAGCGCTCCCGGATCAGTCCGTTAACAATGGCTCGTGGCGCAGTCCTCTCAATAGCGTTACAATCAGACGTCTCCGCGCCGTTCTGTTAATTACGACGGTCCCCGCGCAGTCCGTGATATTCGAGCTCTCCCCGCGCAGTCCGTGATAGGGCTTGGCGCGTGCACTTATATAGTGTGCTGAAGATCAATCCGCGCCACGCCCGCCAGCGAGCTCACCTCTGCCCTGGTTGGTTAGCGAGGGCTCACCGGCTCCGCCCTTGACGGCTCGTTGACAGGGCCACACCTCGTTCTTGGCGCTCCGCTCCTTTCTTCTCCAAGCTTGACCGCGTGCGTAATGGCGTTTGGAGCGAGGCAGCGAACGCTGCTGGGCGAGCAGAGACGCGTAACACAATTTGGAGAGAGAGACTGGCAAAATGGACGGAATGGGGCCAATCTTATTCAATTAATGCAACACAGATTCAACTATTGGGAACACAGCCTTATCTGAAACACATATTAAGGAAATAACTGAAAGTCCTATGGTGTCCTATGTGTTGTTGTCGCCTTTTGTTTTTTTTTTTCTTCTTTTTTTTTTGTATACAGAGTCGAGGCTTGTGAAAGAGCTAACATTTATCAAACAAACAAACAAGCAAACAAAGTATATAAAAAGGAGAGCGGTCGACAAGATGGGGAGAGAAGGGGAGGAAGCACACAAACACAACATTTGAGAGCAGGGACATTGGGAGATGTGTGGGAGGGAGAGGGCCTGGGGGGAGGCAGGATAGGTATAAAACGCAAGGACACCAAGGACTTCCAGGAAAGAAGACAAAAGTCACCTCAAAAAAGTGGATTTGGGGTGAAATTAGCGGGGGTAGAAAAGATCAAGGTTTTGGATTGGGGAAGATAAGAGATGGTGGTGAACAGCCGTTTTAAAGACCTGGACCTGGAGGAGTGGGATTGAAGAGAGTGAGGGAGTTTGTTCCAGAGGCGGGAGAAAAGAGGAATGAAGGAGTGAAGGTGAGCAGAGAGTCTTGATTTTGGCAGTTTAACCATAAGAGGGTTGCAGGCAGATCTTGTGCGACCTGCAGGAATATTTGGGGGACAGAGCCCCGAGAGAGCTGGGGGAGCAAGGCCGGAGAGGAGTCGGTAGAAGACGGAAAGACCACCAACCTGCCTGCGGTGAGTAAGTGAAAGGCCCTCGGAGATGGCGTCATCGCGGGAGATTCCAATGATTCTGAACGCTTTGGTTTCAACAGCGTGAAGACGAGCTAGGTGTGAGGCAGGAGCACCAGCCCAGAGGGGAGAGCAGTATTCCATTGAGCTGCGGATGAAAGCCTTGTATGTGGTGAGGAGCTCAGGTGTGCCAAGGAAGGACTTCGCACGACGGAGGATGCCCAGTCGGCGACTGGCTTTGGAGGCCAGCTTGGAAATGTGGTTTTCCCAGGAAAGATCATGGCAGATAGTGAGACCCAAAAGCTTGAGTGACAGAACTTCTTGGAGAGGATTATTCAGAAAGTAGATGGGAGGGTTGTCCAGTCGGTCTTTTTGGAGAGACATCGTAAGAGTGTGAGATTTGTCAGGATTGAAAGACATGTTCGACTTGTTTGCCCAGTCTGTGATTTCATCCAGGTCTGCAGAGAGTGAGGAGGCTGCAGACTGCCGATCTGACGGATGAGGAATGGAGCGGCAGAGAGTGGAGTCATCAGCAAAGAGATAGAGAGGATTTTCAAGAGAGTCAGAGAGATCATTGATGAAGACCAGAAAAAGCACAGGGCCCAGAACACTGCCTTGGGGAACTCCAGCCTGAACAGGAAGAGGAGATGAGAGAAACCCATTCAGGGCCACACGTTGACTACGACGAGAGAGGAAGTCTGCCAGCCATGTGTTACGGATTCCGGATTTAGGTGAATTACTATTCAGGTCATTGCTTATTAATGTTTATTCTATTAAAGGTTGTTGTGGTTAAATGGTTAGAGGCGCTCCTGATAACAGGAGACCGGAAACGGGATGGTGAACCGGAAGAAGAAAAAAAGACACGAGGTCCTGGAGAAGCGGCCATCTTCTTCTTCCTCGCCCAGCTCCGACGCGAGCGGTGTCGATATTGATTAGCGTTGGGAACGCTGAGTTTGAAAGGCCCGTCTGGCGAGAGGAGTAACCTGCGTGGGGTGATTGCCTGTTACGTGTCAGGTTGCCGTGGCTTCCTGGAAGGAACCAAGCGTCCGGCACTGTTCGCCTCGACGCCTCCGAGGGTGTGTGCGGGTCGCACCTTGGGCCTCGCGCGCTTTGCGAGCCGCGCTTTGCTTTGCCCGCTTTGCTTTGCAAGGAGGTGTGCGCTGCAGAAGCTGTTCCCGGTACGTGACGTGCACGTTTGGAGCACGTCAGCCAGGGGTCCGTTCAACCGCCCGTGTGCGGAGAAGTCGACCTTCACCTTGGTTTGGAGGGGCCCAGAGACATTGTGAGGGACAGTGACTATTGAGGGGTCGTGAGTGGGGAAAGGGGGGGAAATATATGAGATGGCCATCTGAGTAATATTGTTGATTGATTGTTGAGTTGTTGATTGATTGGGAATATATTATCCATTAATCCGGATCCTTGGTGTGGGGGTTTCTTATTGACTTGAATTATTGTGTCTTTCATATTGATTGCGTTACGAAAGCGTATAAATCATATATCTTTCTGGCGGGGTTCCTCCCATGGTCCGGGGGTCACCAAGACCAGGTAGTTACCGAGAGGACCACGTAACAGAATTGGGGGCTCGTCCAATTGAATTCCGGGATCTAAAATTGTATAACATAATAAAATAATAATTTTTAGTAATTAAAATTAATTAATTAATTATTAATTGGTAAATTTTTGAGAAATTGTGGTAAAGTCTTGGGTGAATGTTAACAGGTGTTAATGATAGTCACCATGGCGTTTGTTGCACAGAACTTTGCGGTAACACCTAGTGAGGCACAGTTCCGAGCGTTACTAAAAGCGGACCTCTTGAAATTGGCCAAACATTTTAACTTCGAGGTCCGAACTAATTTGAGGAAGGCAGAGTTGCAGACCACGGTGATACAATCTATGGTGGGATTAGGAACATGGGACGAGTTAGCCTGGCAGTGGCTACCCGAAGAACCAGAAGACGTTGAGCTCCGGAAACTGGAGTTGCAATTACGGAGCCAGGAACGGATCAAAGAACAGGAAAGGAAAGCAGAAGAGAGGAGAGAAGAGAAACAAGCAGAGGAAAGGAGAGTTGAACGAGAACTCCAGGAAAGGTTAAAAGAAGAAGAAAGGAAAGCAGAAAAGGAAAGAGCAGAAGAAGAAAGGAAAGCAGAAAAGGAAAGATCAGAAGAGGAAAGGAAAGCAGAAGAGAGGAGAGAAGAGAAACAAGCAGAGGAAAGGAGAGTGGAACGAGAACTCCAGGAAAGGTTAAAAGAAGAAGAAAGGAAAGCAGAAAAGGAAAGAGCAGAAGAAGAAAGGAAAGCAGAAAAGGAAAGAGCAGAAGAAGAAAGGAAAGCAGAAAAGGAAAGAGCAGAAGAGGAAAGGAAAGCAGAAGAGAGGAGAGAAGAGAAACAAGGAGAGTGGAACGAGAACTCCAGGAAAGGTTAGCAGAAGAAGAAAGGAAAGCAGAAGAGAGGAGAGAAGAGAAACAAGCAGAGGAAAGGAGAGTGGAACGAGAACTCCAGGAAAGGTTAGAAGGGAGAAAAGCAGAGGAGAGGAGAGCTGCCAGGGAACTCGAAGCAGAGGAGAGAAAAGCCGAAAGGGAGTTGAAGGAAAGTGATCTGGCGCCTCAGCAAGAAATGAAATTCAAGGAGCTGGATTTAATGAGAGAACGGGGAGAGGTACCACCCTTGCTGATGGGGTCGACACCTAGCCAGAACACCTGGGATGTGGGCAGACATGTGAAAGGGGTTCCACCCTTCAGTGAAAAGGAAGTCACTCAATTTTTTCCACACTTTGAGAAAGTGGCTCGACAGTTAAACTGGCCGGAGGAGGCCTGGACCATACTAGTGCAAAGTGTGCTGGTGGGTAAAGCTCAAGAGATTTATTCGGCGCTACCAATGGACCAATGTGCAGATTATGAGGTATTGAAGAAGCACATCCTCAAAGCCTATGAGTTGGTTCCTGAAGCTTACCGGCAAAAATTCAGGAATGCCAGGAAGAGGGAGAGTGAGACCCATGTGGAGTTTGCCAGAGTGAAAGAAAACATGTTTGATCGGTGGTGTGAGTCAAAAGGAGTCGGGAACGACTTCGAAGCATTGCGTGACTTGATGCTGGTTGAGGAATTTCAACAGTGTGTCCACGAGGACATCAAAGTGTACCTGCAGGAAAAGAAAGTACCAAAGTTGTGGGACGCAGCCACCATGGCAGATGATTATGACTTAACACACCGGATAGGGGTCCACACACCTAGCTCCTCGCCTAGACTTCAGCAGGGGAGTTATGGAACACCCCGTGCGGAGAACGGCAATACATGGCGGCGGCCTCGAGAGGATTATGGGGACAACTCTGATACCCCAACTGTTCGAAATCAGGGGGCTACGGGCCCAAGACAAACTTATTTCCCGGGGGGCCCGAGGCAGACCACGAGTTTTTCCTCCGGGCCTACTTGCGCCTTTTGCAAAAAACCTGGACACTTGATGTCCAGTTGTTACCTCATGAAAAGGGACAACCCAGAGCAGAGTCCGACGAGTACAACTCCGAATGCGATGGCAAACGTAAGAAATCGCCCACAGAAGAGTTACCAACCATTTATTTATGAGGGGTTTGTCTCACTAGAGGGAGACTTGACGAACCCAAGACCTGTTAGGGTATTGAGGGACACAGGAGCCCATCAATCCTTAATGCTTGAAGGCATTTTGCCATTGTCAAAGAGTACAGCAACTGGTGATAGTGTTCGGTTGCAAGGGATCGGTGGCTGTGTTAGTGCCCCACTTCATGTCATCCGATTGGAATCCGATTTGGTGTCGGGACCGGTCACCGTCGGTTTACAAGCCACGCTTCCTGTAGAGGGAGTATCTGTGGTTATCGGGAATGATTTGGCCGGGGGTCAAGTTTATGGTAACCCGGGGGTTGGTAAAGAGCCCAGCAGGGAAAATAACACCACACCAGCTCGGGATGGCGACAAAAGTACCAAGTTATTTGTAGGGGGACTGAACTTCAAAACAAAGGAAGCAGTTCTGACCTCTGTCTTCAACAGATATGGGCCGCTGGTGGAAGTGCGGTTGGTAAAAGACAGGGAAACGCAACAGTCAAGAGGGTTCGGCTTTGTCACGTTTGCAAGCGCAAAAGACGCCAGAGAGGCAGAGAAGAATTGGAATGGTAAGGATTTGGAGGGTCGGACCATAACAGTAGGGAAGGCATTTCGTAGGCGTCGAGAGGTCCACAGAAGAGGACAATTTGGCGGTAGTTTTGGTGTTGGCAGCAGCCGATATTACTATGGAGGCTCCCAGAGTTACGGCATCCCCCGAAAGAATGATTGTCAGAGCACTGGCCGAGACGGAGACCGCCAGTCAGGTGACTACTGGGTCAAGTGATCCCACCGTAACTGTTAGGAGTCCGGAGAAGTTGAAGCACTATATACGGCGGAGCCGCCGAGCCTGGGCTCCTACACGGACTAACCGTGAACGCCACGTTCTTAAAGGCGTCCAGGTAGTGAACTTTCCTGCACGGACTAACCGTGAACACTACGTTCTTGAAGGCGTCCATGTAATGAACTTTCCTCCCCGGACTAACCGTGAACTCCACATTCCTTAAGGCGTCCATGTAGTGTATACTCAGCTTGGCCTCCCCAAAAAGTGCTATCGAGTTGTTTAACTTTGGGGTTTTGGTCACCACCCCTTAACCGGCATTCAAGAGAAACTAGAAGTGTTGACGCTTGGTCCAGAGTGAATTACCGTTGGAATCTCTGGGGGTTTTGTGAAATTTTGTTGCTTTGTTTTTGAGATATGATAATTGTGCCCGGGGGAACTGATGATTTGGGGTGTGAGTTATTTTGTTTGTTTATCAAAGTTGACCTGCAAAGAAAGTTTTCGCTGGGTTCAAACTTTCTTTCTTGAAGGGGGGGAGTGTTACGGATTCCGGATTTAGGTGAATTACTGTTCAGGTCATTGCTTATTAATGTTTATTCTATTAAAGGTTGTTGTGGTTAAATGGTTAGAGGCGCTCCTGATAACAGGAGACCGGAAACGGGATGGTGAACCGGAAGAAGAAAAAAAGACACGAGGTCCTGGAGAAGCGGCCATCTTCTTCTTCCTCGCCCAGCTCCGACGCGAGCGGTGTCGATATTGATTAGCGTTGGGAACGCTGAGTTTGAAAAGCCCGTCTGGCGAGGGGAGTTACCTGCGCGGGGTGATTGCCTGTTACGTGTCAGGTTGCCGTGGCTTCCTGGAAGGAACCAAGCGTCCGGCACTGTTCGCCTCGACGCCTCCGAGGGCGTGTACGGGTCGCACCTTGGGCCTCGCGCGCTGTGCGAGCCGCGCTTTGCATTGCCCGCTTTGCTTTGCAAGGAGGTGTGCGCTGCAGCAGCTGTTCCCGGTACGTGACGTGCACGTTTGGAGCACGTCAGCCAGGGGTCCGTTCAACCGCCCGTGTGCGGAGAAGTCGACCTTCACCTTGGTCTGGAGGGGCCCAGAGACATTGTGAGGGACAGTGACTATTGAGGGGTCGTGAGTGGGGAAAGGGGTGGAAATATATGAGATGGCCATCTGAGTAATATTGTTGATTGATTGTTGAGTGTTGTTGATTGATTGGGAATATATTATCCATTAATCCGGATCCTTGGTGTGGGGGTTTCTTATTGACTTGAATTGTTGTGTCTTTCATATTGATTGCGTTACGAAAGCGTATAAATCATATATCTTTCTGGCGGGGTTCCTCCCATGGTCCGGGGGTCACCAAGACCAGGTAGTTACCGGGAGGACCACGTAACACATGCGTGGAGATTTCCATGGATACCAAAGGAGGAGAGTTTGGTGAGCAGAGCGGGGTGCCAGACCGTATCGAAGGCACGTGATATGTCGAGGGAGACAGCTCTAATTTCCTGTTTGGCATTGAGGACCTCCATCCATTGTTGAGACAGCAGAAGCAGCATGTCCAGAGTAGAGTGACCTGGTCTAAAACCAAATTGATGATCAGAGATCAAGCCATTGGAGAAGAGGAAAGATTTCATATCCGAAGCAATGATGGATTCCATGACTTTGCTGATAATTGGGAGAAGGCTGATTGGTCTGTAGTTGCTAGGATCTGTTTTTGCACCTTTTTTGTGCAAAGCGGTGATGTTGGCTGATTTCCAAGCAGATGGCAGTTGATCTTGAGCAAAAGAGAGGATGAAGAGAACAGAGAGATGGAGTGAAAGAGCGGAAGAACAGGATTTTAGGACCCGTGGGCTGATGCCGTCAGGTCCAGTTGCAGAATCAGAGTCGAGGGTTGACAGAAACTTTTCCACCTTGTCAGGAGGAAGGGACACGGAGTCCAGGAGCAGCTGGGTACGACTGGGTACCGTGGGTACAGAGAGGGATGGGTTTGGGACACAAGATTTAGAGGCAAAACACAGAGTTGAGGGATTCAGCTTTTTCACGTGCGGAGTCAGCTGTGTAGCCGTTTGAGGTAAGGGAGGGGATAGAGGGGGAACAAACACCAGAAACAGATTTGACCAGATGCCACCAGGATTTGGAAGAGGGAGACAGATAAGAGAGTTCGGTCTTGAGAACGGAAAGATATTGTTTCCTGGCTCTCCTGAGGGTGGACACACACTTGTTTCGGGCTTTGTGAAAGGAAATGAGATTTCCTTCCGTTGGATTTGCTTTCCAGGAGACGAAGGCAAGTTGTTTCTGGGCAACAGCCTCACCACAAGATTCCGTGTACCATGGATGGGAGGAAGGGTATGACAACTGAAGACGAGATGGGATAAATCTGTGTATGAGAGAGAGCAATTTACTTTGGAAGAATTCCCAGGATGAGTTGATGTCAGAGGTGGTAGAGATGGGACACCAGTCCAGATGATTGATGGCTGCTTGAAGACCGTGCCAGTTGGCCTGAGTGAAATGCCAGACTCGTCGACGCTGAGCAGGCTCCCTGAGAATGGTCAGAGAGATGTCCACTTTAACAAGCACATGATCAGATGAGCCGATTGGAGCAGAAGAAGAGCAGCAGACATTTTCAGGGAAGTTAGTCATAACCAAGTCCAGAAGAGTAGATGCTCCGTTGACTGAGATCCGGGTCGGGAAATTGACAGATTGTGTCAGTCCCAGTGAGTCGCAGAAGTCCTTTGCTGAGGAGCCATGGCTGGTGAGAGAGGTACCCACACCCAGCCAACTGGCATGGTGACAATTGAAATCACCACATATGAGGAAGAGAGAGTTGGGATGAGTAGATAGAAGTTGGTCCATATTATCAGACAGCGAGATGTAGATGGAGTCATCACTGTTTGGTGGACGGTACAACACACATATGAACAAGAGGTAGGAGCGAAGGGGAAGCGGTAGCCAGAGGTATTCCTGGGGGTGAGGTGGAGAGAGTGCAGTGCAGGGCGAGTGAGGAAGAGAGTTTTTGATAAAGATAGCAACCCCACCTCCAGGACGAGGCTCAGGTCTATCATACCGGAGGAGGGAGTAACCCGGGAGAGATACCAAGGAATCAGAGACATCATGAAGGAGGAAAGTTTCTGTTAAGCAGATCACGTCTGGTTTGACAGAAGCAACCTGTATGGAGAGATCAGTTGAGTTTGAACGAAGGCTCTGGATGTTTGAGGTCCATACCGTTAATGAAGAGGAAGGGGGAGCATCGGATACAGAACAGGGGGGAGGAGGGGTAGGGTAAGATGTGGAAGAGGTGGAAGAGGTAGGGACAGCTGTTGAAGGTGTGTCAGAGATTTCAGAATAGCTCCGAGAAAGGGAAGGATAGGGCGGACAAAAGGTTTGATGGTGATTGGGTGAGGCACAATGAGGTGTTATTTGAGGAGGGGGAAGAGCGAGGCAGAAGGTTGGGGGAGATGGAGGTGAGAGTTGGAAGGGGGAAGAAGCGGGGAGGACGCTTTGAGGAGGGGGAGTGAGTGGGGGGAAATTGAGAAATGAGGGTGGGGAGATTTGAAGGGGAGGGGCGAGGCGGGAGTTTAGGAGGGAAGGGACAAGGGGAGGGATTTGAAAGGGATGGGATATGGGGGACATTTGGAGGGGTGAGGGGGGAGGGGTGAGGGGGGAGTCTAGGAGGGGAGGGGTGTGGGGGGAGTTTAGGAGAGAAGGGGCAAGGGGGGGAGATTTGAAAGGGATAGGTGATGGGGAGGATTTGGAGGGGAGTGGCAAGGGGGAAGATTTGGATGGGAGGGGTTATGGGGAACATTTGGAGGGGAGGGGTGAGATTGGATTTTAGAAAGTGTACGATTAATGGGAAACGAACATTTCTTGCAAAATGAGTTTCTTGTGACCTTCGAGTCAAAAATACGTTTAAGGACGCTGGAGGGAGGATGGAGTGCAGGAGAGTTTCGGGAATGTAGAAAAGAGGCACTGAAAGAGATGGATTTTTTTTTTGGGATGAATAGATTTGGTGAGCAAGTCGAAAGCAGCCTTTTAAAGAAGAAGAAGAGAAAGGTGTTATAATATACGACGGAATACAGAACTTGAGGGGAAAGTGTAAACATTTTCAGGTTAATAACAGTGAACGTTAACAGTGAACAGTAATAACAGTAATAACAGTAATAACAGTGAACGTCGTTCGAAGAACGAACGAACGAATAAGAACGAATAAACGAATGAGAACAAGAATAAGAACAGAGAAGGAATTTTTTTTTTTTTTTTTTTTTTTTGTGATTTTAAACAAGGAAGTAGGCTATGGGGTGAAAAGACTGGGAAAAGCAGAGAACGAAAGTTATTGGAGCACAAACGACAGACGCTGAGAGGAAAACAAAGCCTCAAGGTTGGACACTGTACAAGGCCTCAAAAGACACGACACGATTTAACACGATTTTCCATACAGGTATGAAAGATTTGCACCGAAAATCTTCCTCGGGACACATGATACGTACAACACCATCAAATAAATACAGCTATAACGAAAATACAAATGGGAACAATTACTTAACTTCGATTTCGATGGAGAGCGTAGACAGCTGCGAATAAACGAAACCTCGCCGGCAAGACCGGAAGCGGAAGTCAATTCCACTCAACCTATGGGGCCTAACTATGGGGGTGACCTTTGACCTTATTAAATGATGGGATATTTACAAGAGTTATTATTTATTTACAAAAGTGACTGTTCTAAAAACCGCAACAACATATACAGACTTGGCATTTAATATGGAATATATTTTTTTTCTTCACTTGGGTTTACTTTCTTAACTAAGTATATCAATCTGGTGAGTTTCTTTTACACTTTGGTGATTTATTTGTTAAAAGAACCATGTCACTGATTGTCTGTCGCAGCAAGAAGTCAACAACAGGATTATATCACAGGTGGCGTGGCAAAATGTACGGACAGGTGCATTTGATGATTGGCTTCACAGTCGGGTATACAAGGGTTGTTGCGTTCTGTATTAGTGGAAAACAACTGCTGCACGTCTCCAAAAGTTATTGCCGCTTCCTCTGGAGATGGTCCGTCAACTCGACAATGCTGTTTGTCATGGAGTGGTGGCTTTACGAAATTACGGCATGAAACAGCGTGCTATTGCTCGGCAGTATGGCATCACTCAAGGTCAGGTGTCAAAGATCCTGAAACAAAATGCTCAGAGGGGTGTCCCTACTCCAATACCGAGGCCAGGACGTCCCCGCAGAACCACAAGGAGGGATGATCGCCAGCTGCACCGGTTAGTCCGCAATGGCCGTACCAAGTCAGCTAATCGGCTTAGGGCTGAGTGGCAGCAACTGACAAATGTGCTTGTATCCAGAAGGCTAGTCAACCAACGACTGGTTCAAGCAGGCTATCGTGCCAGGCATCCCTTGAGAAAGCCACGCCTGACCAGACAACACCGCCAGCGCCGATTGCAGTGGGCCAGAGAGCACCGTCAATGGCAGCCAGGACACTGGAATCACGTGATCTTCAGTGACAAGTTTAGATTTCTGGTCTATCGTCAAGATTGCCGCGTCCGAGTGTGCAGACAAGTGCATGAAGCCTACAACAAAGATTGTATAGTGCCAAGAGTAAGAGTCCAAGCTGGAGGTGGTGGGGTGACCGTTTGGGCTGCTTTTCATGCAGGGGGCAAAACTGATCTGGTTGTTCTGAATGGAAACCTGAACCAGTTCAAGTACAGGGCCATTCTGGAAGAAACATTGCTTCCATTTGTTCGTGCAGTCTTTTGAGGAAACTTTGTCTTCCAAGATGACAATGCACGGCCTCATCGTGCTCGCATGATCCAACACTTTCTTGCTGACCGTGGTGTAGAGCATATGGAGTGGCCTGCCATGTCCCCGGATATGAATCCGATAGGGAACTTGTGGGCAGAATTAACGTGTCAAATCGACCACTTGGACCAGCAGCCGACCTCTGTGTGTCAATTGCAGCAGGCTATTGTCACTGCATGGCAAGCGATTCCTGTCCAAACCTTGGCAAGTCTCGTGAACAGCATTCCTCAACGTGTACGTGCTCTCCTGAATGCTTGTGGGGGTTGCACGAAGTACTGAACTGTAATTTTACTGTCCGTAATCCCAGTCGTAATTTAACTTTTGTTTTTGTTAAAAATTTTTTTGGCTAATGTGCAAAATAAAGAGATACTTCTGGAAAACGTACAGAAGTTTAACACAGTACTGTCCATGAATTGAGTTCGATATCTGTTTACATCACTTTCAAGGATCAATTTATTTGTTTCGAAATGTCAAATGTGGTTTTTGTTTCTTTTAAAGGTCACATTAACAAAATCTGGAATAATTTCAACATAATTCCAATGAACTTTTGGTTCTAAGCCATCTTGAAAAGTAAGTTCACCCCCACAAAAAAAATATTCCATATTAAATGCCAAGTCTGTATATATAACAAAAACCGCAACATATATATTGTTACGGATCGCGGTTTAGATGTTATGATGGGCCGAGCGGATGGTCCAACCGCGACCGTTACAGGATCCCCAATTGGCCCGATTCCACCCGACGTTGACCAGATCGCACCACAGATATTCAATCGGGAAACCTCTAAAGCGACCGAAAGAGAAGGAAAAGAGAAAAAGACAGAGTACGGAGGAAGAACAGATTTATTATACACACACAAGCAATGGATGGAAGAAGCAGTCACACAGTGAATCGTTAACTTATACTATTCAATTTACTTAACCCCAGGACAACATTCAAGACAGACGACGTTCACACTTACACGGGGGAAATTGCAGGCAGGGATGACGGAGGTGGGTTGCTGGAGAGGGAGGCAGGGTCAGGTCCCTGCAACCGGCAGGGCTGGAGGTAGCAGCTCTCAATTCTTCGCGTTTTTGGCGGGAAAACCCTCGGTCGCGTCGACGCTGCTGATGCTGTAGACGTCACGCGCTGGCTCGGTCACACCTGCTCCTCTCCTTCTGGTGGAGCCGTCTCCCTCCTCTCAGCGCATCTCTCCAAAGCTGGTTTCCTCTCCGAGTACCTCTCCTTTTTGGCTTGGAGCGTCTCTCATCTCACCGCTCACAGCTCAGCTCACAGCTCCTCTCGCATGTCACCTCTTCGCTCATCTCCCGAAGCAGTCCCTTCCAGTCGCTTTTATTACTCGGGGCGGAATCAAGCCGCCGGCTGCGAGGGCACGCCTACCGGGTTGCTAACCGCGGTGCTGGTTGGCTGTTAGGGCTGTCCGATTCCTCCTTTGATCATGACGACGTGCCACGCCTGTGAGTTGGCGGCTCCTCCCCCCCTCTTCTCCGAGATGAGCACATGGGCAATGGCGGCTTGCGGGATTGAACACCACTCGCACCGCTTTTGAAAGGAACTTTGGAGAGCGGAGATGTTTGGGGAAATTGAAAGGGGCCTACGCTTATTTTGTTTGATACAATGCAGAGTCAATCTAGTGGGAAACACATATTTAGCCTACATGGAATAAGGAAATAAACTATTTAAAAAGATATATCGTGGCCTGTGTGTAAGTTTCATGGAATTAACTAGGAGGACGGCTGCGACCATTATTTACATTACGAGGGTGTTACACACAACAAAACCATACTTTTCACATTCGTTACACTTCCTCCAAAATTGTTACACTCTTCAAAACCGTTACACTTCTCAAATTCGTTACAATATATATATATATATGTATATAGATATAGATATATATATGTATATAGATATATATATGTATATAGATATATATATGTATATATATATATATATATATGTATATATATAGATATATATATGTATATATATATATATATATATGTATATATATATGTATATATATACAGTGGAACCTTGACTTACGAGTTTAATTCGTTCTGTGACCGAGCTCGTAACTCAAATTGCTCGTTTCTCAAATCAAATTTCCCCATTAAAATGCATTGAAATGCTATTAATCCGTTCCAGCCCGCCAAAAACCACACCAATTTTTTTTTAAATATACAGTATATATAAAAATATCTCGCGCTTTATATTTCACCTGTATGCAGCATACAAGTTGGCAGGATGGCCTGGACTGGAGGTACGCACACTTGACTCTAAAGTCTAAACTGTCCAGCCTGGGTTTGAATCCCGACCCAGCTATAACCTGTCATGGGTGAATCACAGGCAGGGTGATTCATCAATGTGTGTACCGCTAAACTGGGCGCCCCGTTTGCGTCCCATTAGTTGTTGGATGTTAAGGATCTCACCGTGTTTTCCACAAAGAGAAGGCGAGCTATCGCCGGCACTCTGAACAAGTTGTGGCCTGGCATGCTCTTCTCCTCTGCCGTTATATACGTCCTCCTCGGCATCTTTTTCCAGAAGAGCCCTGTCTCGTCACAGTTGAAGATTTGCTGGGGGATGTATCGTTCGGCTTCTATCAGTTCGGCAAAAGTTATAATAAAATCTTCAGCTGCCTTCACATCCGCCTCACCAAGTCGACAACACGCACACCTCGCTCATGTTGTTCGACGATTGCGTGTTTTATAGCCAAGCTCATCATCCTCTTCTTCTTCTTAGCACTGCACTTGGCACTCACTTTCTTAGGCCCCATGGTTAAAACTAAGAAATTTTCCAAAATAACCAAAATGCGAAAACAAAAATGCAGCGATAAACGGCAGAGATACTGTACTTGCACGGCAAGATAACCACGTGACCGGAACCCACCTGGTGGCGGCTGGCGTAAACTCAAAATAACCAACATGCGAAAACAAAAATGCAGCGATATACGGCAGAGATACTGTACTTGCACGGCAAGATAACCACGTGACCGGAACCCACCTGGTGGCGGCTGGCGTAAACTCAAAATAACCAACATGCGAAAACAAAAATGCAGCGATATACGGCAGAGATACTGTACTTGCACGGCAAGATAACCACGTGAACGGGTGGCGAAAGCTCGTAACTCAGATCTCGGCTCGCATCTCAAAGCAATAAACCGCCCGAGCGCCGGCTCGTATCTCGAAAAACTCGTAAGTTGGGGCAATCGTAAGTCAAGGTTCCACTGTATATATATATATATATAGATATATATATGTATATATATATATATATAGATAGATATATACACAAAGAATTAAGTTAAGCACCCCTACACAAAGAATTAAGTTAAGCACCCCCTAATCCTGTCCTGAACCTGAACCCCCTCGAGCACGTTTGGGACATGTTGGGACGACAAATTGCGAAGATGGTCCCTCCAATAGCCAATCTGGATGAATTGGAACGTGCATTACATCGGGAATGGAACAACCTGCCACAGCAACGCATACGACGGCTTACAGGGTCTATGAGACGTAGGGTTGAGTCAGTGATCCGATCACGTGGGTCCTACACACGTTATTGACGCAAAGATCGCTAGAGGTCTTCTCAGAACAATGACTGTACGTTAGAAAACATAAACGTCATCCACACTGTCCGTGATGGACCTATAGCTCCATACTTAAATTGAGGTGAAAATATGCCTAAAATTCCCAAAAAATTTCACCTTAAATTATTCAGAATAAAATATTGAAAACGGCATGATTGTTATGTTTTTATGTGACCATAATATCACTTCTCCAGAAAATATAGCAATATCATGGGTATATTACACTGTTTTGACGACAACAAACTTGTAATGTGCGAGGTTGTAAAAAAACGGGGGGGGTGCTTAACTTAATTCTTTGTGTATATATATATATATATATATATATTGTTACAGATCGCGGTTTAGATGTTACGATGGGCCGAGCGGATGGTCCAACCGCGACCTAACAGGATCCCCAATTGGCCCGACTCCCCCAACGTTGACCAGATCGCACCACAGATATTCAATCGGGAAACCTCTAAAGCGACCGAAAGAGAAGGAAAAGAGAAGAAGACAGAGTACGGAGGAAGAACAGATTTATTATACACACACAAGCAAAAAGAAAGAGCGACCAAAATTATTTACAGCAATGGATGGAAGAAGCAGTCACACAGTGCATCGTTAGCTTATACTATTCAATTTACTTAACCCCAGGACAACGATTAGGACAGACAACGTTCACACTTACACGGGGGATATTGCAGGCAGGTATGGCTTGAGGTGGATTGCTGGAGAGGGAGGCAGGGTCGGAGGCAGCAGCTCTCAATTCCTCGCGGTTTTGGCGGGAAAACCCTCCGTCGCGTATCCGCTGCCGATGCTGTAGACGTCACGCGCTGGCTCGGTTACGCCTGTTCCTCTCCTTCTGGTGGAGCCGTCTCCCTCCTCTCAGCGCGTCACTCCTTCAAACCTTGTTTCCTCCCCAAGTATCTCTCCTTTTTGGGTTTGGAGCGTCTCTCGTCTCACAGCTCACTCACAGCTCCTCTCGCAGGTCACCTCTTCTCTCATCTCTCGAAGCAGTCCCTTCCAGTCGCTTTTATCACTCGGGGCGGAATCAAACCGCCGGCTGCGAGGGCACGCCTACCGGGTCGCTAACCGCGGTGCTGGTTGGCTGTTAGGGCTGTCCGATTCCTCCTCCGATCATGACGACGTGCCACGCCTGTGAGTTGGCGGCTCCTACCCCCCCTCTTCTCCGAGATGAGCACATGGGCAATGGCGGCTTGCGGGATTGAACACCACTCGCACCGCTTTTGAAAGGAACTTTGGGAGAGCGGAGATGATTGGGGAAATTGAAAGGGCCTACGCTTATTTTGTTTGATACAATGCAGTCAATCTAGTGGGAAACACATATTTAGCCTACATAGAATAAGGAAATACACTATTTAAAAAGATATATCGTGGCCTGTGTGTAAGTTTCATGGAATTAACTAGGAGGACGGCTGCGACCATTATTTACATTACGAGGGTGTTACACACAACAAAACCATACTTTTCACATTCGTTACACTTCCTCCAAAATTGTTACACTTCTCAAAAACCGTTACACTTCTCAAATTCGTTACACTTCTCAAAACCGTTACACTGCACCCTCCTTTCTTCAGGCCCGTACTCGGGCCTACAAAACTTTAACTTAGTGTGACACGTAGGTGTAATTCCCTCTACAATTAACCTGACCCTGAGTGTGACAATCTTAAAACACCAATAAGTATGTCCCCCTATTGCATTGCACCCTGTCTAACAGACTCGAGCCCACAGCTAACCGAATTACAGAATTATTCTCAAACTATACATTTACGGTGGGGAGCATTATTTACAATGACGTTATTTCTTATTTACAACGCAACCCAGGACCTGTGTTTTTTTTTTTTTTTTTCTTTTTAGGGAACAAGAAAAAGAAATTCCTGTTGGGAGGGAGGAGACAGCACGCATTGCATCGATGCACCAGTACCAATACCACCAAAGCACCCAAAAGCACCACAAAACACCAAAAGCACCACAACGCACCAAAAGCACCACTCGGTGCACAGTCACCACGGTTCATAATAAACACAACAAAACAACTGGTGGTGGTCTTCTCTTTCTCTGCTGGGCCGATGTTCTTCCCGACGTCTTCTGGCTTCATGCGGCCTAGTTGGAAATAATAAAAAGCACAACTTGTGTTCGTTTTTATTTAGGGCCTCATGGGGCCAACTAAGGGTGGTCCACCTGTTTGGCATAGGTGCCACCTTACCGAGGTCCGCAAGCAAGATTCCCTGGCCACTATGGCCGGTCTCCAACAGAGGTGCCCTGCCCCAGAACCTGGGGTCCATCAAGTGGTACTTGGCCGCAGAACAGCGGTCCATAAAGTGGTACATCAACGCAATGCATGCTGGTTCTGGGAATCTCGTGCGCACAATGGCCACCTCACGCACGCTCCCCTCAGCACCCAATGGCGCACAGGTCCTCAAGTGGGAGACAAAAGGGGGGAAGGCAAATGAGCGAGGGGTAAGGTCACAAGGGTACACGTCAATAAAGGCAATGCAGGGTGAAGTGCGTACGGAGAGCGAAGTGAGAAAAACTCGTCCCTACCGTACGTCACCCCCCCCCCCCCCCTGTCACCTACACTACCCTTGCCCTTACCCCATATTTACAAGAATTTACACCTTTACAAATTCGTCACTACGTCTTGTCTTCCCCACATTTCCCTTCTACACCAAATTCGTCTCCAATCCCTCTACTTCAAAATTTGCCATCACCAATTCATCATCAATCCTCATAAGGAGGGAGAGATGGAATTACGCACAATGTCACACCCACGTCATGATGCGTCTCACAATCCAAAACATTTGCATCAAAAATAATTAAACATGGCATGGTGCGGAGTACCTGTCACCTCAGGTGAGTGGATGCAGATGGTGCGAGGAGATCCTTCATCCTAACTATCCTCTAAATGATTTTAACACACTTTACACTACCCGGGGTCTCTCCCTGCCAATCCATTGGCCAACTTACACTATGGGTTCTAAAAACCAATTCCCATTGACCAAACTGTGGTGCTTCTCAATTTGGGGTCTCACTCCCCCGATTCATCTCCCGGTGCCCTCGCACAATTTCTGGGCTGCGACGTGTAGCTCTCCCAGCAGGTCTACCCACCTGCACACCTCCACCACTGCAGTTGCCACCCGAGCTTACCTAGCTCCTCACCCTAACCTAACTAACTGGGGAAGGCCCTCTCGCACTCTCACCCCCTCAGTGCCCTCTCTGGCACGGGCTACCCGGGTCCGTCCTCCGGATCCTCGGGCCCCATCCACAACAACTACTACCGGCTCCCAGAGCCCCCTGCGGCCTCACCTGGCCGACATCCTCACAGTGGTGGAGCGGCCAACCAACTACACACACTAACAGGCTACACGCCCAGCCATTTCCACAACACTAATGCACCCATCCAAAGACCATTCTTTCACCCGCACCACAGATGCCAATATCCAACCACAATTTACCTGTACCCTCTACCTAACACTTACACTACCCGCCCCGGGTATCCGTGATGGGGGTCCACTCTTCCTCCATTCACACCTTCGCACCATCCACTCCACTCCACAATTTCCACCATACTCACTCCACGACCATCCATTCCAATACTCCTTTTATTCCACACTACCATTCTCCATACCTGCTGTTGCACACCTGTGCCCTCACACCTGGTGCCACCTGCACCCTCCTTTCTCCCTGGACCATTTGGTCATCACAATACACATCACCACTACTCCCTCATACACTGCTCCATACACCTGTTCAGTTGCACACCTGTGCAATCACACCTGTTCAATCACACCTGTTCAATCCTCAAACACACGGCATCATCTCAGCTAACTACTCCCCTCTGAAACTTGCGCTTCCCAGTCGTCCCTTTAAACTATTGCGCTCCCACGTCATTATCATCCACGCTAATCTACCTGCGTCCCCACTACAGGTATCCTTGTCACTAACTAACCTTAACGTCACCTAATGTCATCTTCTAGGTCCCTACACACCATATCCTAACCCACCCGGGCTAGTTTTCACTGCCATACACCCCATAAGCTATAGCGCATTTGCCCCACCGTCTGTGAGGGATGGTGTATTTGCCATCCCACCACATCGGGGAGGTCCTACTATCAATTTCGCACACCTAAATCCAACCAATCAAAAATTCTGCCAATCATCTGCCAATCACCGTACCAATCATCAAATTTCGCCTTTTTCTAATTTTGGGTCCAAAACACTATCCTCATCACCCGTCTACTTATTAGATCCTCTCGGTGCGCCAATTCCCTTCTAAAGCTTGGCTTCGTACAGCCGAGCAATGAACGCGGGTTCTTTGGTGCCGGCGGCTGGATGCGTCCGGCACTCGGTGCAGGGACGGGGGCTTACCCGTGCCGAGATCCCACGCACCACCTCGGGGCGGAGCCATCCAATTTCCCGATCTCGACCTGCTGGCACGTCTCAACAAAAAGTGGTCGCCATGACGACCCTTCCTACCGGGCTGCCCGCTCCGCCTAGTGGAGCCCGGACGCGGCCGTTCCAAGCGAGGCACAGCGTGGATTGCGTACGGCGGTCCTTTCGAACCCGCCGCGGCTCGGATCCCCGCTGGTTCTCGCGGCACGCAAAGCCCGGCACGCACCGAGGGCCCGATTCGGCTAAAAGTCGCTCTAACCGCTAACCCGGTTACCGTCGATGCCTCACCTGGATGCTTACATGCATACGCTACCCCTTTCTTGCTCATACCTCCAGCTGTTCCCATGCTCCTCGTACCTTTCCTTACACACCTCGGTACACTCATTCCGCTCACCGACTTGGTCACACACCTGACCACCGAACACTTTGGCACACATTCGTCGCTCGCACACCTCACCAACACACCTCTTCGCTCCCCTTCCTCGGTCACCTCCTCTGTGACAATCACAGGTGTGCTTTCACTCGCACACCCAACCACGTGCCTCACAACCAACTCAAGTGTGCATTCCCACACACGCTCTACCATTCCAGGTGTGCATCCTTCCATTCCAGGTGTACATCCTCGCTCACCTGTCACAACCAACTCACGCTCCGTGTCACTCTCACTACTTCCACCTCCATTCTCGGTCGCGCACTCACCCTTACTCTCGACAGCACACTCTTTCCTCATGCACCTGTCCGTTACGCACCTTTCTCGCGCACACTCTTGCGCACACTCTCCCGTTACACCCTCTGTAACACTCACCACAGGCGTGCATTCCCCCTTACTCTTGACAGCATGCGCTTTCCCCATGCACCCGTCCGTTACACACCTTTCTCGCGCATCCTCTTGCGCACACTTTTTCGTTACTTCCTCCGTAACACTCACCACACCGCGCTTCCATGTGCTCCCTCGCACACGCGCTACTACCGACTCACTCTCGACAGCACACTCACTGGTCGGCGCGCACTTTTTCCTCACACACCCCATGGTCGGACATTCTCGCACACCTCTTTTTTCGCACACCAGACCTGTCGCACACTTCACCAACGGCCTCTCACGAACACCCGGATCCAAACCAATCCCCAAGCCGACTGAAGCTTTCCTCACATCATATACATCGCCACTCACCTCCGTACCTCGTCGTCGCACCTCCTTTGCCACCTGCAAACTCTTTATTTGGTTAGTGAGCATCACATCATGAGTTGAGCACCGACCTTGCACATATTCCATCACCTCCTCCTGGATTTCTCTTTTAGTTTCTGTCCGTCCCTTCTTAATTTCACTCACCTCTTCTTCCACTTCCTCTAATTTTCGCTTCACCTCTTTTATTTCCCGGTGCGTCTCCTCAAGTTCGTCCTCTAAGGCTACCGTGACCGTCTCTATGTGCATCCTCACCTCTCGGTCCTTCGTCTCCATTATCTCTGTCACCTCGTCCACCCTCATTGTCAGTCCCTCACGTACCATCTGACATTGCCTCTGCGTCGCTATTAATTCGTTTTTAATTTCTTTTTGTGTCGCCTTTAACCCTCCGAGTACTGCAGTGTTCCTTTGAACCTGCTCCACTAACTCAGTCTGTCCCTCCGTCAGCTGTTCCACCTCCTCCGTCAGATCTTCTATTCCCCCCTGTAACCTAGCCGTATTATTCCTCACCTCTTTCTCTATACGCTTTTCGCCTCGCTTTACCTCCTCGCGTACCCCCGAAACCTCCTCACTCACACCTCGTCGTATCTCCTCTTTCATCTCCTCCCTTTCTTTTGTAGATGCCGCCCTCATCTGTCCCAATTCATCCCTCTGAGCATCCAGTTTGGTTTCTACCCCGATTTTCACCTCCTCTATCTGCTCTCCCATTTGTTTAATTTCTCTGGCGGATTGCTCCCCTATCTCCCGCAATTTGTCTTCCATCCTATTTTCTAACCCCATTAACCCATTTTTCACCTCTTTTATCCCATTGTCTAACCCCTCAAAATTATTGTCTAACCCCTCAAAATTATTGTCTAACTTCCCAAATTTCTTGTCTAACCCCTCAAATTTTTTTTCTAATCCCTCACCGGTACCCCTCGCTTCATCCCTCATTACCCCCATTTGGCCCTCCAATCGCTCACCCAATCGCTCACTATCAGCCCTCATTACCCCCAATTGCTCACTCTGCAGTTTGAGGGACGCCTGCATTTGCGCCATAAATTGCTCCATGAGGGCCTGCATTTGGGCCATCCCTCCCACTTGTGCAGCGGGTGCGGCCGCCGTAGCCATGTGCGAGGCGCCATTTTGCGCGCCCGCAACCTCGTGCGCGAGGACGCCATTTTGTGCGTCTGATACCCCCTCAACCGCCTCCTCATTGCTCCCCTCCATTTGATCCTGGGTTACTCCTAACCCCTCTATCTCCCCCACCGACATCCGATCGCCTTGATTGTCCATGGCGCGATCTCAAAATTCGGGTTTTATTAAACAAAATTTCGGCAGCTCGTAATTTTGACCAAAATTTTTTTTTTTCTACACCGCTTAAAAATTTGGTTCGGGCCTCGAATCCCACTCCCAGACACCAATTGTTACAGATCGCGGTTTAGATGTTACGATGGGCCGAGCGGATGGTCCAACCGCGACCTAACAGGATCCCCAATTGGCCCGACTCCCCCAACGTTGACCAGATCGCACCACAGATATTCAATCGGGAAACCTCTAAAGCGACCGAAAGAGAAGGAAAAGAGAAGAAGACAGAGTACGGAGGAAGAACAGATTTATTATACACACACAAGCAAAAAGAAAGAGCGACCAAAATTATTTACAGCAATGGATGGAAGAAGCAGTCACACAGTGCATCGTTAGCTTATACTATTCAATTTACTTAACCCCAGGACAACGATTGGGACAGACGACGTTCACACTTACACGGGGGATATTGCAGGCAGGTATGGCTTGAGGTGGATTGCTGGAGAGGGAGGCAGGGTCGGAGGCAGCAGCTCTCAATTCCTCGCGGTTTTGGCGGGAAAACCCTCCGTCGCGTATCCGCTGCTGATGCTGTAGACGTCACGCGCTGGCTCGGTTACGCCTGTTCCTCTCCTTCTGGTGGAGCCGTCTCCCTCCTCTCAGCGCGTCACTCCTTCAAACCTTGTTTCCTCCCCAAGTAATTCTCCTTTTTGGGTTTGGAGCGTCTCTCGTCTCACAGCTCACTCACAGCTCCTCTCGCAGGTCACCTCTTCTCTCATCTCTCGAAGCAGTCCCTTCCAGTCGCTTTTATCACTCGGGGCGGAATCAAGCCACCGGCTGCGAGGGCACGCCTACCGGGTCGCTAACCGCGGTGCTGGTTGGCTGTTAGGGCTGTCCGATTCCTCCTCCGATCACGACGACGTGCCACGCCTGTGAGTTGGCGGCTCCTACCCCCCCTCTTCTCCGAGATGAGCACATGGGTAATGGCGGCTTGCGGGATTGAACACCACTCGCACCGCTTTTGAAAGGAACTTTGGGAGAGCGGAGATGATTGGGGAAATTGAAAGGGCCTACGCTTATTTTGTTTGATACAATGCAGTCAATCTAGTGGGAAACACATATTTAGCCTACATAGAATAAGGAAATACACTATTTAAAAAGATATATCGTGGCCTGTGTGTAAGTTTCATGGAATTAACTAGGAGGACGGCTGCGACCATTATTTACATTACGAGGGTGTTACACACAACAAAACCATACTTTTCACATTCGTTACACTTCCTCCAAAATTGTTACACTTCTCAAAAACCGTTACACTTCTCAAATTCGTTACACTTCTCAAAACCGTTACAATATATATATATATATATATATATATATATATATATATATATATATATATATATATATATATATATATATATATATATATATATCTGTAAGAAATAGTAGAAACTCCAAAGTACGAGCAGGGCGTCTCATTTGTATTGAATAAATAATCGTTAGATTAAATAAGACGCGGACGTAGCTTCAGGACGTCGATCTTTAATTGTCGACAAGCTTTCGACCAACAAAGGTCTTCTTCTGAGTCAGCCCCAAGTTCAACGGAAGTCCCCGTTCAACCAAACCGGCACTCTGAACAAGTTGTGGCCTGGCATGCTCTTCTCCTCTGCCGTTATATACGTCCTCCTCGGCATCTTTTTCCAGAAGAGCCCTGTCTCGTCACAGTTGAAGATTTGCTGGGGGATGTATCGTTCGGCTTCTATCAGTTCGGCAAAAGTTATAATAAAATCTTCAGCTGCCTTCACATCCGCCTCACCAAGTCGACAACACGCACACCTCGCTCATGTTGTTCGACGATTGCGTGTTTTATAGCCAAGCTCATCATCCTCTTCTTCTTCTTAGCACTGCACTTGGCACTCACTTTCTTAGGCCCCATGGTTAAAACTAAGAAATTTTCCAAAATAACCAAAATGCGAAAACAAAAATGCAGCGATAAACGGCAGAGATACTGTACTTGCACGGCAAGATAACCACGTGACCGGAACCCACCTGGTGGCGGCTGGCGTAAACTCAAAATAACCAACATGCGAAAACAAAAATGCAGCGATATACGGCAGAGATACTGTACTTGCACGGCAAGATAACCACGTGACCGGAACCCACCTGGTGGCGGCTGGCGTAAACTCAAAATAACCAACATGCGAAAACAAAAATGCAGCGATATACGGCAGAGATACTGTACTTGCACGGCAAGATAACCACGTGAACGGGTGGCGAAAGCTCGTAACTCAGATCTCGGCTCGCATCTCAAAGCAATAAACCGCCCGAGCGCCGGCTCGTATCTCGAAAAACTCGTAAGTTGGGGCAATCGTAAGTCAAGGTTCCACTGTATATATATATATATATAGATATATATATGTATATATATATATATATAGATAGATATATACACAAAGAATTAAGTTAAGCACCCCTACACAAAGAATTAAGTTAAGCACCCCCTAATCCTGTCCTGAACCTGAACCCCCTCGAGCACGTTTGGGACATGTTGGGACGACAAATTGCGAAGATGGTCCCTCCAATAGCCAATCTGGATGAATTGGAACGTGCATTACATCGGGAATGGAACAACCTGCCACAGCAACGCATACGACGGCTTACAGGGTCTATGAGACGTAGGGTTGAGTCAGTGATCCGATCACGTGGGTCCTACACACGTTATTGACGCAAAGATCGCTAGAGGTCTTCTCAGAACAATGACTGTACGTTAGAAAACATAAACGTCATCCACACTGTCCGTGATGGACCTATAGCTCCATACTTAAATTGAGGTGAAAATATGCCTAAAATTCCCAAAAAATTTCACCTTAAATTATTCAGAATAAAATATTGAAAACGGCATGATTGTTATGTTTTTATGTGACCATAATATCACTTCTCCAGAAAATATAGCAATATCATGGGTATATTACACTATTTTGACGACAACAAACTTGTAATGTGCGAGGTTGTAAAAAAACGGGGGGGGTGCTTAACTTAATTCTTTGTGTATATATATATATATATATATATTGTTACAGATCGCGGTTTAGATGTTACGATGGGCCGAGCGGATGGTCCAACCGCGACCTAACAGGATCCCCAATTGGCCCGACTCCCCCAACGTTGACCAGATCGCACCACAGATATTCAATCGGGAAACCTCTAAAGCGACCGAAAGAGAAGGAAAAGAGAAGAAGACAGAGTACGGAGGAAGAACAGATTTATTATACACACACAAGCAAAAAGAAAGAGCGACCAAAATTATTTACAGCAATGGATGGAAGAAGCAGTCACACAGTGCATCGTTAGCTTATACTATTCAATTTACTTAACCCCAGGACAACGATTAGGACAGACGACGTTCACACTTACACGGGGGATATTGCAGGCAGGTATGGCTTGAGGTGGATTGCTGGAGAGGGAGGCAGGGTCGGAGGCAGCAGCTCTCAATTCCTCGCGGTTTTGGCGGGAAAACCCTCCGTCGCGTATCCGCTGCCGATGCTGTAGACGTCACGCGCTGGCTCGGTTACGCCTGTTCCTCTCCTTCTGGTGGAGCCGTCTCCCTCCTCTCAGCGCGTCACTCCTTCAAACCTTGTTTCCTCCCCAAGTATCTCTCCTTTTTGGGTTTGGAGCGTCTCTCGTCTCACAGCTCACTCACAGCTCCTCTCGCAGGTCACCTCTTCTCTCATCTCTCGAAGCAGTCCCTTCCAGTCGCTTTTATCACTCGGGGCGGAATCAAACCGCCGGCTGCGAGGGCACGCCTACCGGGTCGCTAACCGCGGTGCTGGTTGGCTGTTAGGGCTGTCCGATTCCTCCTCCGATCATGACGACGTGCCACGCCTGTGAGTTGGCGGCTCCTACCCCCCCTCTTCTCCGAGATGAGCACATGGGCAATGGCGGCTTGCGGGATTGAACACCACTCGCACCGCTTTTGAAAGGAACTTTGGGAGAGCGGAGATGATTGGGGAAATTGAAAGGGCCTACGCTTATTTTGTTTGATACAATGCAGTCAATCTAGTGGGAAACACATATTTAGCCTACATAGAATAAGGAAATACACTATTTAAAAAGATATATCGTGGCCTGTGTGTAAGTTTCATGGAATTAACTAGGAGGACGGCTGCGACCATTATTTACATTACGAGGGTGTTACACACAACAAAACCATACTTTTCACATTCGTTACACTTCCTCCAAAATTGTTACACTTCTCAAAAACCGTTACACTTCTCAAATTCGTTACACTTCTCAAAACCGTTACACTGCACCCTCCTTTCTTCAGGCCCGTACTCGGGCCTACAAAACTTTAACTTAGTGTGACACGTAGGTGTAATTCCCTCTACAATTAACCTGACCCTGAGTGTGACAATCTTAAAACACCAATAAGTATGTCCCCCTATTGCATTGCACCCTGTCTAACAGACTCGAGCCCACAGCTAACCGAATTACAGAATTATTCTCAAACTATACATTTACGGTGGGGAGCATTATTTACAATGACGTTATTTCTTATTTACAACGCAACCCAGGACCTGTGTTTTTTTTTTTTTTTTTTCTTTTTAGGGAACAAGAAAAAGAAATTCCTGTTGGGAGGGAGGAGACAGCACGCATTGCATCGATGCACCAGTACCAATACCACCAAAGCACCCAAAAGCACCACAAAACACCAAAAGCACCACAACGCACCAAAAGCACCACTCGGTGCACAGTCACCACGGTTCATAATAAACACAACAAAACAACTGGTGGTGGTCTTCTCTTTCTCTGCTGGGCCGATGTTCTTCCCGACGTCTTCTGGCTTCATGCGGCCTAGTTGGAAATAATAAAAAGCACAACTTGTGTTCGTTTTTATTTAGGGCCTCATGGGGCCAACTAAGGGTGGTCCACCTGTTTGGCATAGGTGCCACCTTACCGAGGTCCGCAAGCAAGATTCCCTGGCCACTATGGCCGGTCTCCAACAGAGGTGCCCTGCCCCAGAACCTGGGGTCCATCAAGTGGTACTTGGCCGCAGAACAGCGGTCCATAAAGTGGTACATCAACGCAATGCATGCTGGTTCTGGGAATCTCGTGCGCACAATGGCCACCTCACGCACGCTCCCCTCAGCACCCAATGGCGCACAGGTCCTCAAGTGGGAGACAAAAGGGGGGAAGGCAAATGAGCGAGGGGTAAGGTCACAAGGGTACACGTCAATAAAGGCAATGCAGGGTGAAGTGCGTACGGAGAGCGAAGTGAGAAAAACTCGTCCCTACCGTACGTCACCCCCCCCCCCCCCCCCCCTGTCACCTACACTACCCTTGCCCTTACCCCATATTTACAAGAATTTACACCTTTACAAATTCGTCACTACGTCTTGTCTTCCCCACATTTCCCTTCTACACCAAATTCGTCTCCAATCCCTCTACTTCAAAATTTGCCATCACCAATTCATCATCAATCCTCATAAGGAGGGAGAGATGGAATTACGCACAATGTCACACCCACGTCATGATGCGTCTCACAATCCAAAACATTTGCATCAAAAATAATTAAACATGGCATGGTGCGGAGTACCTGTCACCTCAGGTGAGTGGATGCAGATGGTGCGAGGAGATCCTTCATCCTAACTATCCTCTAAATGATTTTAACACACTTTACACTACCCGGGGTCTCTCCCTGCCAATCCATTGGCCAACTTACACTATGGGTTCTAAAAACCAATTCCCATTGACCAAACTGTGGTGCTTCTCAATTTGGGGTCTCACTCCCCCGATTCATCTCCCGGTGCCCTCGCACAATTTCTGGGCTGCGACGTGTAGCTCTCCCAGCAGGTCTACCCACCTGCACACCTCCACCACTGCAGTTGCCACCCGAGCTTACCTAGCTCCTCACCCTAACCTAACTAACTGGGGAAGGCCCTCTCGCACTCTCACCCCCTCAGTGCCCTCTCTGGCACGGGCTACCCGGGTCCGTCCTCCGGATCCTCGGGCCCCATCCACAACAACTACTACCGGCTCCCAGAGCCCCCTGCGGCCTCACCTGGCCGACATCCTCACAGTGGTGGAGCGGCCAACCAACTACACACACTAACAGGCTACACGCCCAGCCATTTCCACAACACTAATGCACCCATCCAAAGACCATTCTTTCACCCGCACCACAGATGCCAATATCCAACCACAATTTACCTGTACCCTCTACCTAACACTTACACTACCCGCCCCGGGTATCCGTGATGGGGGTCCACTCTTCCTCCATTCACACCTTCGCACCATCCACTCCACTCCACAATTTCCACCATACTCACTCCACGACCATCCATTCCAATACTCCTTTTATTCCACACTACCATTCTCCATACCTGCTGTTGCACACCTGTGCCCTCACACCTGGTGCCACCTGCACCCTCCTTTCTCCCTGGACCATTTGGTCATCACAATACACATCACCACTACTCCCTCATACACTGCTCCATACACCTGTTCAGTTGCACACCTGTGCAATCACACCTGTTCAATCACACCTGTTCAATCCTCAAACACACGGCATCATCTCAGCTAACTACTCCCCTCTGAAACTTGCGCTTCCCAGTCGTCCCTTTAAACTATTGCGCTCCCACGTCATTATCATCCACGCTAATCTACCTGCGTCCCCACTACAGGTATCCTTGTCACTAACTAACCTTAACGTCATCTTCTAGGTCCCTACACACCATATCCTAACCCACCCGGGCTAGTTTTCACTGCCATACACCCCATAAGCTATAGCGCATTTGCCCCACCGTCTGTGAGGGATGGTGTATTTGCCATCCCACCACATCGGGGAGGTCCTACTATCAATTTCGCACACCTAAATCCAACCAATCAAAAATTCTGCCAATCATCTGCCAATCACCGTACCAATCATCAAATTTCGCCTTTTTCTAATTTTGGGTCCAAAACACTATCCTCATCACCCGTCTACTTATTAGATCCTCTCGGTGCGCCAATTCCCTTCTAAAGCTTGGCTTCGTACAGCCGAGCAATGAACGCGGGTTCTTTGGTGCCGGCGGCTGGATGCGTCCGGCACTCGGTGCAGGGACGGGGGCTTACCCGTGCCGAGATCCCACGCACCACCTCGGGGCGGAGCCATCCAATTTCCCGATCTCGACCTGCTGGCACGTCTCAACAAAAAGTGGTCGCCATGACGACCCTTCCTACCGGGCTGCCCGCTCCGCCTAGTGGAGCCCGGACGCGGCCGTTCCAAGCGAGGCACAGCGTGGATTGCGTACGGCGGTCCTTTCGAACCCGCCGCGGCTCGGATCCCCGCTGGTTCTCGCGGCACGCAAAGCCCGGCACGCACCGAGGGCCCGATTCGGCTAAAAGTCGCTCTAACCGCTAACCCGGTTACCGTCGATGCCTCACCTGGATGCTTACATGCATACGCTACCCCTTTCTTGCTCATACCTCCAGCTGTTCCCATGCTCCTCGTACCTTTCCTTACACACCTCGGTACACTCATTCCGCTCACCGACTTGGTCACACACCTGACCACCGAACACTTTGGCACACATTCGTCGCTCGCACACCTCACCAACACACCTCTTCGCTCCCCTTCCTCGGTCACCTCCTCTGTGACAATCACAGGTGTGCTTTCACTCGCACACCCAACCACGTGCCTCACAACCAACTCAAGTGTGCATTCCCACACACGCTCTACCATTCCAGGTGTGCATCCTTCCATTCCAGGTGTACATCCTCGCTCACCTGTCACAACCAACTCACGCTCCGTGTCACTCTCACTACTTCCACCTCCATTCTCGGTCGCGCACTCACCCTTACTCTCGACAGCACACTCTTTCCTCATGCACCTGTCCGTTACGCACCTTTCTCGCGCACACTCTTGCGCACACTCTCCCGTTACACCCTCTGTAACACTCACCACAGGCGTGCATTCCCCCTTACTCTTGACAGCATGCGCTTTCCCCATGCACCCGTCCGTTACACACCTTTCTCGCGCATCCTCTTGCGCACACTTTTTCGTTACTTCCTCCGTAACACTCACCACACCGCGCTTCCATGTGCTCCCTCGCACACGCGCTACTACCGACTCACTCTCGACAGCACACTCACTGGTCAGCGCGCACTTTTTCCTCACACACCCCATGGTCGGACATTCTCGCACACCTCTTTTTTCGCACACCAGACCTGTCGCACACTTCACCAACGGCCTCTCACGAACACCCGGATCCAAACCAATCCCCAAGCCGACTGAAGCTTTCCTCACATCATATACATCGCCACTCACCTCCGTACCTCGTCGTCGCACCTCCTTTGCCACCTGCAAACTCTTTATTTGGTTAGTGAGCATCACATCATGAGTTGAGCACCGACCTTGCACATATTCCATCACCTCCTCCTGGATTTCTCTTTTAGTTTCTGTCCGTCCCTTCTTAATTTCACTCACCTCTTCTTCCACTTCCTCTAATTTTCGCTTCACCTCTTTTATTTCCCGGTGCGTCTCCTCAAGTTCGTCCTCTAAGGCTACCGTGACCGTCTCTATGTGCATCCTCACCTCTCGGTCCTTCGTCTCCATTATCTCTGTCACCTCGTCCACCCTCATTGTCAGTCCCTCACGTACCATCTGACATTGCCTCTGCGTCGCTATTAATTCGTTTTTAATTTCTTTTTGTGTCGCCTTTAACCCTCCGAGTACTGCAGTGTTCCTTTGAACCTGCTCCACTAACTCAGTCTGTCCCTCCGTCAGCTGTTCCACCTCCTCCGTCAGATCTTCTATTCCCCCCTGTAACCTAGCCGTATTATTCCTCACCTCTTTCTCTATACGCTTTTCGCCTCGCTTTACCTCCTCGCGTACCCCCGAAACCTCCTCACTCACACCTCGTCGTATCTCCTCTTTCATCTCCTCCCTTTCTTTTGTAGATGCCGCCCTCATCTGTCCCAATTCATCCCTCTGAGCATCCAGTTTGGTTTCTACCCCGATTTTCACCTCCTCTATCTGCTCTCCCATTTGTTTAATTTCTCTGGCGGATTGCTCCCCTATCTCCCGCAATTTGTCTTCCATCCTATTTTCTAACCCCATTAACCCATTTTTCACCTCTTTTATCCCATTGTCTAACCCCTCAAAATTATTGTCTAACCCCTCAAAATTATTGTCTAACTTCCCAAATTTCTTGTCTAACCCCTCAAATTTTTTTTCTAATCCCTCACCGGTACCCCTCGCTTCATCCCTCATTACCCCCATTTGGCCCTCCAATCGCTCACCCAATCGCTCACTATCAGCCCTCATTACCCCCAATTGCTCACTCTGCAGTTTGAGGGACGCCTGCATTTGCGCCATAAATTGCTCCATGAGGGCCTGCATTTGGGCCATCCCTCCCACTTGTGCAGCGGGTGCGGCCGCCGTAGCCATGTGCGAGGCGCCATTTTGCGCGCCCGCAACCTCGTGCGCGAGGACGACATTTTGTGCGTCTGATACCCCCTCAACCGCCTCCTCATTGCTCCCCTCCATTTGATCCTGGGTTACTCCTAACCCCTCTATCTCCCCCACCGACATCCGATCGCCTTGATTGTCCATGGCGCGATCTCAAAATTCGGGTTTTATTAAACAAAATTTCGGCAGCTCGTAATTTTGACCAAAATTTTTTTTTTTCTACACCGCTTAAAAATTTGGTTCGGGCCTCGAATCCCACTCCCAGACACCAATTGTTACAGATCGCGGTTTAGATGTTACGATGGGCCGAGCGGATGGTCCAACCGCGACCTAACAGGATCCCCAATTGGCCCGACTCCCCCAACGTTGACCAGATCGCACCACAGATATTCAATCGGGAAACCTCTAAAGCGACCGAAAGAGAAGGAAAAGAGAAGAAGACAGAGTACGGAGGAAGAACAGATTTATTATACACACACAAGCAAAAAGAAAGAGCGACCAAAATTATTTACAGCAATGGATGGAAGAAGCAGTCACACAGTGCATCGTTAGCTTATACTATTCAATTTACTTAACCCCAGGACAACGATTGGGACAGACGACGTTCACACTTACACGGGGGATATTGCAGGCAGGTATGGCTTGAGGTGGATTGCTGGAGAGGGAGGCAGGGTCGGAGGCAGCAGCTCTCAATTCCTCGCGGTTTTGGCGGGAAAACCCTCCGTCGCGTATCCGCTGCTGATGCTGTAGACGTCACGCGCTGGCTCGGTTACGCCTGTTCCTCTCCTTCTGGTGGAGCCGTCTCCCTCCTCTCAGCGCGTCACTCCTTCAAACCTTGTTTCCTCCCCAAGTAATTCTCCTTTTTGGGTTTGGAGCGTCTCTCGTCTCACAGCTCACTCACAGCTCCTCTCGCAGGTCACCTCTTCTCTCATCTCTCGAAGCAGTCCCTTCCAGTCGCTTTTATCACTCGGGGCGGAATCAAGCCACCGGCTGCGAGGGCACGCCTACCGGGTCGCTAACCGCGGTGCTGGTTGGCTGTTAGGGCTGTCCGATTCCTCCTCCGATCACGACGACGTGCCACGCCTGTGAGTTGGCGGCTCCTACCCCCCCTCTTCTCCGAGATGAGCACATGGGTAATGGCGGCTTGCGGGATTGAACACCACTCGCACCGCTTTTGAAAGGAACTTTGGGAGAGCGGAGATGATTGGGGAAATTGAAAGGGCCTACGCTTATTTTGTTTGATACAATGCAGTCAATCTAGTGGGAAACACATATTTAGCCTACATAGAATAAGGAAATACACTATTTAAAAAGATATATCGTGGCCTGTGTGTAAGTTTCATGGAATTAACTAGGAGGACGGCTGCGACCATTATTTACATTACGAGGGTGTTACACACAACAAAACCATACTTTTCACATTCGTTACACTTCCTCCAAAATTGTTACACTTCTCAAAAACCGTTACACTTCTCAAATTCGTTACACTTCTCAAAACCGTTACAATATATATATATATATATATATATATATATATATATATATATATATATATATATATATATATATATATATATATATATATATATATCTGTAAGAAATAGTAGAAACTCCAAAGTACGAGCAGGGCGTCTCATTTGTATTGAATAAATAATCGTTAGATTAAATAAGACGCGGACGTAGCTTCAGGACGTCGATCTTTAATTGTCGACAAGCTTTCGACCAACAAAGGTCTTCTTCTGAGTCAGCCCCAAGTTCAACGGAAGTCCCCGTTGAACTTGGGGCTGACTCAGAAGAAGACCTTTGTTGGTCGAAAGCTTGTCAACAATTAAAGATCGACGTCCTGAAGCTACGTCCGCGTCTTATTTAATCTAACGATTATATATATATATATATATATAAAAGCCTGGTGTTGGCTTAGTGGTTAGGGTGCCGGCTTGGGATCCTAGGATCCTGGGTTCGAATCCCCGTCGATCGCTGAATTAACACCAGGGGGGTTGACTCAGCCTGTCATCCTTCTGAGGTCGGCAAATTGAGTACCAGCTTGCTGGGATGAATGATCCCGGTGTGTACCCCGGTTTAGAATAGGTACACCGTATCCCTGCGCATCGTAAGAGGCGACTAAGGGTTGGTGCCAGGAAGGGCATCCGGCCATAAACAAAAACATTGCCTCAAACAGGGAACCATGATCGTCATGGGGCCCGCAAGGCTAACCCCTGCTCTGGCGGTGAAAATGGCCTTAAAACGATAATTCATTCATATATATATATTGTTACGGAACCCGACGTCGGCCTATGGTTCCGCTTTGAGGGGGGATTACTCCCCTCGTTTGTTACTGACCGACGTGGTCCCTGAAGCTGCACCGTGATCTCCGGAAAGGCCGGTGCACAGCCCCGTTCGCGACCGCGGATAAGATGTTAATTTGCCGAGCGGATGGCAGCCGCGGCACGAACTGTTAACAATGACTAGACCCGATTCTCAAACGTTGGCCAAATCGTGCCACAGGTATTCAATGGGGAAAAGACGAAGACGACGGATGTGAAGAAGAAGAAGAAGACAAAAAGGGGTTTGAAATACGACTCTAATTTATTACTACTATTTACAACCAAAAGAAACCAAGGAGGAGGAAGGATACGAAAATAAAGACAGAAGGAATCAAGGAGACACAGTGCAACGCTAGCTTACCTACAGTCTTAATTAATACCCCAGGACAAGACACACAAAACGGACGACAATCAAACTCACACGAATGGGGAAATGAAGGCAGGAACGATTGGCTGGAAGGAGGGGAAGGTCCAAGTGGTCCACAGAGCTGGAAGGATGCGGGTCCGGTTCGTGTAAACGGCAAGGCTCGAGGTGAGCGGCCGCCGACCCTCCTCAATCTGGCCCGCACGGCGGCGCCGCCTCGCAGCAGCGGGTCGAAACTGCCGTCAAAGCTCAACTCAACCGCGGTGGACTCAGCTGCGGTGGACTCAACTGTGGTTGACTCAACTGTGGTGGACTCAGCTGCGGTGGACTCAACTCATCTGCTGAACTCCCTTCTTGACGCATGCGCCCCCGTTTTATATCGCGCCTCCACCTCTTCCCGCGAGCTCTCTGGGCACGCCTACCGGGTCCTACTGCAGTGCCGGTTGGCTCGCACTGCCTCTTTTGGCTCCGCCCTTGATGACGAGGGGCGGCCAACGCCCTGGATTCGGCGGCTCCTCCCCCCTCTTCTCCGAGCCCACCTCGTGGCTAATGGAGTCGCGGTGAAAACTGCCCAGCAGCTGCGGCGAAAACCCAAGCCCGAAGAAACAGCGGACTGCAGCAAACCACGCAGAGGAATTTGTAATGCGGCTGACAAAAGGGGATTCCCATGAAGGTTCTGGGGAAATTGAAAGGGGATACTACCTATTTGAATTCGGTGCAATGGAGTATTAGTTAATCGAAGACAAAGCCTTAACCTAATACACAGAATAAGGAAATAACTACCAACAAGCAGGAAACCTATGATTGGCTAACGCGATTGTATATGACCTAACTAAGGGACGCCCTTTGATCTTTATACACAACTGGAGGAAGGAGGGTGATATTTTTACAACAATAAAAAAACACGATTCTCATTTCCACAACAATATATATATATATATATATATATATATTTATATATATATATATATATATATATATATATATATATGCATATATATATATATATATATATATATATATATATGCATATATATATATATATATATATATATATATATATATATATATATATGTATTTTGTTATGTCGGTGGTAGAGCAATATGTAGAGCAGAATAGATCTGAATAGGTAACATGCTTCTTGTGTCACGGTAAGGAACACTTCCTGTAATAAGTCATGTGTAGGTGTTTTGTCGGCTGAGATGTATGATTGTGAATCTACCAGGAGATTCGTGTGTTATGTGGTGTGGGGGATAATGAGTGGAGCCCTTGTATGTCTCACCTGGTAATCAAACCTTTGTCCCTTATGGCACTGCAGACCACATAGACACTTGATTAGAATCCCTTCGTACAACATTAATGACGCCTTTCCCCCCTGACATGACTTCAAAAGAAATCGGGCTGGGACACCGCCTATAATGGCCGCCACCATTTGCACCTCCGAGAGGCCTATCCGCATCGCATAGCACGTGCTATAACACAAGGAGCGGGAGTGAGAGTGACGCAGTGGGCGTGCCCCTGGGCGAGCCGGCGAGTCCGTGGAGGCTCCGATTGGTTCGGAGTGCGCCAAAGCTGACGTCATCGGCCAGGGATATTAGCGGGGGCCGGACGCCATTTCGAGGAGTTCGATTCAGGAGTTGAGTGGAGTTGTCGAGCAGCGGAGTTGAGTTCCATTCTTGAGTCGAGTTGAGTACAGTCCCGGTGCGATCCTGACAGAGTTGAGTGACGAGCGCCGAACGCCATTGAGAGCGACGAGCTGTGAGTTGGATCCCGAGTGCACGAGAGCGAGTCGTGCAGCAGCAGTTGGTTGGCAGTTCACGGCCTGAGTACACGAGTTAGGTTTTGAGAAGCGAGTTGGAAGGACGAGACATGCAGTCACACCTGCGTTCTCTCCGTTCCTGTCTTTTCGTGCTTTGTGCTTTGTGTGGGGGGATCGACCTCGTGTGGAGCCGCTGGCCTGCGTTGGGTGCTTTGGAGCTTGGTGCACGGACCTCGTGGGCAGCGAGAGGATCGGAGCTTGGAGCGAGGCCTCGTGGGTACATCGGGGCCGAACGGAGCCGTGGTGGACAGCAAACAATACAGGACGACGGACAGATAAGCTCACACCACATTTCACGATTTAACATAACGTGTTCTTTTTATTAATTCATATCCCTCGTCTTGTCTTTGATAGCTGGTGTGCGGGATCCCGATTTAGGATTATTTCATTACCGGCGCATGCTTTTACTGTCTTTGCTTTTCTCAATAAACCTTTTCCCCAAATTTTTGTACATATATCTGAACGCAGTTTACCGGGTGGTTGATTTTAATAGATAAGGCTGCGGGGCTCTCGCCGTTCCCCTCCATTCCGCACGCTTGGGTGTTTTAGGTTTTGGAATCCGCCATTGAGTTTCCACCTCGGAGTTAAAGCCTTCGTGATCGGCAATCTGCAACTCTGGTGTTAATCGGAGTTGCGTGACAATATACATATTGCCAAGCTGATTTTTGTGGGAATTTTTTTTTTTTTTGCCTCTGTGAAAACTGCGAAAACGCGAGACACAGGGCTGAAAATGTATATATAACCTGGTCGTGATTTATTAACTGCAAATACGTGAAACACGCGAATGTTGGGACCGTGAATATCGGGGTCCGACTGTATGTATGATGATGTTAAGATGAACGGATTATATTTTGATTCCTGGAGGTCAAAGATCAGAGGTCATGTTAGGAAAAAGTTTATTACTGTGCTACTTGTGAACCAGTGATTCGATTTTGACCAAGCTTGATACTGGTATATATTACGATGCAAAGATGAACTGATTAGATTGTATAGGTCATGTCAGGTAAAAATGTTGTTATCGAAGTACGGATTTGAACTAAACTAAGTGCATGTACCCTGATACATATGTACAGATTATATATTGAAGTCAAATGGTCTTGAGGTCTGAGGTCAAAGTTAAGAGTATGCAATGACTTAATGTGAGCGGAGGCATATTGGTCGACGTTTCGTTATTATATGATGTGAGGCTCATAGTGTAACTGCCACCCATGAATGCACGTCACATCCCCCTCACACACATGAACATAGACGAATGCACGAAACACAACACAGGACTGTTAGTTGAGGCGAAAACCAATGACCTTGCGGTTAGGATTGTCTGTGCTCTTGTCCGTTTAAATGCTGAGCATTAAGCAAGAAAGCAACACATACCATTTAAAAAAAGTATTTGGTATGACTTGGCCGGGGTTTGAACCCCCTAACCTTCCAGACTCAGAGCTGACACTCTCACCATTACACCACTGAATCTAGTTGCTCTTTGCATCAGTGGACAGGTGAAACAATGAATGAAATTGACATTTATTGAGGTGTGCTAACTGCCATGGGGAGCAAGGAGAAACTGATTTTCCAGTGTTAACCCTTCGCTGGAGCAGAAGATTGTTAATGTTGATGCCCAAAGTGTCAACTTCTCTTTTCTTCCCACGATTGTTAGCATCTCAGTTAACGCCCTGTCGATTTTATCCATGTTTGTTCTGGTTTGGTCGAACCTGAACTATCTTTTTTGTAATGTGGAATATAAAAAGCAAATATGGGAAGATGTGTAATTGTTTTTTCAAATCTTCATCTCAGCTGTATCAAAATCAGATTGAAATGATTTTTGGCTTACGTGGTCCTGATTAATTAATCGCTTGCTTCTGTTAGTGACTTAGCATTTGCCAGAAAAATAGAGTAGATGTGGGAAGACCATAAATCGTGGCAGCAAAACAACGGCGCTTGAAAAATACGGTGGAATGATGTTTGTGGCTTATTCATCAGCATAACGTATTGCAAATGTTGCCATATTTCACGTCCGGGAAGCTTATGGGCTTAGGCTTATTTTCTTGCCCAGTCCTGATACCAGAAAGCTGAGGGCTGCTCGCTCGTGGAGACATTTATGCTTCATGAAGACAACGGCTTTATCAAAGGTTGGACCTTCAAGTTTGCACTCTTCATGGTTGATGAAAGTGGCTCCTCACTGAATGAACGATTTCAGTTTGCAAGAGGATACCTGGAGAATCGTAGTTCTTCCACGCTTTGTGCACTATGAGGAGGGATTTCTTGCAGCATGCTAGGAACGGGTTAAAACTAAGCTGTGGGGGTGTAATGATGCAGGCATGAATTGTCAGCTTATCCCAGAGTTGGTGGTTAATTATTCATGTTGTGGCACGTTATCGGGAATGCCGAGTGTGTAATAAGAAGCGGGGCAAGTGGGATTGTACAGAGATATGAAAGCAAAGTCGCTAACGGCATTGGAAATAGGCTTCATTTGCAGGCTAACCTCGTGTGTGGAAAATAACGTGTTGGCAGCTGCATTTGAAATGGCTTTTTACAACATTTCAGAATGTCTATGATCCCTTAAAGCAGGCATTAAGGAAGTTGTTGAAATTCAGGGCTTTGTCTTTGCATCTGTATGCGATTCTTGCATTTCAGCTTTGCTTAGTTTTGCTTCTTTGGTTTTTTTTTTTTCTGCGCTGGTGAATAATCAATTAGCTGGTGTCCTGCAGTCCTCCTTGTGGGTTGACTACTCATATATACTGTCATTGATGAAGTGGCATTCCCGGCTCATGCATCAACCCTCAGCTCTCAGAGCCTCAGACACTGAGCCATGTGCTTGTGGAGGAATGTGCAACATCTGTGGTAGAAGAAAAGAGGCCTTTTGGAGCGGTATCTAGAGCGATAATTTCTCTCCATAAAGAGCTTAAAATCCCCATCCGTGTTACATGCTCGATCTCAGAGTGCAGTTTCCACAGCTGCTCATTTTGCCTTCTCTTCTGAGTTTCAATGATTATATTATATTTTATCGTTTTTTATTATTTTGTTTGGGAAATTCTCTGAATTTGGTCATCTTCTTTATCAGATTAACTTTTTGGTTGCTTCATAAACAACCAATCACCAGAAGATATCTACAAAGCCTTCAGCATTGCATAGTTTTTTTTTTTTGCTTATTGGAAGATATTGCCACTGATGAAACATTGCTGCTGAAAAGGTTATGTTTGACTTTTGCATTTTCACATTTCATCATATGATGTGTATTTGAAATGATGTGTACATCATATGATTTCATCATTTCATCACTTTCATCTCATGAGGAAACGTTTGTAATGTTGTGGTTGATACTCTCCATCCAGATGATCAGCAACTTTCACACAACACAAAAACACAGTTTCCTATCCTCTCTTGTTTTGTTATCACGTCACATCTTGCTACCTGGCATAATACATGTGCAAGGTCATACACAAACCTTAGTCAGGGTAGAGACGTTTTATTTTTTAGTATTCCGTTTGGGGCATGAGGATTTGATGACCTGTACAAAATGGCATTGCCACATACTACACCAGTGGTTCTCAAACTTTTTTGGACTACCGCCCCCTTCTGCCCTCTTGGACCGGCCCAATGCCCCCCTTGTCCTATCGTTCGTGGTCGGACACCCAGAATTTATGTAGATAGGAAGCAAAAATAACAGAAGCCAAATATTTTCTGAATAATATTTTACCTTATTTTACTTTACTTTTTATTTTATTTTGCACGACCTACAATGTTTCAGCAGAACAGGTCCAGGTGAGGCAAACTGGGAATCTGTTATCACAGGCCCAAATACCGTTAGTGTGAAGGGTGGGCCTGGTGACTCGCTGCGAGATTACGAACGTCTGGCTCCATCTCAGTGAGGTAGAGACGCAGATCGCCCTTTTTGGTAATGTCAAGGCGGTTTCGATACTTGGTCAGCAGCACCATCACGGCGCTGAACCTTCTTTCAACGAGGTATGATGTAGGGAACGCCATCAGCAGCAGTTCTGCCTCTGTCCACATTGCGGGGTATTCGCCCCGCTCCAGAATCCACAATTTGCCGTATTCATGCTGCGAGAATCTTGCCTTCGCCTCATCATCATTGTGGAGGTTGATAATTTCGTCCTGTAATTCGCGCTTCACATCTTGAATGTCACATTTGAATGGGTTGATCACCCATGCTAGCATGTCTCTGAAACGCTGCTCCATATCTCCACGAATCTTCTCAAGGTGATTGCAATAAACGAGCAGCTCTTCATCAGAAACAGCAGTTTCCTTTGCCAACCGGGGAAAGTGGTACATATCTCTGCGGCCGAGGGTTTCCCTGTGCAGAGTTGCCTTGGTTATGAACGCGCCGATCACTTTCTTTGCTTTAATCAGCGTCATATGGTCACCCTGGAGTTGTTTGTTGACATCATTCAGTACACTGAATATGTCCGTGAGGTAAGTCATGTCCGTGAGGTAAGTCAAATCATGCTCAATCGCATTCACTTTCTCTGATAGCTCCGTATCAATTTCCGACAGAAACTCGACCACTGTTGAGAAGAGGGCATGGAAACAGGTCAAACAAGCACCTTTGGACCACCATCGAACTTCGGTATGCAACAGGAGCCGCTCGAATGCCTCATCGTTCTCCTGGCAAAGCTGACGAAACAGCCGATCATGCAGAGACACCTTGATTTTATTCACTGCTTTAATTACTGTTTGGAGTGATGTATGAAGTCTGGTGCTGAGAGCTTTTGCTACAAGATGTTGGCGGTGCAGGACACAGTGAATGGCGAACACGGACGGTACCTGGTTCTTCAGAAGCGCAATAAAACCATGCTGGCGGCCAACCATCGCTGGTGCCCCGTCCGTCGCGCAAGCGAGAATGTTCTCCATCGGTATGTTCTTATCAGTAAAGTACTTCTCCAACGTTTGGAAGATGGAAGAACCCTTCGTATCGGTCTGGAGAGAGCGGGCAAACAACATTTCTTCCACCATTTCCTGATCAAGGATGAAGTGAACGTAGCAGAGTAACAGAGCTTCACTGTCACGCAAAGTGGACTCATTCAGCTGGATGGCGAAGTGTGTGCTTCTCAGCTCACTACACAGCTTATCTTCTACATCTGATGACATTTCATCAATCCGCCTGGCCACGGAATCATTGCTGAGCGCAATCGAAGAGAGAACTGGATTCGGATCCTGGCCCATAACGGTTTTTATCACTTCCCCAACAGCTGGTTTGATCAACTGTTTGCCGATTGAATACGGTTTTCCAGATCTGGCGATGAGCAATGACAGCTTATACGACGCTTCCAGTCCTTTATCCACGAGCTTTTGGCTGGCTTTGAACATGGTCGTTACCATGTATCGCTTCTCAAATTTCTCTTTCAGCGATTGGAAATAGCTGACCTCTGCGCGAGCCTTATCACTGTGCTTTTTACTCAGGTGCTCACTCAGTCGAGATGGTTTCATTGCTTCATTGGACAGCGTGATACCACACAACAAACACATCGGTAACTGTTTGTTCATCGAAGATGGAATGAATCCATACTTGATGTATTCAACGGAATACTGACGACACTTTTTCTTTGAGGCCGACATCTTGAAGCCGACCGGACGTGAAGCTTTTTTGAATAACGAAATCAACACGCCAAAATGTCGAAAGACTAACACCAGCGCTAACACTGACTGTTCATACCTTGCCCAATGTCTGTGCTGGCCAGGCCAGGCTGCAAAGTTGAACCAGGCACGTTGAATAGTCCAGCACGAATAGAGTGTATTATATCCCGCATAAAAAGATTCTTGCAAGCCGATTGGTTGAAATGGCACCACGTGACAAAAATTAGTGTTGTATTATTGGCCGCATTGGCGGCCAATAGTTTTTACTATTGGCCGTCGTCATGGAAGCGGCCAATAGTATTTCGCTGGTGTCATACACTATCATGTTTGTTGCGTGAGCATGTATGGAGAAGAAAATACCGACACGACATCAGCGAATATGTGATCATAAAAACCATGCGGAGGGGGAAAGAATGTGGTCGTTGATTGGATGGACAATTTGCCGAATGGTGCCGGGTAACCTGTTCAGACTGCAGGAAGCCCAATGAGCACTTCAAATCGCCGCTGCTCCTCTAAATCGCCAGTGCCCCCCAAATCATTGCCAGTGCCCCCCTACCGCCCGTGGACTCTGGAGCGCCCCCCTGAAAGTTCCCAGCACCCACTGAGGGGTGGTAGGGACCACTTTGAGAACCTATATACTACACAGTGAAAATGTCTTGAGGTCACATAATTTTTCCGACAAAGAAATTTAATGTTGGATCATTCTTCTCAATAAATAAACGAAAAAGTAGATTTTTGTGCTATTTGTTTAACAAGGTTCGCTTTATCTATTATTAGGACTTAGATGAAGATCTGAGCACATTTTAGGTCAAATTTATGCAGAAATACAGAAAATTCTAAAGGGTTCACAAACGTTTTCTCACTCCTGCATGTCGATGACCTCTTTCATGTTTTCTTATTTGGCGATGATTACACGTCTCCTGTACATTTTCACATCCTACCGACAGACCATTAACAACAGCTTTCTGCTCTGTTGATCTAGTAATGGTCAGATACCGTTCTAACATTTGGAATACGGCCTTCATTCAAGGTAAATCTCATGTTGGACCCTCTTCTCCAGAATTTTTTTTAAATATCAAACCACCTGTCGATTTCCACAGTTGAATGAACAACTAGTCTGGTTGGTGAGAGCTAATGTCTATCTGTGTCGGCAGACAGGTTTAACAGTGGATGGACTCTACATAACATTGAATGAGGTACGGTAACCGCCGTTGGAAGCAAGAACCAGCTAACGTTTCAGGTGTTAACCCTTTGTCGGAGAAAAAGCAAGAGGCAGGATAGGGATGAGAGTTGACAAAGGGTGGGGGTGAGGTACAGGTGAATGAGTCAGACCCAGGTCAGATGTCAGGGAACACATGGGGATGAGAATGACTGATTTGGACAGGGTGCGTCAGGGTCTAGTTGTTAAAAGACAAGGGGAATGAGATTTGAAAAAAGTGAAAATAATAGGGAATTAAAGAATAAAAAGAAGGATTTTCACTAAATGAACAAAAGTGGTGATACAAATGAAAATATACAGTGCATTCCGAAAGTATTCAGACCCCTTCACTTTTTTCCCATTTTGTTATGTTGCAGCCTTATGCTGAAATCGTTTAAATTCATTTTTTCCCTCATCAATCTGCACTCAATACCCCATAATGACAAAGAGAAAACAGGATTTTAGAAAGTTTTGCAGATTTATTAAAAAGAAAAAACTGAAATATCACATTGACATAAGTATTCAGACCCTTTGCTATGACACTTGAAATTTAGCTCAGGTGCCTCCCATTTCTCTTGATCATCTTGGAGATGTTTCTGCTTCTTGATTGGAGACCACCTATGGTAAATTCAATTGATTGGGCATGATTTGAAAAGGCACACACCTGTCTATATAAGGGCTCACAGCTGACAATGCATATCAGAGCAAAAACCAAGCCATGAGGTCGAAGGAACTGCCTGCAGAGCTCAGAGACAGGATTGTGTCGAGGCACAGATCTGGGGAAGCCCACAAAAAATATTTCTGCTGCATTGAAGGCTCCCAAGAGCACAGTGGCCTCCATAATTCTTAAATGGAAGAAGTTTGGAACAACCAGGACTCTTCCTAGAGCTGGCCGCCCGGCCAAACTGAGCAATCGGGGGAGAAGGGCCTTGGTAATAGAGGTGACCAAGAACCCGATGGTCCCTCTGGCTGAGCTCCAGAGATCCTGTGTGGAGATGGGAGAAACTTCAAGAAGGACAACCATCACTGCAACAAGCCCACTTGGAGTTTGCAAATAAGCACCTAAAGGACTCTCAGACTGTGAGAAACAAGATTCTGTGGGCTTTCATGTGTCTTTCACTGAGGAGAGGCTTCCGTCTGGCCACTCTGCCAAAAAGCCCAGATCGGTGAGTGTTGCAGTGATGGTTGTCCTTCTGGAAGTTTCTCCCATCTCCACACAGGATCTCTGGGGCTCAGCCAGTGACCATCGGGTTCTTGGTCACCTCTCTTACCAAGGCCCTTCTCCCCCGATTGCCCAGTTTGGCCGGGCGGCCAGCTCTAGGAAGAGTCCTGGTTGTTCCAAACTTCTTCCATTTAAGAATTATGGAGGCCACTGTGCTCTTGAGAACCTTAAATGCAGCAGATAATTTTTTGTAGGCTTCCCCAAATCTGTGCCTCAACACAATCCTGTCTGAGCTCTGCAGGCAATTCCTTCGACCTCATGGCTTGGTTTTTGCTCTGATATGCATTGTCAGCTGTGAGACCTTACATAGACAGGTGTGTGCCTTTCCAAATCATGTCCATTCAATTGAATTTACCACAGGTGGACTCCAATCAAGGTGTAGAAACATCTCAAAGATGATCAAGAGAAATGGGAGGCACCTGGGCTAAATTTCAAGTGTCATAGCAAAGGGTCTGAATACTTGTGTAAATGTGATATTTCAGTTTTTTCTTTTTAATAAATTTGCAAAACTTTATAAAATCCTGTTTTCTCTTTGTCATTATGGGGTATTGAGTGTAGATTGATGAGGGAAAAAATGAATTAAACGATTTCAGCATAAGGCTGCAACATGACAAAATGTGAAAAAATTGAAGGGGTCTGAATACTTTCTGAATGCACTGTAAGTAAAGAGAAATTAAAAAAACTGTGATTGATATTAAAAGAAGAGAGAAAATGGGCAAATAAGTAAGAGGAAAAGAGAAGAGCGAAGAGTAGAATGGGGGCACAAGAGGAGACAGAGGAGAGGAAAAGGAATATCTGGTATGCTGTATTTATATGACACTAGCAGAGTTACCCAGCGTTGCCCGGAAAATAAATAGTCAGTGTGTGTGTGGTGGGCTTTTTATAGTCAGAGGAAGCCACGCCCCTAGTCTAAATCTGATGCACCCATGTTTTTTGTCGTGAAAAGTTACACCCCATGGATCCCCTCTTCCCTCTCTAAGTCACTGCCTTAGGCTGTCCATGAGGCACAACTGAACAAACAGATGTTCGCAAATATGGATATTTAGATAAAGTGATACAAAAGGGGAATAACAGAGAAAGGGAAAGGATTGAAAAGTTGGTAGAGACGGGAGGTATCAGTCAATGAAAGACTCACGTTGATCCTGTGGGGTACCAACGTGCGGATGCTGTTGATAAGACTGCACTTCACACCTGCGCTGCCCTTGGTGCTGAAATTGAAAAATATACTCAAGACTGCCATGTGGCTGAACGAATGTCTGGGAAGGTTGAAGTGTTGTGCAACCGACTTTGAGAGATTTGTCCTGTTAGTTTGTAAATAAACAAACTGAGCAAATGGCCGGAAACCGGTTTGATTTTTATATAACCGCCTTTCTTTTCGCTCTTTCACGAGCCTCGATCTTGTATAGAAAAAAAAACGCCTCTTTCAAATCGGACAGAAATTTGTGGAATTCCCTGGTTGAATGACCAGGGAGGTTTAAGTGTTCATGGAGTCTGTGTAACACCTGCCCTTTCATCAACATGACTAAACCGTTCTCACGACCCAAAATTAGTATCCAAGTGACGTACCAATTTGACTACCTCCAGGAAACGAGAGACTCTCAGGACCCTCTGCAAAACGATCCACATCAGTGAAACTGGGCGATTGTTTCTGTGAACATTTGCTCTATGTAAGCTCCAACAGAACAAACCTCTCCAAACCGATTGCTTGACACTTCAAAAATTCCAGGTTATTTGTTCAGCCACTTGACAGTCTCAGCTTTCATCAACCATTTTAGCACTATGGACAGTCACATATCACAAGCATTTGACACAGTCTGACATCCCGCTTTGCTCTCCAAACTCTCTGCCTACACCCTACAGTATTCAAAGCCATGTCTTCTCAAGGCTTTCTGATTACCTCCACTCTTGCAGTCAGAGCTTTCCCATGGTCATCTTGGAAACATTCCTTGTCCTCATCTTCATCAGTGATCTTTCCAATTTATCTGGATAATCCTGATTATCTCTGCTGATGACTCCATCCTCTGCCATATAATCTCCCATCCTTCTGAAAGGCAGGCATCAGACTCTTTCAAGGCATCAGACTCTTTCCTGTATGCAGACCTTGACAGAATAAAGCTCTGGTCTAACACTCAAACTATATTTCAACCCTGACAAATCCCACACTTTCATTTCTTCTCCAAAAAGACAATTTGGCAAACCCTCCCATCTATGTCCTTGACAAACCTCTTGAAGAAGTTCAGTCAAACTTTCAGGCCTCACCATCAGCTGTTATCTTTCTTGGGCAAACCATATATCTAAGCTGACGTCCAAAGTAAGCCACTGACTGGCATCCTCCACAGTGCAAAGTTCTTCTTTTGCACATCTGAACTTTTGTCAACCTACAAGGCCTTCATCTGCAGCTCCATAGAATACTGCTCTCCTGTTTCAGCTGTTGCAACTGCCTCACACCTTGCACTTATTGATGTCGTGTAAACCAAGGCCCTCAAAATCATTGGAATCTCACATGATGAAGCTGAGTCTCTTGGCCTCTTACTCTCGCTTTGCAGGCAGGCTGGTGGCCTCTGTCTTCTACCGCCTTCCTTTTGACCTTGCCCCTCTACCCTCTCCTTTATTCTCGTTTGTTTCCCTATTATTTCCCTTTTCTCCGAGTTCCAGTCCCCTTTAATTTTCACCCATGTACCCCTACCCTATCTATGGTAAGATGTCAAAATGAGTCATTCCCACCCCACATTTCCCTTGATCTCTGACACCGCTCCAACACATGCACCTCTGACTCAATCCAACCATATATTATAATTATCTCTCATCCCTATGCCATTTCCGTCTTTTGGTCCAGTGAAGGATAATGCTTGAAATGTCAGCTTTTCCTTACTTTGATCAACGTTCATTTGATTCTATCCATTGTTCTACCAGCCTGCCAATGCAGATCTACTGTATAAGAGTCTTCACGAGCAAGACTAGCTCTTCATATATGTCTGTCTGTCTTTTCTTTTTCCTCTCTCTCTTTCTCTTTCTCTTTCTCTTTCTTTTTCTCTTTCTCTCTCTCGCCTATCTCTATCTATCTTCTCTTTTCTGTTTATCTTTCTCATCTCTCTCCATCTATCCATCTTGTCCTCTCTCTACCTGTCTCTCTATCTCATCCCTCTCAATCTATCTCTTCTTCTGTGCCTCTGCTTCTCTTCCTTCACTTCTTGTTCTGTCCACATGTTGTCTCGCTGCATCAATGTAGGCTTGTTGCATTCTACCTTTTTATTTGGCTCTTCCATGAGCCTAGACTTTGTCTGTGTTTTTTTTTTCCTCTCTCTTTCTGCCCTTTTTTCAGTGTTACCTTTCTTTATGCCCTAGAGTTCATGCACTTTGTTTTTAATCTCTGAAAGCTTTTCACCACAGCACTATAAAAACCCGTGAATGTCTGAAGCTTGCTCCTCGTACACATACCAACGATATTGTATCACAGCTGAGTCAACTGTCGGGTTTCCATGTTTCAAAAAGAAGAACAAATGCATGAGGAAAGTCGTGCAACTTTGTCAAAACTTTACAAAGTCGGTCCAAATAATTTCAGCTTTTAAGTTTTAAAAAAACGATGAAAAGTAAGCTCTTTTTGGTGCTCCTGGCCTTGTCTCATTTTGGGTTTTACACAACTTCGATAAGAATCCATTTTCTATTTCATAGTGACCACATTGGAATAGAGCTTAGCTATTAGTTGTATCCGATTAAGGACTACATTTTATTAGTTAGCCATCCTGTTGTAGACTCTTAGGAGCATTTGAACAGCTGCTGTTGTATAAACCAGTAGGACCTGAATAATTGTAAAATGCAGCTGTCAGGACGAAGTCACACGATGTCTTGACTACACTACCCTTGCTTGCTTCCACCATGCACTTTCCTAGCTAAGGATTATTTGTGCATTGTTCATGACAAGTGTGCAATTTTGTAATGCTCTGCATCTCGGCATCATCACACTTTTGGCCCAAGAGACCCGTGAAAGCGTGCGTCGATGCAGCGTGTGTTTACTGCTTTTCCAGAATGCAAGATACGTGGCCCATGGGGCCTTTGCACCATACCATGATCGCTTCAGCAGCTGTGGGGGGTGGGGGGGAGGGCTAATTATGTGATAAGGGCTGAGCATGTTGCTGTTATCCTTGTGATCTGCTGCCAAGTTGTATTGCAGATGATTAGAATGGAACCACCTTTAGAGGCCATTTTTCCCCGCAAGGGAAGGGGTTGGCCTTTTTCGGGCACCGTGGTCCCCTTTTTGAAGCAATGTTTTATGGCCGGATGCCCTTCCTGCCGCCAACCCTGTTGGTCGCCTCTTGCGACACACAGGGAATTACCAGTGAATTGGTACTCAATTTGCCGACCTCGGAAGGATAACAGGCTGAGTCAACCCCCCTGGTGTTAATTCAGTGATCGACCAGGATTCAAACCCAGGATCCTAGGATCCCAAGCCGGCACCCTAACCACTAAGCCAACACCAGGCATTGCAGATGATTGGAATGTACAATGGAAATTCCAATGGTTACAATGTCATGAGTGGAGTTAGATTCATGCTCTTTTGCCATGGTAATGCGAACAAATAGAGCTTTGTAAGGAAGCTTCTGGTGACTTTTACTTTTCTGCATGGCAAGTTACTTACCATCATAGTTTGTTCAGATGGATTTGTAGTTACTGCTGCACATAGTAACTGCAATTACCTGGATTCTAATCAACTGAATGGTGATGTTACCCAGTATGCATTTCGGCACCCTGTAATTTTGTGGGTGTCTGAAGTGGATTCCTATGTTTGACATTTACTTTGAATCACTATAGTAATGATGAAGCATCATTGTTAAATTATCAGTTGTTGATTTATTTTCATCAGGATATTGTTCATCATATTCAGCATCAGTTATTGAACGGATTGCTTAAATGTGCTATGAGTCATTTTATTAAATAACCCTGGAAAGCCTTAGGTAGATGTAAAAACAATTAATTATTTTGATGAAAGTCGCCATTAAAGTGTTTTACTTTGTTTTGCCTAAAGAAACTGATGTGTAATACATTTTCATCCTCAGGTGTTCATGATTAATCTCGTGAAGTTTGAAACAATGGATGCAATCAACAGAACGTTGATAAAAGTATGCTAACTGCCTTGGGAAGTGATGAGGAGCTGACATTTCAGTTGTTGACCTTTCTTCAGAACAAAAGAAAAAAAAAATTAGGTGCAGGGTTAAAAACCCGAAACGTGAGATTCTCCTTGCTTTCCACAGTGCTTGGCATACCTCTATCAACATCCTTTAGCTTGTTCTACCTGTCTGCTGATGCAGATCAATACTCGACTGTACTGTTAAGGCTAGTTTTCCATTCTATCATGAAGTTTTGTTTTGTTTTACCAGGAAACATCATCCCAACAAACTTCTGCTTGTGAAAATTAGCCTAAAAGCAGCTCCATCTTTCCACAACCGCCTCTCATTTTGTTTAAATGCGACAGCAGTCTGAAATTTTATTGTCAAGGGAACATTACCCTCCCACTTCCCACCTCCCACCAGAATATTTTAAGTGTACATGGAAACATTGTAACGTGCTTTCATCGAGACGGGCAGCTCAATCACAGGAATGTAAAGTTCCCTTGAGAATCATTGATCATTTAAAATGCATTTCAACCAACATCATTATATACTGTGGAAATGGCACCCTCTGCAACAACATATATATCAGCAACGCAGGATGAAGACCTCATGAACGCTTGTGTAAATACTTCCAGGATGTGGACCCAATAGCACGGACCGCTCAAAACCAATAGCCTGAAACTTCAACATTCTCCGGCATCTCTCTCCACCACGGCACTGCAGAAATGTGACTCTCTCTCTCTCTCTCTCTCTCTCTCTCTCTCTCTCTCTCTCTCTCCCTCTCTCCCTCTCTCTCTCTCTCTCTCTCTCTCTCTCTCTCTCTCTCTCCCTCCCTCCCTCTCTCTCTTCACCATGGCACCACAGAGACATGAGTCTCTCTCCACCACGGCACTGCAGAAATGTGAGTCTCTCTCCACCACGGCACCGCAGAAATGTGAGTCTCTCTCCACCACGGCACTGCAGAGACCCGAAGCTCTCTCCATCACAGCACTGCAGAGAACCAAGTCTTTCTACACTACAGCACTGCAGAGACCCGAATCTCTCTCTTTACCAGAGCACTGAAGAGACCCAAGTCTCTCTCCACCACGGCACTGCAGAAATGCGAGTCTCTCTCCACCACGGCACTGCAGAGACCCAAATCTCTCTCCACCACAGCACTGCAGAGAACCAAGCATCTCTCCACCACAGCACTACAGAGACCTGAGTCTCTCTCCACCACAGCACTGCAGAGACCCGAGTCTGTCTCCACCACAGCACTACAGAGACCGGAGTCTCTCTCCACCACAGCACTGCAGAGAACCAAGCATCTCTCCACCACAGCACTACAGAGACCTGAGTCTCTCTCCACCACAGCACTGCAGAGACCCGAGTCTGTCTCCACCACAGCACTACAGAGACCGGAGTCTCTCTCCACCACAGCACTGCAGAGTACCAAGTACGGTATCTCTCCTCCATGGCACTGCAGAGAACCAAGTCTCTCTCCACCACGGCACTGCAGAGAACCAAGTCTCTCTCCACCACGGCACTGCAGAGAACCAAGTCTCTCTCCACCACGGCACTGCAGAGAACCAAGTCTCTCTCCACCACGGCACTGCAGAGAACCAAGTCTCTCTCCACCACGGCACTGCAGAGAACCAAGTCTCTCTCCACCATGAGACTGCAGGGACCCTAGTCTCTCACCATCATAGTACTACAGAGCTGAATATTGATGCTTCTTGCCCTCCTCATGAGTTTGATATTACAAGCTGAAGCAAGCTGCAGCACAAAACCCCTCACATGTCAAGAGATGTGCACGTGTGAACAACCTTTGTTTAGCATCTCAAAGAGAGGGGAAGGGGGAGAGTGAGCAAGGGACCATTGATGGATGGTTATTAAGCATGTGTGGAGCATTAACATAATGAAGGTAAGAAATCTGGTGCAAACTGAAATAATATTGGATGGAAATTGATTAGGATAACTGTTTGATTTTGTTGGTGCCACTGAAACCATTATGGACACTGGCTTTAAGATTGAAATAATATTGGATGCTTCAGCTATCTTTAGTTATTCCTCTGTTTGGTCATTGTTTTCCAACTACTCATGATGCTGCCACCTTCTAACAAAATGTGATTGAGTCTCATGTTAAAAACTGGGCTGACATGCCATCCTACAGAACTATTTAATGATGTTTTTTTAACACAAATATGAGTGCACTGTTATCGGCATTAAAAAAAAATGCACTGCTGATGGAGATTTATGTGTTGTTTTAGGGAAGGGATGTCTTTTGTACAAAATCCCAGCCTTCCATACAGCCCTCAACCAGATGCATCGACACAGGGCCAACTCATTTACTCTGTCTCCGGTGGGTGTCTCATGGCTGTCCTATTGGTAAATTATTTATTGTTGCAGGTTTGTGTAACTATGTTATTTAAGTAGTGATCATGTACTACTTTATCTCTGAAAGCTATAATATTCTATTTTTCCATTGCTCATTTATGACTATGTAAAAATTCTCGTTATTTATATGATACATAACACTTCACTCTTCTGTGATCTGTCAATTCAGCACAGAAGTCCAGTTTTCTCATATGCTGATGGGGATACGTTCCTGAAAAATGCCTTGAAAGTTGGAACAGCAAAACAGCGAATGTGGGGCATTGTTTCAATATAAAGAAGGGTGTCGGTGCCGGGAATTTCAAAATCCGCGAATGTCAGGACATTGTTTCAGTAGGGAAAAGGGCAACAGATAATTGCACTAATCGATGCGGTGGGGGGTTTCGGTCTGTACATTAACTCACAGTGGATGATGTGTTATGGAGCTGGTGGAATATCTCTGAAAATAACCCAAAAACCATGAGTAGCTTTCACCCTTATTTCGGGTGAATATCAATAAACAAATTTAAAAAAAAAAAACCTTGCATTCTCAGCATTTCAAGAAGATGTGCAAAAACATTATTCTTTATAAACAGCTTGCAATCATCGTTTAACGGGGAGAAAAAAATTGGCTCGGTAATTTGGAAAACAGGTTTATACAGCAAACTGCTCAGAAATCAGGTGTTTTTTTTTATATGTTTTAGGCTCCAATCGGTGCCGGCTGAGATGACAGGCTGAGATGATATAGTCCTCATCGAGGCCAGACCTTAAATAAAACAGCTGCATTGAGAGAAAAGTGAAGAAAGAGAGAATAATATTTTGTTTTTGAATCGTTTTTGAGGAAGTAAAATGTAATCTTGAAAAGGGGAAAGTCATAAGTTTTTGGAAATACATGGGAAGGTAAAGAGTTCCAGGGTTTGGCAGTGGAGGGGAAGAAACAAACATCATAACAGCCCATCCTTGAGTTGCCAATGGCCACACAATAATCATGTGATGTAGTGGCTTGTCGAGTATTCCGTGGTCCCGCTAATGGCGGAGGTACACAAGGAGCAGGTTCTTCGGAGCAGAAACCGGAGTAATATAATATCTGTAGAAAAGAGAAAGAGAGCCAACTTTGCTGCATAATTTGAGTGTGTCGAGTTTTGAGGTCAGATGTTGATGTTCAAAAAAAAAAAAAAGATTGGGAGAGTTGATAAGTCGGATTCCTTTGGCTTCAATTCTGCCCAGTAAGTATGTGGAGCTACAACCTCCCCAGATATGAGACCAGTACTCTATATAAGGACGGATGAATCCTTCATATAGTTTTAGCAACTGTTGAGAGGAGAAGAATCTTCGATATCTGAATAAGATTTCCAGTTTATTCGAGGCAGACTTAGCTATTTGTGTCATGTGTGGATTCCAGGATAAATTTTATGTTAGGGTAATACCTAGTAGGTTTATTGAATCAGATGGTGTCATTGTGGAGCTTTCAAAGGAGATTGAAGAGTTGAGGGGTGTTTTAGAGAGAGAGAGATGGGAAGAAATTGGGTTACAGAAGCATTCTATTTAACCTGATTACATTTGCCCCACCTGGAAATCTTATCCAGATCCGAATTGAAAGAGTTGGCCGTGATCAAACGAGATGTAGATCGAGTGAAGGAAAGATGGGGCAGATGGGAAAAACTTGGAGGATTGTAATGTTGTGCCATCAGCATACGAGTGCATTTGCTTATTTGTAGAAGAAAGAAGGTCATTGATAAAAAGAAGGAAGAGTGTTGGAGACAGGACAGAACCCTGAGGGACGTTAATCGGGAAGTTAATAGTGAAGGAGGGAGATGTTGAACCATCAATAATTACGGGGATAGAGCGGCCGGAGAGAGAGCTCGATGTGAGAGAGCAGAGTGAAGGAGGGAAAGCCGAAAGAGGGAAGGTTGGATATCAGACGCCGATGCCAAACTCTGTCAAAGGCTTTTGAAAGCTTTTTATCGAATGTATTTTGCTTTGAAACTCACAAAGAGAAACAACATACCTTTCTAAAACACACCCAATTCATTTAAATTAAGCAATTGTTTTAGAAATACAAAGGAAAGGTACAAAGGAAAATGTGATAGCTCGTACTGTCCTCTACTTCCTGCCAAGTACGTCTTGACGTCATACGTTTGAGGTGTAAGTGTCGGTTAATTTTTTTTCCACATTTTAAAGGCATAATGCTGGCAATATTCTGGGCCTCCGAGCAAAAGGGAACATTTCATGTGCAGTCTTTAATGGCACCATTATATAACACCTTAATTTGTGCCCATAAGTATGTTGTAAGTACATACTGCATTTCCGCTTCCTGGTGTGCTGGCTTGAACGTTTTACCATGCGATGCTGGTCAGTTTCAGTTTTCATTTGTTTTTTTCCACACAACTCAATCGTACTAAAATATGCAAATTGGTGTCTGTCTGTCTGACGATTTTTGACCTTGATACATTCGGTCGTTACTTATCCAATCTCAACCAAACTTAACAGGGCTAAGGGTCACACGATGAAGGTCGTAGTGAACAACAGACAGACAGACAGACACTCCTGTTTCATAATATGGATAGATAACAACAGGTTCATAAAGATTTGAAATTGTTTTCAAAAAAATTGGGGGAACGACTGCTGTATCATTTTTAAATCCCAGCTTTTGTTTGTACTCCTCTTAAACTATTTGCTGTTGCATCCACTCTCTGACATTCCTCATCCTCTAGACAGACAGACAGCAGCCTCTTCCCTATTTTCAGACCTTTACAATATAACAAGCTGGTCAAACACTTGGAATATATCTTTAAATCGTGACAAAGCTGACAACCTCACTCTCTCCAAAAGTACTGTATACATGGCAAACCCTCTTATCCACTCTCTTAACAATCCTCTTGAGGAAGTTCAGTCACTCAAACCTCTAGGTCTTACTATCGGCCATGATATTTCTTCGGCAAACCACATTTCAAAGTTGGCTTCCAAAGCCAGTCGACGTCAGTGTTTTGAACATACCCTTTAGACCCTGTGGGGTTCAGGTGTAATCTGCGTCATACAAAGTCCTTCTTTTGCAAAGCTGAACTCCTGAAGTACTTCTCTCACCTCTGGGCTGCCCCCTCCCCACCTCACACTTTGCTTAGCTTGATACCGTGGAAACCAAGGCCTTTAGGATCATTGGAATCTCCGGCAATTGATCCGAGTCTATGTGCCTAATACGTTCCAATCACAAACAGGTCGATGGTCTTTCTCTCTTCTACTGCCTTCTTTCTGGTCTTTTACCCTCTTCTCTTTCCATACTTTTCTCCTCACCCCAAAGTTTCCACAGAGCTCACGAGCTTCACCATCAACCCCCCTGTGATGAAACTCCCAAAAATCCAGAATCATTGCTCACCTCCACTCACGTGTTCCTCTTTTTTCCCCTCCTGTGGAATCAACTTTCACATTCTCTTCAATCTCATTCTTCCCTCTTTGTTTTCAAGACAGCTGTTCATCACCATCTCATCATCAGACATCTGTAATCTGGTGGTGAAAGAAGGCTGCATTCCAGTGGATTGGGAACTGAGAACCCTTCTCCCTCTATACAAGGGGAAAGGTGACCCTCTGGACTGTGGCTCGTATTGAGCGATAAAGTTATTGGAGCATGGAATGAAGGTATTGGAAAGGGTGTTGGAGAGGAGGATAAGGAAGAAAGTGAAGATCGACTAAATGCAGTTTGGATTCACGCCAGGAAGAGGAACGACAGACGCGCTTTTCATTGTGAGGCAGTTGCAGGAGAAGTACATGGAGAAGAGGAAGAAGTTGTTTCTTGGGTTTGTTGATCTGGAGAAAGCATTCGATGGGGTTCCACGCAAAGTAGTGACATGGGCATTGAGGAAGTTTGGAGTGGAAGAATTGTTGATCAGTGTAGTGATAGCAATGTACGAGAGAGTGCGCACAGCTGTAGGGACGAAGGATGGGAACAGTGGTGAGTTTGAGGTGAAGGTGGGAGTGCATCAGGGGTCGGTACTAAGTCCACTACTATTTGTAGCTGTGATGGAGGTGTTGGCTCGGAATGTAAAGCAGGGTTTACCGTGGGAGTTGTTGTATGCAGATGATCTGGTGTTGATTGCGGAAAGTATGGATGGACTGAAGGAGAAGATGAACAAGTAGAGGGAATGTATGGAGACAAAATGTCTGAAGATGAATATCGGAAAAACGAAGGTGATGGCAAGTGGTAAAGCATGTGGTGAGGTGGAAAGAACTGGGAAGTGGCCGTGTGCTGTGTGCAGGAAGGGTGTTGGAGTGAATGAATGAATGAATGATCGTTTTAAGGCCATTTTCCCCGCTAGAATGGGGGTTAGCCTTGCGGGCCCCATGACAATCATGGTTCCCTGTTTGAGGCAATGTTTTTATGGCCGGATGCCTTTCCTGACGCCAACCCTTGGTCGCCTCTCACGATGCGCAGTGATACGGTGTACCTATTCTAAACCGGGGTACACACCGGGATCATTCATCCCAGCAAGCTGGTACTCAATTTGCCGACCTCGGAAGGATGACAGGCTGAGTCAACCCCCCTGGCGTTAATTCAGCGATCGACCGGGATTCGAACCCAGGATCCTAGGATCCCAAGCCGGCACACTAACCGCTAAGCCAACACCAGGCTTAGCATTTACCATTAACTTACCATTTAATGTACAATGTGTGCTGAGTGGGTTCATCAAAAATGTAGTGATCTGAGAGGGTCATTAACCAGTGTGGCAGCTACATTCAAGTGTAAGGTATGCATAGGGGGAGCTGCAGATGGAGGAAATGTTGAGTTAAATCTTGCAGACGGTGTGAAGCTGGAAGGTGTGAAAACATTTTGCTCCCTCGGAGACATGCTGAATGGAGAAGGTGGATCACATTCGGCAACGGTTGATGGAGTGAGATGTGCATGGAAGAAGTTTCGGGAACTGAGTGGCGTGCTGACGAGGAGGGGAGTGTCGTTGAAGCTGAAGGGAAAGGTGTATGCTGCATGTGTGAGAAGTGTTATGATTTATGGGAGCGAGACATGGGTAATGAACATAGAGCAGCAACGAAGGCTGGAAAGGGTGGAAATGCGAATGGTTCGGTGGATGTGCGGAGTATCGTTGAGAGAGAGGAAGACAAATGAGGAATTGCGAAAGATGATGGGAATAGAGCCTGTGTTTGATGCTGTGAAGAGGAACAGGGTGAGATGGTTTGGTCATGTGTTGAGGAAGGATGAAAGTGACTGGTTGAGAAGAGTGATGGAAATGAATGTAGAAGGAAGTAGAGGACAGGGAAGACTGAGAAAGACTTGGCTCAAGGTGGTGGAAGAACAAATGCGGGCAAGGGGGTTAACAAGGGGAGATGTAGAAAATAGAGCAAAATGGAGAAGATCGTCATGGGCCCCGCAAGGCTAATCCCCGCTCTAGCAGGGAAAATGGCCTTAAAATGTCGTTGTTGTTGTTGTTGTTCATCACCATCTCAGATCATCTTCCACCCACAACCTTGATCTTTTCTACTCCCTTTATACACCACCTGACACTCCCCCTCCCCTCTCACCTGCCCACCTCCTTTCAAACTCCCGGTTTTTCCTTCCTGAGAGTTTGCTTTTGCATCTTGTCCATTCCCATGCATCCTCCTCTACCCCTCATTCCTCCCCACATACTTTATTTGTCCAAGTCTCCCTCTATTTTGTCCTTCAGCCCAGCTGTTGGTGTTCCCCTCCTCTTTCTACTGTTACTTTTGTTTTATTGTTTCCTGATCCTCTTCAAATTGTTCGAATTCATCTTCAAATAACAAAGTCTTCTTGCTCTTCTGCAAGCCTCAACATTAAAAATAAAAATAACCACCTTTAGAGGCCATTTTTCCCCGCAAAGCGGGGGTTGGCCTTTTTCGGGAACCGTGGTTGTTGTTGTTTTTCGGTCCCCTTTTTGAAGCAATGTTTGAAGCAAGCCTCAACATTGTTAAGGCAAATTTATTCCACTCTTTATTCTGATGATTTATAATAAAATACGACTTTCTTTCAGCAGGCGAGGCTTTGCCTTTCATTTGTTTAAACATAACTTTGTCCGAATTTAAACTACAGTATTTATGTTTGGCCTCAGCTGGATTAGGGACTATTGATCAGAAACCTTCCTCTAATTGAATCACAAACTTTCATTGTAACCTTTTGTCTTCATATTTTTCGTTGCTGGATTGTTCCATGCCACGCTACACCATATCACTTCTTTCCACTTCCAATTTAAACTTGCTAACAAATGTGTGATGCAACAATGAACCGGTTTTTGTAAAGTATCTCCACGTAAGCCTAATTTTTTTTTTCTGATTGCCACCTTTGCAAATGCCCTATTTTGCACCTTGTTATGTACACAGTGATCTTCTTATGCTTTGTGCAATGCTGACTTGCATCTGGTGTCTACATCACCAACACAAATGTTCTTGGTGGATTTTAACATGTAACCTCATCAATACGCCAAGGAAGGGTGGTGGAAGGTCCGTCAGCACAATAGCCAATGTCAATTTTAGCAGTTAAAGGTGACTTCCGACACATTTAAGTAAAAAAAAAAAAAACCTGACTATGAACAATGTGCCCTTGTGTTGTGGTTTGTGCAGAATCGTGGTTGAATATTTTATGGCTGGCCATTGTTAGGCCTTTGATTTACCCTGTAAGAAAATGAGTGCAAAAGCCCTGGAGATTAACCGAACGGAGTGCTTTGAACGTTGCTCCAAAGTACAGTTTCCACTGAGTTACCTTTATCACTGTACGTATTATATTACCTTGTCCATGTGCGCAGCTCCAAACTGACCGGCCACAGTATGCTGCGACTTTTGTCTGCAATTTGCCCAAACAGCAGCTCAATAAATCTGGCGAGGGTTGCTGTTTGGATCTCTCCCCTCTCACGTGTGTGCTCACACGTTTGTCTGAATCCATACAAAGAGACTGGAGGAATGACTTTCAAAAGTGGGGAGGGGTGAAGGGTGATGGGGTGTGAGGAAGGAGGGTGGTGAGGAGTGGGAGGAAAGAATAAAAGACGTCTTGTGCAGAGGTAGAATACTATCAACAGACAAAGCATGATTTCAACAGACAAACCTCAGAATACTATCTTTATTACCTCCGCCACTGAAGGTGGATGGAGGTTATGTTTTCACCCCTGTCTGTTTGTTACTTGGCAAAAAAATTTTTTTTTGACAAGTATGTTGATCACTCCGGTTTGTGTGTTTGTTTGTCTGTCCGCTCACTTATACTTGCCTACAGGTTACAATTTTAAACCGATCTTCACGAAACTTCACCAAATGGTAGAGTTCGTGGTCCGACAAAATCCTATATATTTTTGAGGTCAAAAGGTCATCATAGGTCAAAGGTCAACCACGTTTCTCAAATTACGAAAATTCTCAATTTTCATCTGATTGACTTGAAATTTGAATAGGATTTACATATCAGCGAACTGAATTCAACCAACAACTAGTTTTTTTAGATAAACATAGGTCACAAGATCAACATAGGCCAAAGGTCAACCACTTTTTTCAGATTTCTAAAATCCTCAATTTTCATCTGATTGACTTGAAATTTGAATCGGATAGACATATATGCTGAAAGAATTCAACCACCAACTATTTTTGAGGTCAACTTAGACCGAATTTCTAAAATTGTCAATTTTCATCCGATTAACTTAAAATTTGAAGACGATTTGCATATCAGGTCAGAGAATTCAACCACCAATTATTTTTGAGGTCAAAAGGATGCTCTACTGAGTGCCATTCTACTTTGTTCTCTTTTGCCAAGTGTCGCTCTATGAGTGATTCTGTCTGTTTGTCTGTCTGTTTGTCTGTGAACAAGATATCTCAAAAAGTTGTGGATGGATTTGGCTGAAATTTTATGGACAGTTTGGATATGTGCCAAACACGAAATGATTAGATTTTGATGAAGATCCGGATTCGGATCCGGCTGGTAGATTTTTTAAAAGTGATTCCTCACCATTGAGAGATAAGGCAAAATCGATATATAGCACGATATTTCAAAAGGTTATGGATGAGTTATGACTAAACTTGGTGGATGAGTTGGTTAGGTGACAAGAACCAGGTGATTAGATTTTGGTTCAGGTCCAAATCCAGATCCGGCCCATCAGTGGGATGCAAAACATAAACTGTTCAGCCTGGCGGAGGTATGCGCTCTGCTAAGTGCCATTCTAGTCTTTGTCTGTTTTGTTTTCCATTCTCTTATGGTCCTGTCTGCCATCATTAGTTGGTGAACATTAAAGTTCTCACGATGTCCTTTGTGAAGAGTAGGTAAGAACTATTGCCGGCACCCTGGCCAAATCCAAATTCCTGCTTCCTTTGGCGGAATGGCGACCTGTTCAGCATTGTCACCCAAGCCATAGTAACTGCGCTGGTAGCACAGACGCCCTGGTATAGTGCATAGTTCATAATCTGATCTGATTATCTAATAGGGCTTCATGAAGTGTGCTGTAACATGGTGATGATTGTTTCTTTACAAAGTGCAAATTATCTCACTTGTTTTTTTTCCAATGAATGCTGGACATTGTGTTGGGAGTTTTTACCTGGTCAATATATACAAACGCTGCATTAAAGGCCACCAACCCTTATGGCGACTTTAATTCACTAATATACATGACAAGAAAAACGACAATGTTCAGTCTTCGTCAGTTTAGTAAGTTTGCTCTTTGTTTTGTTCAAAGTAAAAAGTTTCGCTCACCAATCAGGTTTTCACATCATCTGCCCCTGAAGACTGTGTGTTCAACTCTGGCTTGTTGACACCATTATGGATTTGGAATGCAAGGACATTAAAATAATGAAACTCCTTGAGAAAACAATCACTGCAGTGGAAGCTAGAACGGCACTCGGTAGAGAGCATACCTCCGCCAGGCTGAACAGTTTACATTTCGTATTGCACTGATAGGCCGGATCTGGATTCGGAACTGAACCAAAATCTAATCGGCTTGTTCTTGTCACCTAACCAACTCATCCACCAAGTTTTGTCATAATTCGTCCACAACATTTTGAAACATCATGCTACATATCGTTTTGGCCACATCTCTCAATGGTGACAAGACATCTCAAATCATCTCAAATCTCTCTCAATCTCATCTTCATCGCTTCCAAAAAAATTCGCGGATCTGGCTTCGAATCTTCACCAAAATCAAATCATTTTGTTCTTGTCAAACACCCAACCTGTGCACCAAATTTCGTCTCAATCCGTTCACAACGTTTTGAGATATCCTGTTCACAGGCAAACTAACAAACAGACAGACAGGAATGAAAACATAACCTCCGTCCACCTTTGGTGGTGGAGGTAATGAGTTGGAAAATCGGTTTGAAGAAATACCAATTGAAAGACCTTTGTCTGACGTGGGTTGAACAATATGTTGCGGCTGATTTTATAAAACCTTATGTTTTTCTTTAACCCCTACATCGGCAGTTTTGTATTGTGTTGGGAAAATTCTGCATTTGATAATTGCAAACGAACCAATTTGAGCATATTCTTGTTCAAAAGAAAGGCTTCGTGTGATATTTCATTCACATATGTGGCAATGGTTGGTTGGGTTTCTAACTGCTTGAGGTTACATATCAGAGGGATGTTTCACCTTTGATATCATCTATTTAAAACTGTTGAGTTAACCCTGCATCATACAGGTAGTAGTGCAGTCCACGGTGCGGTAGAGCTGGGGTGTTGTTGAGGATTATGCACACTGAAAGTGATCCTCAAGCAAACTGTGCAAGCAGGAAATGACTTGTCACGAACGCGCAGCCATTTTCTCTTCCACCAAGAGCGCTCCTTTAAATTGCACCTGACTGCCGTGAAGGGTGCAGGAACGCCTTGGATGGTAATTTGTGAGGAAGAACGAGGGGAAGAATGTTTTTCATTCTTCATGGAGTGCCATTTAGTTTTCTGCAATGTTCAACAACTGTGTTTGTAATTTGGATAGAGGAACCTGGATAACTTCCTCTCAAGGGTTGTATCTAATAAATGGACTTCCACTACAGTAGAGTAACTGAATTGTTATGTAAAAACCCAAGGTTTTCAACTTCTTGGAACAACTTCTGATCAAAATGCATGTATTTCAGCAGATTCACAAAATTCATTTCTGTGCTTAAGTGTTGTCCTTCCCCACATTTTAATAGAAAACTTTATTATGGTAAATAAAATGACTAAATATTGAAGCATGTTTGGAAGGGAGTGGAACTCCTAACCCTCCCCCCCCCTCCTCCCCACTCCTTCCATCCCTCTTCCCCATTGCATTTGTGTTTCTGTAGATGATGCCACGTCTGCACACGCACTTTTGGGAATGGGCATACACGGGCCAGATGTCACGGACATATATAGTAATGGTAGCCAACCACTTATCCCATGGATCCAGTTTCCCCTTTCCCACCATCCATTTATTAGGTTTCCTCTACATACAATGTAGAGATAGGTTATGTAGAGGAATACCCCTATTGTTCTTACTATTGGTTCACGAGTTATCAAGTGATCACTATATTCGTCGTGTGTGTGTGTGTGTGTGTGTGTGTGTGTGTGTGTGTGTGTGTGTGTGTGTGTGTGTGTGTGTGTGTGTGTGTGTGTGTGTGTGTGTGTGTGTGTGTGTGTGTGTGTGTGTGTGTGTGTGTGTGTGTGTGTGTGTGTGTGTGTGTGTGTCTGTCCGCAGTTATCCGATGATACCATCCGATCTTGATGAAACTTGGGTGGGAAGTTGATATCATGATCTAGTTGTGTCCTGCCTAGAGTGGGCGAATTGTGCCCATTGTGGGTGGAGCCACACCCGAAAAAGACGTCTTTTTAAGGGGTAATCGAGTTCAAGCTACATCTTCTCTGAGGGGTTTGGTGGAATCTGACCGGGGTTTCGATATTTGGTTTCGGCCAACGTCATGTGTCTAGCCCCACGGAGCTCGATTTTGATTTTTTTTTTCTTCTTTTTTTTCATTTCATTTTTCACCGAATTTTCGGTATTGTGCAGCTCACTAACCTCATAACTGATTATACATTATTTTCTATCTCATTTCAAGGTCAGTAACCTTTGTTTTGACATTTCCGGGCCTGGCCTGTCCGGGCCTGTTTCGGTTATAGTCCGTCCTTTGTCATTTAATACCGCTCACTCGTGAACCATCGTCGTCTCCTGACTTGTAGTTTTTCTTATTCTTCCACTCCCCCCCCACAATTATGTTCTCTGCAACTGTTTGTCTGATTGGCATGAAATTTTCACCAAGTGATTGGCTAGACCTGAAGAATTTCTTTACTGCTAATTGTGACATCATAGGTCATGTGGCATGGGCGCCATCTTGGATAACCAAGAAGACTTTGCCCCTCTCAATATCCGAAACGGCTCAATGGAAAAAATTGAATCATGGCTTATTCTAAAGAACTCTGCATTGGGACCAAAAAATATGTTTATTTAGGATATTAATAGTACTGACGTTATGACGTTAGAATTTGACAAATAGAACCCTTGATGCCACGAATATGATATTGTTTGTGCATAATGTAAGTGGGGAAAAAAATTCAAAATCCAAAAAATTTAGACGTCATAGGTCACATAATTCAGCCGCCATATTGTTTTTTGTGCAAAACACTAAAAAGCCTTTTTCTCTGAAACGGCTGAACAGATGGAGCCCAAACTTTGCAGGTATGATCGCATACCAATGACAAACAAATCATCCCCAGGTCGTGATGTCATAGTTTGGTTTGGTAAACATGGTTTAGTTATGACGTTTTGAAGAATAAACTTTAAAACCTATCTCCTCCCTCATTTTGAAGATATTGAGTGGAAATTTTATACAAATGTTCCCCATGTGGGGATGTTGAAATGTTACTCGGGAAGTTGTGATCAGTCACATGGTTTGGCTGCAATAGATACAACAACAACAACAACAACAACAACATGCATATTAAGGACATTTTCCCTACAAGAGCAGGGGTTAGCCTTGCGGTCCCCATGACAATATTTTCCATTTTGCCCTATTTTCTGCATCTCCCCTTTTTAACCCCCTTGCCCGCATTTCTTATTCCACCATCTTTAGCCAAGTCTTTCTCGGTCTTCCCCGTCATCTCCTTCCTTCTACATTCATTTCCATCACTCTTCTCAACCAGTCACTTTCATCCTTCCTCAACACATGACCAAACCATCTCAAACTGTTTCTCTTCACAGCATCCATCACAGGCTCTATTTCTATCATCTTTCGCAATTCATCATTTGTCTTCCTCTCTCTCAACGATACGCCACACATCCACCGAACTATTCGCATTTCCACCCTTTCCAGCCTTCGTTGCTGCTCTACGTTCATTACCCATGTCTCGCTCCCATAAATCATAACACTTCACACACATGCAGCATACACCTTTCCCTTCAGCTTCAACGACACTCCCGTCCTCATCAGCATGCCACTCAGTTCTTGAAACTTCTTCCATGCACATCTCACTCTAGAAACCGTTGCCGAGTCTGATCCACCTTCTCCATTCAGCATGTCTCCGAGGTAGCAAAATGTTTTCACACCTTCCAGCTTCACGCCGTCTCCAAGATCCAACTCAACATTTCCTCCATCTGCAGCTCCCTCTCTCAGCGTACACCCACCCACTCAGCGTACTCAGCGTACGTCTCAGCGTACACCCACCCGCGTACACCCATCAGCGCACATTGTACATTGAATGGAGTTCACTCCGACACCCTTCTGGCACACAGCACACGGCCACTTCCCAGTTCTTTCCACCTCACCACATGCTTTACCACTTGCCATCACCTTCGTCTTTCCGATATTCACCTTCAGACCTTTTGTCTCCATACATTCCTTCCACTTGTTCATCTTTTCCTTCAGTCCATCCATACTTTCCGCAATCAACACCAGATCATCTGCATACAACAACTCCCACGGTAAACCCTCCTTTACGTTCAGAGCCAGCACCTCCATCACAGCTGCAAATAGTAGAGGACTTGGTACCGACGCCTAATGCACTCCCACCTTCACCTCAAACTCACCACTGTTCCCGTCCTTCGTCCTTACAGCTGTGCGCACTCTTTTGTACATTGCCATCACAACTCTGATCAACCATTCCTCCACTCCTAACTTCCTCAATGCCCATGTCACTACTTCACGTGGAACCCTATCGAATGCTTTCTCCAGATCAACAAACCCAAGAAACAACTTCTTCCTCTTCTCCATGTACTTCTCCTGCAACTGCCTCACAATAAAAAGCGCATCTGTCGTTCCTCTTTCTGGCATAAATCCAAACTGCATTTCGTCGATCTTCACTTTCTTCCTTATCCTCCTCTCCAACACCCTCTCCAATACCTTCATTCCATGCTCCAATAACTTTATCGCTCGAAACGAGCCACAGTTCAGAGGGTCACCTTTCCCCTTGTATAGAGGGACGATGGTACTTGGCCGCAATAGATAATTGAATGAAAATCTTAAAAAGTGTCTATCTCCTGAACCACTGCATTGATCGACTTTAAACTTCAATGTAATGTAGCTGTCATCAAGCAGAATAAATGTTTAAAATTTCAACATGATTGAGCTTACGGTCTGGAAGCTAGAAGTCGTTATTGTTGGAAGAAGAAGAAACGCAACACTCTTTCTTCTCAGGCCATCTAACTGATTGTGCCTCTGCCATTTTTCGGTTCTATTCCGTTTAAAAATCATTTTTTCTGCAGTCATTGCCCCGCTTGACAGAAAATTTTCACCATAGGATAGACTACTCCTGTAAATTTTTTCATGGTAATTATGATGTCATAGGTCACGTGGTACCCCCCCCCCCCCTCTCCCCCTGGTTTTTTAACCATTCCTTCGGTGCCATTTTTTAAAAAAACCGACAAACTTTGCATCTCTATATCTCCAAAAGCGCTGTGCAGAAAAGATTGAGACATGGCTCATTGTAAAGAAATCTCCATGCAGAATAACATATGTGAAGTATGAATAACATATGTGTACGACGTTACAGGTGCGTGCCTCCATTATGACATCATAATTCGACAAGAAAAAAAACTTCATTTGATGTGGATGAAATTTATTGAGCATCATCTAGGTATTAATTCATGCAGAATTTTTTTTTTTAATGACGTCGTAAGTCACGTGGTTCGGCCGCCATATTGTTTTAAGAGAAAATCCTTTAAAAAACACAAAAATCCATTTTCTCCAAAACGGCTGAACAGATCGAGGCCAAACTTTACATGCATGAATGCGTACCCATGACGAACAAAAAGTTCTGGGACTGTGACGTCGTAGGTCACATGGTTTCGGAGCTATGACATTTTGAAGCATAAACCCTTAAAACATAACTCCTCCCTCGTTTTTGAGTTTCCATATTGAATGGAAACTTCACACATATGTGTCCCCATATCTGCATGCTAAAATGCAGTTTTGGAATTTGTGATAGGTCACATGGTTTAGCAGCGATTAATAATTAAACAGGAATCTTAAAAAACCTGCTATCTGCTGAACCACTTCATTGATCGACGTGAAACCTGAAAGTTATGTCGAAGGCGTCAAGTGGAATAAGTGTATAAAATTTCAACGTGATTGGTTGTTCAGTTTGGCAGCCATAAATAATTAATTGATGGGAAATATTTAATTTTTTTTATCTTGAACCGCTTGATTAATAAACGTGAAACTTTAACCTAATGTCGATGTCATCAAGTGGAACAATTGTTTCAAATTTCAACATGATTGGTTGTATAGTTGCGAAGGTAGCAGTTGTTATTGTTTGAAGAGGAGGAAACTTTACATTTGATCTTTTCCAGCCATGTGACTTTACAGTGTAGCTTTAATTATGATGAAAGTGGGATTTTATGAAAGAAACGTTGTCAAAGCGAGGTTGTATCAAAGTATGTCCAATGAAAGCGGGTTTGTATGAAAGCGAGGTTGTAACAAAACAGGGTTGTATCATTTATTTTTCGAAATATATATTTATTTATTTTTAAATAAAATGTCATTTTTATTACTAGTAGCCTTGTGGACAGGTTGTTTCCCTCACTTTTATGACGTCCATGGCATATTTTATTATGACTTTTCATGCAGGCTTCCACGAGGTGGCGCTATATGATACACATTTACATCGAGTGAAATGGGGTGCCCCCACCACCCCACATGAATCCGAGGGACTGTGATTATTTCATACTAGCCGAAACCCGTGGAACATCCACGGAAGGGCGGATGTGGTGTATGGATAGAGTGTACCATTATGGATGGCATAGGGGATTTGCTTGTCCGAGTAAGAGTTAGGAAGAAAGATGAGAATGAAGAGTGCGTATATCAACAACGATCGCCGACACCGGCACAAATGCATGCTCTGGATTGTCCACTCAGTGGACGGCTTGCTTTCGCCTTCGCCTGTCCAATCAGCGGACGGCTTGCTTCGCCTTCGCCCAGCAGACGCCAATACGATGGCGTCGTAAGATGGCGTCGTATCGGCAGTTAATCAGATGCTTTTGGGCCCCAACGTCGGCTAATTCAGATTTTTCGAGTATGGCTGTACGTGATAAACAAAGAGCGCGGTTCGTAGATCGTAAATCTATTAGTGCCGTGGGCATCGGGTCACTGGATGCGGCGTAAAAGGGATAACAAAGTCGAGTCCTTACGCTATTATTATATAGATTATTTTTTACACTGTAAAGTGTAAAGCTTTCTTGTGTGCACCCAAAGTACAGCCTCCAGTTTTCAACTTATTCTATTCAACAGTGTAGGAATGCATGGGAGTCAAACAAACAAATCCACAAACTACAGCTACATTACATATATGTAGATATATATATATAGATATATATATAGATATATATATAGATATATATATATCTTTACACTACCGGTCAAAAGTTTTAGAACACCTCAATTTTTCCAGTTTTTAATGAAATTTACGCCGTTTAATGTCTCAATGTACTCTGAAATTAAGCATCGAACAAATAAACAATTGGAGATAAAAAAGCAATCATAGAATCATTTTGTTTAACAAAATTTAATTTAAATTTTTGACTCGGCAAAGTAGCCACCTTTTGCAGATATAACCGCCGAACACAGTTGTGGCATTCTTTCTACAATGGAAATCAAATATTGTTCAGGAAGTTCTTGCCAACACTGTTGCAGAAGTTCCCACAAATGTGTTGCACTTGTTTGACATGTTTGACAGTTGGTGTCACACACTGAGGAACCATCCTTTCGCCTACTCGATGGCGTATAAAAACCCTGCGTGATGACCCAAAGATTTCAAATTTTGATTCATCAGTCCAGAAGATCTTCTTCCAGTCTTCAGTAGTCCACTGGCGGTGCTTCATGGCCCAGGCAAGCCTCTTTTCTTATTTTGCCATCTTTGCAATGGCTTTCTTACTGCCACTCGACCTGTCAAACCTGCAGCTCAAAGTCTTCTCTTCACAGTTGAAACTGAGACTTGCTTACTTCGACCAGTGTTAAGCTGTGCTTGAAGCTGTTGTCCTGTGAGCCACCTATCACACAAGCTGTTGACTCTCAGAAACTTGTCTTCTGATTCTGTTGTGGCTTTGGATCTGCCAGACCTCTTCCTGTCAGAGTTTCCTCCAGTTTCCAAGTGCCTTTTGATGGTGTAGGAAACTGTACTCACTGACACCTTGGCTTTCTTTGCAATTTCTCTGAAGGAAAGGCCTACACTTTTAAGGGTTATAATGGTCTGTCTGATTCCTTTGTTAATTGCCTTTTTCTCGCCATTATGATAGCAATATACTCCTTCCTGCAGTGCATTATTGTCCAAATAATGCTTCAGAGAGTGTCATAGCAGTCTGTTCCAATACTGCTTTTATACAGACAGAGGGTTTGTAATCAAGTAATCAGCAGAGGTTGGGACACCTGCAGGAATTGTTTGCATTAACTTTCAATGCTTAATTTACTTACATTGCCACTGAACAGCTGTAAGTTGTTAACCCATTACTTGTTCCCTGAAGAAGGCCTTTTTTTTTTTTTTACAATATAACTGTGCAATTTGCATCATTTTCCCATTTTTGCTAACCTAAACTTTTTGTTTTTTAACCTCGAGCAGTTTACTGCTTCCCTTTGCACCATTTCAGAACCTGGTGTTGGCTTAGCAGTTAGGGTGCCGGCTTGGGATCCTAGGATCCTGGGTTCGAATCCCGGTCAATTGCTGAATTAATGCCAGGGGGGTTGACTCAGCCTGTCATCCTTCCGAGGTCGGCAAATTGAGTACCAGTTCACTGGTAATTCCCTGTGTGTTGCAAGAGGCGCTAACAGGGTTGGTGGCAAGAAGGGCATCCGGCCATAAAACATTGCTTCAAAAAGGGGACCAAGGTGCCCAAAAAAGGCCAACCCCTGCTCTGTGGGGAAAAATGGCCTCTGAAGGTGGTTTTCTTTGTACCATTTCAGGTTATTCACTGGACTTGAATTGCTTAAATTTCAATAAAAACTGGAAAAATTGAGGTGTTCTAAAACTTTTGACCGGCAGTGTACGTACATATATACATACATATATACATATATACATACATACATACATACATACATACATACTGTTATGTTTGTGGGGATGTCAGTCATTTGGGAGGTGTGTTGTTTGGGGTGTGTTGTTTGGGGTGTGTTGCATGGGGGTGTCAGTTCGTTTGTGGTTCCCCAAATAGGACCTTCTCGTATTTATTTTTCCTTTTTCCTAAAGTTTACCCCATACCGACTCCCTTTACGTCACGTGATTTTGACTGTTGGTGGTGTTGCAAAAAAACAGCTTTGGGAAGGATTCAACCCTTTTTCTGACAAGCAAAAAAAGGGCAGGAAAAGGGAGAGGAAGAAGAAATGCGGCCGGCGTGGATGCCTTGCTGATTTACCGTTTCCTGGGCTTTGTGAAGCAGATTTACAAGGATCTAGCAAAAGTAGTGTGCCTGAAGAAGTCAAAGTTCCTCGGAAACCAAAAGCTGTTCCAGAAGCAAGAAAGTGGGGGAGAAGGATAGAGGGAAGAAGAAGAGCGGCTCTTGGCAGGGTGGTGAAAACACGATCCTTGCTCATGGAGGTTGATGAAAGGAGAGGGGGATTGCGGAACGTTGGTGAACCTTGGTTCCTGCCAAGCCCGCTCTGACGAACGTTGATGAAGCTGCTCTTTCAAACAGGCCTGAACCCCATTCCATCTCCATCCTCAAATCACATTTTATTTAAATTCCCTGCGATTATTATTTTATTACTTTGCTTACCTTACCTTCCCTTCCCTGGGTTAGATGGAGTGTTGTGTGTGGATGTTGTGTCGGCCTTTCATATCAGTTGTATGTGGCCTGTGTTAATTGTTTCAGTCTGTCATTATTAATTAATTAAGTCTTTCATACTTGTACTTATATGATTTGATTATTGTATCGTTTTGCATTATTTGAAGTAAATTTATTGTATTTCATTTTGTTTGATTGACCTTTTTCGGATCGGTTTGCAAGCTCCCCTGATCTGACAGTGTGGCAGTTTAAACTCCTTGCACTAAACCAAAAGTTCAAGCTTCCAAAAAACACTCGGTCAGCTTGCGGGCCTCGGCCTGGTGGGTTGGGGATAGGACTTGGGGTTGCTGACATGTCACCCTATAACACACTTAGTCGGGAGTGACATTTGGGACTCAGGTCCTCATCCTCGACGCCTGTAACAATTTGTAGTCAGGAGTGCGATTTGACTCCCCCCTCACCCCCCACCCCCTTCCACCCCGTAACAATTGGTGTCTGGGAGTGCGAAATTCTAATCCTCTGGACTCCGTAACAATTGGTTGTTCGGATTGGAAAAAAAAAAAAACCCTTACCATTTTCAGCCCCCATGACACTTGTGTCTGTACTACGATAAGGACCTGAGAGGAGTGTTCACCCAGTGCTGTTGCAATTGGCTTTAGTAATTGGGTTTGATGGAGGATCAACACTGCCATAGGAGAGGAAGGAGGAGTCGAAGAAGGGGAAGGAGAGATAGTTTTGGGGTGTGGCAGGAGTGCCCTGAAAATTTCACTTATGGGGAGGATAATAGAGCAGAGCAGCACTCATGTCATGACAGCCTACAGAGCAGAGAAAGACTCGTATGACGGAGTCTATAGGAATGAGCAAGACTCGTGGTATGACGTAGCCTATAGGATTGAGCAAGACTCGTATGACGGAGCCTGTAAGACTGAGCAAGACTCGTGGTCTGACAGAGCCTATGAAGCAGAACAGGAATGGCAGGATGATGCCACGAAGCACAAGGACAGGGCACAGATTTAATTTTCTGCTTTATTTTTGCATGCTGCCCCGACCGCAACAGCAGATAATTTTCAATGCTCTGGCTACATCGGCTGAGAAACAAATGGGGAAATATTGCTTGGAAGACACAAAGATTGAAGATCCACAAAAGGAAATAGATGAGGTACTGCGGCAGGTAAAACTAATGGAGAAATATCACATGGAAGACAAAAATGAGATTGAAGAACTACAAAAGGAAAGAGACAATGTACTGCAGTAGGTAAAACAAATGGAGAAATGTTGCATGGAAGACAAAAAGGAGATTGAAGAACTACGAAAGGAAAGAAACCATGTACTGCAGCAGGTAAAACAAATGGAGAAATGTTGCATGGAAGACAAAAAGGAGATCGAAGAACTACGAAAGGAAAGAGACAAGGCACTGCAGCAGGTAAAGCAGATGGACAAGAATTGTATGGAAGTCAAAAAGGAGACAAAGGAACAAAAGGAAAGTCTTAGGAGGGTCGAGGAAGAAAGAAAAGAGATCGTGTGAGCCTTTGAAGAGATTCAGAGATTGAAAGAAATAGCTGAGATGGAGTGGAAAGACAAGGAAGTGAGAATCAAACAACTAGAGGAATAAAAGATGAAGATTGAGGAGATCTGCAAGGGGATAAGGAGAGATGTAGAAAAGGAGAATAAGAAAAGGGATGAAGAAGAAAAAATAAATGGAGCATCGGTTGAAGGAAAGTATAGAGGAAGGAATCAAGCATGAAAATAAGTTGCAGGAAGAGCTGAATAAGCGGCACACTAACATTTGCATCCTGCAGAGTCGGCTACAGTGTGCTGAGGAAGAAACACGATGCTCTGGGCAGCAGCTAAAATAACAAACTATAATAAGGGAGCAACTGGTGAAGGATGCGGACAACTTGCAATGCCAGTTTAGTGAGCTAAAGCAGGAATATGATGAGTAAAACGTGGCAGGAAGAAGGCTGACCCAGGAAAACCTTCAGAAGAGTGCTGAACTAACGGCTTGTGTGGAAGAGATTGGCTGGCTGAAGCAAGAGATGCGTCAGCTAAAATAAAAAGTGAGATTGGAGAAAGAAGGAAGAACAAGGATAGAGAAGGAAACACAGAGGGAGCATGACCAGGAGATTTGTCAGTTGAAAGAAAATATGAGGTTGGAGAGTGAGGAAAAGGAGAGGTTAGTGAAGGAAATGCAGAAGGAACATGACCGAGTGCTGGCCAAATTGAAAGAAAAGATGGGATTGGAGAATGAAGGAAGAACAAGGAAAGAGAAGGAAACACGGAGGGAGCATGACCGGGATATTGGTCAGTTGAACGAAAAGATGAGGTTGGAGAGTGAGGAAAAAGAGAAATTAGTGAAGGAAACGCAAAAGGACCATTATCGAGCGATGGACAAACTGAAAGAAAAGATGAGGTTGGAGAGTGAGGAGGCAATAAAAAAACAGTGAGCTGAGCTGGAGCAGGAGAAGGAAACAAAATATGAATTGCCTAACAAATTGGGGGTTGTGGTACCAGCTCCTCGAGGGGGAACAGCATCTTTGCAGGAGTTGGTAGCCCTGGTCCAGGGGATAAAAAGGAAAATGGAACAGACTCTGTCTGTTGGGGAAGTGATTACCATCTTAGAAATTGGTCAGGAATTGTCACTGAAGGAAAACGGGTATGGTGAGGAAGGAACTAATTATGGTGAGAGTGATGTGGAGAGGATTGATAAAGAGGAGAATGAAAAAGAATTGTCTTCAAGTTTTCTGAAATGCTTTGCACATCAAGGTGAGGAGGCATGGCAGAAAGAGAAGGTGCATGGAACTCAAGGGAATCCAGAGAGTGGAATTCTTGAGAAAAATGAGCAGATTGATGCTGAGAGTGGTTGTGACAAAGAAGATGGAACTGCAAAGGAAGAGGCAGATGTTGAGGATGAAGAACTGTCTTCATATCAAATGACACAGGAAATACAGCCCAGCACAGACATTGTAAAATGCCTGCAAGGAAACCTTATGCATTCATTGGAAGAAGAGATGAATAGGAGTGGCTCAGATGGTCATGTTGGTGAGGTTGAAATTGGCGCTCATGCGAAGAGCAAAGCTGTTAATGATTGCGACAATAGATCAGATGGTGAATCAAGGTCAAGATTGAAAGTCAATAAAAACAGAGCCTTATACAGGAAGAAAAACAAGATGAGTGAGGTTCATGGTTCATCAGACAAACGGCAGAATTATAAAGTCAAAAAGAAAAAGAAGAGGTGCAAGGTTCATGGTTCTTCAGCCAAGAACCAGCCAAATTATAAAGTCAGGAAGAAAAAGAAAAAGAAGAGGAGCAAGGTTCATGGTTCTTCAGTCAAGAATCAGCCAAATTATAAATTCAGGAAGAAAACAAAAATGAGCGAGGTTCATGGTTGTGCAGATAGGAAACCACTGAATTACAAAGTAAAGGAGGAAGAAGAAGAAGAAGAAGAGGAAGAAGAAGAATATCAATGTTCATCATGGTTATAAACCCCCAGGACCAATACAGCAGGCGATGATGGAGGGGAAAGAGTAGCGAGAACATGCCGCATACAGAAATTGAGATTGAGGGACCATGAGAGGGATGGCGACAGGGATGGATCGAAACAGGAGATATGTTAAACTCGGAACATGAGAGCGGAGTGTGGGGTGATTGGTGTTCTGAGGTCTGTTATGATGGACAGTGGTGTACTGCAGACTGGAGTCATGGTTATAGTTGAAAGGGCAAGTAATTGGAGTTAACAGAACACCCCACACCACTGGAACCTTGGACTGGACACTGAACCTGATTAGTGGCATGGATCTTAAAGGTGAAGTTATGCACCCAGATTGATGACAGTAATGGAGTGAGGCGCACCCAGCCAAGGGATGCAGATGCCTGTGGGTCGCGGCAAATTCGGATGAGAAAGGGGTTATGGGCCAGTGACGTATGGAGGTGGGAGAGCCCATCCGACTGTACCCCCCTTGGAGATTAAGTGCCAGGAGAGCACAGTGTTGAGGTGCAGGAAAGGGCACAGTTTGGCTATGCGATTGGAGTCGTGGGGCTGCAATTCCGGAATGCTTGGGTCGCCTGTGTGTACAGCGCAGTCTGTGTAAGGCCTGGTTAATTGGGAGTCACAAACTTTGGGTGTGCTATGATGCAATGGTGTGTATGCCCCTTCACTCACTCAGTCAATGGGTTCCATCAATTGAAGCCTCTACTCCCACCTCTCAGTGGAGTCGGGAGTTCCCCAAAGAAGTGTTTTGTGCCCAGTCTTGTTTTCAATCTCTATAAATGATCTCTCTGCTCTGGAAAACCCTCTTATTTTTTGCAGACAACTCAACATTGTGTCACACAGTAAGTACCACACCCATCTGATAGGCAGACAGCGGCTGCGTCTCTGCTGATCTGAAAATGATTAAAGACCGGTGAGATAAATGGAACATTTCCTTCAATCCTAAAACATCAATTTCTCCCTGTCCCTCTCGTCTAGAAGGATTGTCGAACGAATCCACATATTTATTATTTTAGTCATGCACTGGAAGAGGTTCAGTCTCTTGAACGTCTCGGCTTCACTATCAGCCATGACCTTTCCTGGGCAGACCAAATACCAAAGCTGGCCTCCAAAGCCAGCCACAAACTGGGCATCCTCTGTTTCTGCAAGTCTTTCCTTAGAAAATCAGAGCTGCTCCCAGTCTATAAGGCCTTTGGCCTTAGCGTGAGTACTGCTCTGATCTGTCGCTTCACCTTCACATCTGTGTCTCCTGGATTATGTGGCTCTCAAAATTATTGGAATCTCCCTTGATGAAGCTGAGAGGTATAAAACACATGGACACTGCTAGGACTTCCAGGTAAGAAGTCGGAATTTCAAAAAAGTGGATTTGGGGTGAATTAAGGGGGGTAGAAAAGATCAAGGTTTTGGATGGGGGAAGACAAGAGATTGTGGTGAACAGCTGTTTCAAAGACCTGGAGGGAGGAGTGGGATTGAATAGAGTGAGGAGTTTGTTCCAGAGGCAGGAGAAAAGAGGAATGAAAGAGTAAAGGTGAATAGAGAGTCTTGATTTTGGCAGTTTCACCATAAGAGGGTTGCTGGTAGATCTTGTGCGACCTGTAGGAATAGTTGGGGGACAGAGCACAGACAGAGCTGGGGGAGCAAGGCCAGAGAGGAGTCGGTAGAAGACAGAAAGACCCCCTACCTGCCTGCGGTGAGTGAGTGAACGGCCCTCGGAGTTGGCTTCATCGTGGGAGATTCCAATGATTCTGAAAATGTCATCATCCTGTTTGTTATATTTCATCAGGAATGAAAATAAATTGCATGTAATCTGCAATTGATGGTGTGTATGCCCCTTTAAGGGCTGCGGTGCATCACCATGCTGTTCGTTATGCCGTTTGTTATTAGCTGTCTTTCCATCTGTCTGTCCATGAATCTGTCCGTAGCCTCTACTCAAAAATGACTGGATGCTTTTCTTTTGTATTCAGCACATGCATGCAATAATATCTGAGCATAAGGCACATCCAATGATTTTGAGATCGGAGCCAATTTGGAGTTTTGGGAATTTAAAAAAAACTCTGTGGGAGAATATTGTACAAGATTGTCGATGCTTTTGAGAACGATTATTTATTTATATACACTTTACCATCTTCACCATCAACAAACCACCTTGAATTATTTATCTACATGCCTTTTACCATTATGCACCCGACATACTACCTTGAATTATTTATTTACATGCCTTTTACCATTATTCACCCGACGTACTACCTTGAATTTTTTTTATTTCACAATCACCACAACATACAGACCACCTTGAATTATTTGTTTATTTATATATGCTCGATTATCACCACTATCTGCATACAATAATTTATTTAGTTGTTGATTTACTTTGTTGTGTATGTGTAAAATTCACACATTCCATGTTTAAGGTGCGGTTTGGGGTTGTGTTCTCGATGAGCACTTGTTTTTTGTTATTTTCCCTGTCCATTATCTAGGTGTTTACAACATTATTGTGGTAAATGAATCGCATGCACCGATTTTTTAAAATCAGCTTTCTTTATATCTTTTTAGTATTTCAGCGCGGCTTGAGATTTTAGGGTCTTGAATTTGAGCCCCTGTCGTATCGTTGAAATAACACCAGGTGGGTTGACTCAGCCTGTCATCCTTCCGAGGTCGGCAAAATGAGTACCAGCTTACTGGAACAGGGGCACTGAATCAGCGGCACAGCTGCACTTCCAGAAATGATGCAACTAGCAGCCACAGGCTGCATACAAAACAACAAGTATTTCAGCAAATGTCTATGGGGAAGGTAAATAAAATAGGGAAATATTTTTGAAATTTTGTTCAAAATTGGGAACGAATGATCAGGGCTTAAATCTCCTCCCTTGTCTCGGTATGGCAAGCTGACCTTGTTGCATGAAATGTATGGATTTAAGCTCCTTCAAGCATGAAGCCACACTCAGTATTTAACATCACTCTGGGTGTCCATTCCATGATAAATTATAAATCGTTTTATTAAATATTAACTTAGCCAAGCATTCAATATCTCGTGCTGCAGTTTTATAATATGTATTAAATGTTTAAATCACGCCCTTAAGGCTAATATACTTTTGAAATATTCATGCTTCCTTTCGCCAATTTAAGCGAGCAGCATTTCCCCTTCATATTATAAACAAAACCAATTCGTACTTTGTGGTCTAGCATGAAGTCGACATTCAAGTTGTGTTCTTCGCATGCACATAATCCAGGCACATAATCCTTCGCATAATCCAGGTACCCAAAAGTACCAAGTGGTGTTCGGTAGATATGCCAATGAGAAATGGTTTGCATTTCCTAAAAAATTCTGTAGATTCTGCTGAATGAACAGAATAAGAAATATTTTAATGAGATTGAGAACTGCTTAAATCAGTTTTATTTCACGTACATGGAGCAATCATGTGTGGGACGAGCCTTTTTTGGTTGTTTCACGGGGACACAATAACACCGAGGTCATACTGGCAACATACATAAGTAGTGTATCGATGGTATACATATTATTCACTTCATTTTGTCCACCTCAAATCTGGTTGTTTTGTCATTTTTGAACCTCATTGTAATGCTTTGATTTATCTCTATAGTTAAATACCACAATTTGACACTTAAGGACACAGCCTCATCATTCACCTCATCACTTAGTTTGTCAGTCTCATCACTTGCAAGTAGAAACACTGGAGTCAGTACCTGTTTCTCAACGTAGTTTTTCCACCTTCTCAAAGTTTATTAGGCAAATGGGCGTGAATACACTTGTATAGCTGTGGTTCACCACATATTGTTGAGAATTTAAGATGATAACTTTTGTAGCTCTTGTCTGGGAAGCACCTGATTTATTGTATCCATATTAGGAGAGTTTGTCCATCCATCTATAATTCCAGTAATCTCTGTGTGTCTGTGTGTGTGTCTGTGTGTTTGTCTGTGACCGCTGTTTCTCGACAACCACGGGTCCGATATACTTGAAACTTGCCAGGTATATTGCTGGGGACCCGAGGATGTGCCTTTTCAAGGTTTCATATTAATCGGACAAGTAGTTACCGAGCTATGGCGATTTCTTTACCAAACTCCGCAAGCCGTTCGCTTTGGACCAAACCATTGCATGTAAATAGAGGGGGGGGATTGTCACCGTACTCGCAAGCCGTTCGCTTTGGACCAAACCATTTCATGTAAATAGAGGGGGGGGATTGTCACCGTACTCGCAAGCCGTTCGCTTTGGACCAAACCATTTCATGTAAATAGAGGGGGGGGGGGGGGGGGGGGGATTGTCACCGTACTCGCAGGCCGTTCGCTTTGGACCAAACCATTTCATGTAAATAGAGGGGGGGGGGATATAATTTTAGTTACCGAGCTATGGCGATTTCTTTACCAAACTCCGCAAGCCGTTCGCTTTGGACCAAACCATTTCATGTAAATAGAGGGGGGGGGGGGGGGGGGGGATTGTCACCGTACTCGCAAGCCGTTCGCTTTGGACCAAACCATTTCATGTAAATAGAGGGGGGGGGGATATAATTTTAGATATATATATAGTACGGGCATGCCCTAGTATTTTCAAAGCCAGGAAGTTTGCCATGTACAGAGAGATTTCTCTTAATTAGTGCCTTTTTCTTCTTTTTTTTGTATATAAAGTTGAAGCTCGTGGAGCTAGAACATAGAACAGATCGGGACGTAAGTGAACAAAAGGAACAGTAGAAAGAAAGGGGGGAAGCACACCAACAGCAGGGTTGAAGGACAAAATAGAAGGAGATGTAGACAAATGAGGAGTTAGAGTGGACAAGGTGGATACAGAAGCAAACTCGCAGGAAGGAAAAACTGCTAATTTGCAAAGAGGTGGGTTTGGGGAGGGTTAATGGAGGAAAAAAAGATCAAGGTGTTGGATGAGAGATGATCTGAGGTCGTGGTAACTAGCTGTCTTGAAGACCCCGAGGGAAGAAAGAGATTGAAGAGAATGTGAAAGTTGGTTCCAAATGCAGGGAAAAAGAGGAACGAAAGAGTGGGTCGTTTTAATATCGAGTAATTCTGGATTTAGGTAGTTTCACCAGAAGGAGGTTTCTGGTGGACCATGTGCGGCCTGCAGAAACCTGAGGGCGGGAGGGGGAGGACAAAGCATGAAAAGAATAGAGGGTGGAAGACCAGAAAGGTGGTATAAGAGAGACCACAGACCTGTCTCCAATGGGGAAGTGATAGGCCCATACACTCGGCTTCATTGCGGGAGATTCCAATTATTATGATGGCCTTGTTTTTCACGGCATCAAGCTGAGCAAGGTGTAAAGCAGGAGTGCCAGCCCAGAGGGGAGAGCAGTACTCCATCTAGCTGATGAAGGCCTTGAAGATGGACAAGAGTGCAGGTGTGCCATGAAAGGATCTTGCATGACAAGGGATGCCTAGTCACCAACTGGCTTTGGAGGCCAACTTTAAAATGTGGTTGCCCCAGGAAAATCATAGTTGATAGTGAGACCCAAAAGCTTGAGTGACTAAACTTCTTCAAGATAATTGTTGAGAAAGTAGGTAAGAGGGTTTGCCAGACAGTCCTGGGAGAGGTAGAGATATATATATATATTTACAGTAGATATAGATATCAGGATTGAAAGACATATTCCATGTATTTGACCAAGTCGTAATTCTATTAAGATCTGCAGAGAGGGAAGAGGCCTCTCTGTCTGAAGGATGAGAAATTTAATGTCAGAGGGTGGAGTAGTCAACAAAGAGATAAGAGGATTTTCCAGAGAGTAAGATAAATCATTGATAAAGATTAGGAGTATAATGAGGCCCAGAACACTGGCTTAGGGCACTCCAGTCTTGGCAGGGAGAGGAGATGAAAGGATTCTGTTGAGAGCCACATGTTGGCTCTGAGAGTGGAGGAAGTCAGTAAGCCATGTGTGGAGTTCTCCTTGGATACCATTAGCAGACAGTTTGGAGAGCAAGGTGGTATGCCAGACTGTATCGAAAGTTCGAGATTATCTCTAGAGACGTGGCCTTGATCTCATGTCTGACATTGAGGGCCTCCATCCATTGTTTGGAGAGTAGAAGCAGCATGTCCAAGGTGAAGAAACTTGGTCTGAATCTGAGTGGGTGATAGGAGATGAGGCCCTTAGAGAAAAGAGAATTTTCTCTTTGAGGAGGGAGACAAGTTTTAAAATTCAATGTTGAGGTTGCACAGATTTTTATGATCTCCTGAGAGTGGATACACACTTGTTGAGGGCTTTTTTTTTGAAGGCACTGAGATTCCCTTTGGCCAGATTTGCCTTTCAGGAAGAGAAGGCAACTTGTTTCAGAGCAACTGCCTCACCACAGGATTCAGTGTACCATGGGTGGGAAGAAGTGTAGTATAACTTAAGACAACATGCGATGAATCTGTGCATAAGAGAGAGCAGGTTTCTGTGGAAGAATTCTTAGGCTGACTTGTTATCAGGGGTAGCAGATATAAGAGATCGGTCTTTAAGAGAGATAGCTGAGGTTGTAGTGAACAGCTGTCTTGATGACCTGGAGGGAAGAATGAGATTGAAGAGAATGTGGAAGTTAGTTCCACATGTGGGGAAAAAGAGGAATGAAAGTGGAGATTAACAGTGAGTGATTCTGGATTTGGGTAGTTTCACTAGAAGGGGGATGCTGGTGGACCATGTTACGGATTCGTCACTTCCGTTGTTGTGGTTTTCATCCACTGTAAACATTTTTGATTCCATGTACTATTATTGTTTTCAAAAGGTTCATTGTTTATGAACCGTTTTCAAAAGGTGAAAAAGTTAGAGTTAAAAGAAACCAGAAACCGGATTGGGAACCGGATGACGACGAGGAGGAAGAAGGGAAAGAAGGCGGAGCGAGTGGAGTCGGACAAGAAGTATAGTTGCTTTGCGGTCTGGAGCGAACGTTGGCGAGCAAGAGTCATGAGTGAACTTTGGGTTTCCCAGGAAAGGGATTCCTGCGACAGAGTTGTTATCGCTGTGACAGATCAACCTGCGTGTCAGGTTTTGCGGTCGATTCCGAAGAGAATCGTTGGACTGCCGTTACGTCTCGAGTACGGGCCGTCGGCCATTTTGACTCGCGCGCTTTGCACGTCGAGCAAGGTTCCTTTGCTTCGCTTCAGCCCTTTGCGCGTCGCGCAAGGTTTTTCTTTGCTTGACTTCAGCCGTTTTCACCGCATTCAGACATATCTGGTGTGTGTGTGTGCAACGCGGAGTTTGAAGGTAAATCTGAGGTTGCCGACTGTGAGCCTTGGAACGTCCATACCCGAGGGTGTGATTTCCCAGTCGCCTGGAGGGCGCCTTTGGATTTCCCAGTCGCCTTGAAGGCGCCTTTGTGCAGCTTTGGCCGCGTGACTGTAACTGTCATCCGAACGGGATTCTGGTCTCGATTGGACATCGTTCTGACGATCGCTGGAGCGGATCGACTTTGGCTTGACGCCGGGATCGACTTTGGCTTGAAACCGGAATCAACTTGGGTTTGAAAACGGGAAAGAGACATTGGGAATGTTCTGGTTTCACTCACTTGGAGCACAGTGAGTTATATATTACGAAACTGATGGTACCATCCTAGGATATATATTGATTGTACTTTTGATTACTATTATTGTTGTACTGTTATTCTTGTGTGATCTTAATACAATATTTGTTTGTAAGTAACAATTGGTGTGGCTTCACCATTGATCTTTGACATACAGAATAACACATTTTTTCTGCCGTGACTCCTCTCGGGGCTCGGAGGTACACCGTGACCAGGGGGTTGGGGAGGAGCACGTAACAACCACGTGTGCCCTGTAGAAAACCCAGGTGGGGTGGGGGAGGCTTGCAGTAAACTGCCGGACTCGCCAGCGCTGAGGCGACTGAGAATAGCCAGAGCAATGTTGACTCTCACAAGCATATCCAATTAGAGCAGAGGAAGAGCAGGAGATATTTGCAGGCAAGTTTGTCGTCACTAAGTCCAGAAGGGAGGCCTTGCCATTGGGAGAAATCCAAGTGGGAAAAGTTCAGCCAACATTACCCTTATCTGCACCGCCACCCTCCCTCAAATACTCATGGATGCACATTATCTGGCTTTATCCTCTCTTAGCTTTCCTTGCTGTTTCTTTACTTCCTCTGCTCTTATCTTGAACTCCTCTTTTAAAAGCCCTTCCTGGATAGTTTCTCCTAGATCTCCTACATAAATTCTCTCAGTTACTGGTAATTCCCCTGACAGTTGAAGCATTAAGTGTTGAAGCAAATAACTTTAAATAAGACTGCCATCTAATTTGCATCACTAACCAATGCCTGTATGCTATTCCTCAATGGGCCTACACTTGTCTTAACATGTTCTTTACTCCTTATGTACATTGTAGCCTGAAAGTAATTTTACCCCTCCCCAGTAAAGCATTCGTTCTTAAACTCTTTTAATATACAATTTTTATTTTGCAGTGCAGTACTTACAATCATTAATCAGGCATTTTTTTTATTTTTATACAAGATCGAGGCTCGTGTAAGAGCTAAAAAGACGGAGAGCAAACCCTAAAAGACGGGGACTATTTGTATCTGTATGTGCTCCATAATTCTCCTTGTACCACTGAATTTTTGTTACCAAGCCCTCTGCTTCAGAGGCCGCTACTCTAATCCGCTAATGCTACATCTTGTGTAGCATTAGCGGACTCACCTGTGCGAAAGAGGCAACGACTGCAACGTGCTTTCTCTCTTTCTGTTCTTTGTGGTCTCTTTCTGCCTCTACTTTTACATCTCAACAGAATATGTGATAATGGACAAATAATATTGAAACACCAATGTGGAGTAACTTAATATGGTGTTGGGCCACCGTCAATCAACTCACACCTGTTTGATGGAGGTGGAAAACGCTGTCTAAGGCATCGTTACAGAATATCCCATACATGCTCGATTGTATGGCATATTCATACATGCTCGATTGCGTTCTTATCTGCTGACTGAGAAGGCCATGACATATGGATGTAACATCATTGTCATTCTCCTCAAACCATTGGGCGACCGTGTGCACTCTGTGGATGGGGCATTGAGGGGGTCTTCTCTTGCAGCGATGCCAGCCATAATTATTGGCAACCAAATAATATTGAAAATAGAGTACTTATCGATGACCCTAAGCATGCTGGGATGTTATTTGCTAACTTACACATGGGCACACCTGTGTGGAAGCCATTGTAGTCCCTCACTGTCCCAATCTGTAGAATCGAATGTCCTTACTCTACTATCCTGAACTATAACTCCAACAGAATTGCACACGTTGTTATGGTCACTTGTCCGTAAATGTTCTCCCTCTCACCTCCAACTTCTCCACCCTATTCAGATCAATACTTAAAACTAGGTCAAACGCTGCATGCCCCACTCGCGGGTTTATCTGCAAACTGTTTTTTTTTTTTTTTTTTTAAACAATTTTGAGCTCGATCTCGAAAATCCTCATCTGCCCTTTCACTGACCATGGACCAAATATATTTCTGGCAAATTGAAATCTTCCAAAATCATTACTCTTCCCTGACCACATGGCCTTCTGAATTCGTCATGAACCCTTCTACCCAGCTCTCCCCCCTGCTAGCAACCCAAAGCAACCTCAGAGGAAATATTACCGATCCGTACGGTATTAATTCCAACTACTGTATTTACGTTGATCTGGAATGCAAATGGGAGCGGAATATTAATAGCGCACAGTACACAGAATTTGATGTTTATTCTTGATTGTAATTAAAAGTATTTAATTAACAGGGGTTAAATTCACGTTTACATCAGCGCGAATAATGAAATGAATCTCAATTCAAAAGCAGCGTAATAAAGTTTATTTGGTATTTTAATCAGCCTTGCTATAAATATACATCTGCCTATTTATCTCCTCTCTGTCTGTCCTTTGGCTCTGTGCTCTCTAGTATATGAGTTACCTCTTCCATGAGCCTTGACCTGTATAAAACTGTACTCGGAGGATACAGATTTTTTACAGCGACTTTGGCAAGAAGCTTATTCAGCAAAACCGAGGGAAGATTAAAATTTGAAACATTGGATAATAAGGACTTGGGAGGTGAGAAACCTTCATCCTTTTGCGTATTGACCTGTCTGTTTGAACTGCAACAACTACAGTTTCTCTGCCTATCTGTGAGTTTTCACATGAAGTAATCTCCAGTCTTCCACGAGCGAGACCTCTAATTTCACATCAACGGTTTTTAAGAGTTGTCTGCAGAAGCACATGAAAGTGTCAAGTGGTGATTTTGTGATCAAAATTCTCCCTTTTGATCCACAACAATCCTCATTTTCTTTGACTAGAAACACCCACTCCCTAGGGGAGCGGCCAGGGGGGCAGAGATTATGTGCATATGTGGCTGGTGGTAGTAATATTATTAATCCCCCTACCGGTTTTACTGGAGGGACTATAGGTTTGCTCTCCGTCTGTTTGTCCGTCAGTCCCACCTGTGGTTTTCCAGACTTTTCCCCAATGCCCTTTAACATATTCAACTGAAACTTGGTACATGGCTTTATTATAAGTTACAGAAACTGCAACTTATACCGTAAGCTTTGCAAACCTAAAACAATTTGTCCGATTGTATATGGCTCATAATTGCTGAGTGCTTGGAACAAGAACATTCATTGGGACCAGTGGGGACAGGTATTGCAAAGCAATGGTCCCACTTCTTCTTCTTCTTCTTATTATTATTAGGTTTACTCTCCATGAAATGGAGAGTAACCTATTATTATTCCCAAAGTTTTTCTTTATTATTCTTCCGCCATATTTGCACCTCCGAAAAACTTTAAAATTAATGTTCTCAGCAACCGTTGGTCGGATTGACAGGAAATTTTCATCAAATGATCGGCTAGGCTCGTATAATTTTTTTAATGCTAATTATGACGTCATAGGTCACGTGATATTGGCGCCATCTTGTAAAACACCTTCAACTTTTCCCCTCTTATATCTCCGGAACAGCTAAATGGAAGAGAACATTCATTCCAAAAAACATGTTTATTGAGTACGAGCAGAAGTACCCGGCATTGCCGGGCGGGGGAGGGGAGGGGAGAGGAGGGGGAAAGGGGGAGGGGAGGGGAACGGAGGGGAAGAGAGGGGGGGAGGGGAGAAGAGGGGGGGGAGGGGGAGAAGAGGGGGGAGGGGAAGGGGGGATGGGGGGGAGGGGAGGACGGAGGGGGAAGGGGGAGGGAAGGGGAGGGCCAGTCAACAATGACGTTGCAGTTCTCATGGTCGGAGAGCAGCACAACAATCGCGACATCGTCCTGAATCTTCGCAACAGCACGAAGCGGATTTTGGAGACTCACCGATCCTGTGACGCCCTCCAGTACTGGCGTTGCCGGGTGGGGGGAAGGGAGACACGTACATTCCCAACCCATACATTCGCCCTCTCGACTCAAGCTCACTCGGACAAAAGCCTTGCACAAATTACACCGTGAAGGCCCAATAGCCATGTCTATGCCACAAATCAAGTACGTGAGCGAGTCGGGCGCACTGAATTGAAAATATATAGAACGCTCATACTCCGTGAAAAGTGAAGCCAACTGGCGGCGGGGATGGAACATCACGTGATCGCTCTGAGCGAATCAGCGCGCCGCTCTGCCACCGGTCAGATTCCGTGCATAATATTCCTCGCTGAAAAAAAATCTATGTGAAACATGCTACTATCTATGCTAAATCATGCTAAATCATGCTAAATGCTAATCATGCTAAAATCTATGCTACTTGCTGTGAGTTTATTGCGGCAAGGAACATCACGTGATCGCGTCACGAACATCATTCGTGATCACGTCATCACGTGATCGTGATCGTCATCAATGAGCGCGAATGAGCGCGCTGCTCTACCACCGATTCAGGTTCCGTGTATAATATTCCTCGCTGAAAAAAAAATATGGATCTAAAGATGAAAGAAAAAAAAACCTATACGTGCGAACGCGTAACTGAGTTAATGGCGGCAAGGAACATCACGTGATCGCTCTGAGCGAATCAGCGTGCTGCTCTGCCACCGGTCAGATTCCGTGCATAATATTCCTCGCTGAAATGCGCTAAGGTAAAAATATGGTAAAAAAATATTATGAAATAATTTTTCTTAGGTCGGCCATGTTCTTCCCAGGCTCAATGGCCATGTCTGTGCCAAATATCAAGTACGTGAGCCTCTCCGTTTAGGAGTCTATCGGTAACATTACACACACACACACACACACACACACACACACACACAAACTGTGTTTTATATGTACTAGGGCATGCCCGTACTATATATAAGCTAGGACGTGCCCGTACGTGGGTGCCCGTTCCTTGCAAAAAAAAAAAAAAAAAAAAATTTGTGTAGGGGTGTGTAAACATCCTAGGGCGTGCCCGTACGTGGGTGCAAAAAAAACATGCGTGCAAACAACAACAACAAAAAAAAACTTGAAACCACGTGGCAGTAACGACCACAGAACCCCCCCCCTCTATTTACATGAATGGTTTGGTCCATTCGCAACGACCACAGAACCCCCCCTCTATTTACATGAAATGGTTTGGTCCAAAGCGAACGGCTTGCGGTGTTTGGTAAAGAAATCGCCATAAGCTCGGTAACTACTTGTCCGATTAATTCAAACCTTGAAAGGCACATCCTCGGGTCCCCCAGCAATATACCTGGCAAGTTTCAAGTATATCGGACCGGTAGTTGTCGAGAAACAGCGGTCACAGACA